>NW_006442491.1:26165196-26167822 GCF_000325575.1 Pteropus alecto
TTTTTGCTATTTGCACAAAATACTTGACTTCTGACACTCTGGTCACCAAATGTGTGGAGGTTCTTCCCCACACCAACAAGCAATTCTTGGACACCAGCATTTAACTCCATTCTGACACTATCTATTCAGAGATAGCATCAGATTCCACAGTTTAGGGGCTCAGTCCCACAAGACTGCTTGCCAAACCCCATTTCAAATGCTAGTCACCAGCCTAGGTTGTCATCCATGCTTCTGACCTACTAGCCATCAATCGGAGGTTCCAACCATCCCCTCCTTGAGTTCAATTAATTAATTTGCTAAAGCAGCTCACACAACTCAGGGAATCATTTACTTCCATTCAACGGTTTGTTAAAGGATATGATAAAGGATACAGATGAACAGCCAGATGAAGAGATACACAGGGGAAGGTCTGAGAGGGTCCCGAGCACAGGAGCCTCTGCCCCTGTGGAGCTGGGGCACGTCACCCTCCCGGCATGTGGACACGTTCACCAACCTGCAAGCTCTCCAAATCCCCTACTACTGGGTTTTCGCAGAGCCTTCCTCATGCAGGCATGATCGATTATGAACGCTGTTTCTAGCCTTTCTCTGCAGGATAAGGGGTGGGAATTCCAAGCTTCTAGCTATGGCTTGGTTTATTCTGTGACCAGCCCCCAGCCAGGAGCCCATCCAGAGTCACTTCATTAGAACAGAAGATGCTCCTAGTGCTCTTATCACTTGGAAATTACAAGGGTATTAGGAGCCTTGTGTCAAAGACCAAACATCTGAATAAGAGATTCTCCTACTATCCTTATCACTTAGGCATTTACAAGGTTTCAGGAGTTTTGTGCCAGTAACACGGGGCTGAGACCAAGTCATATATTTCTAATTATTTCACAGGGCTAATCACACCGTTCATTTTTCTTTTTGGTTTTTCATTCCTAGCAGATGTTAAATATAAAAACGTAAATATGCCCCATTTTCCCAGTGGTCTTTCATCTGTTTCTCAAAGGATGGTCCGAGAACCAGCTACACTCTAAATAGCTGGCAGACAGACTTCTGAAGGGCAGATTCCTGGGCTCTACCCCAGACTTACTAAATCATTTTCTCTGGGCATGTGGTCAGGGAATCTATTTTTCTAACAAGCTGTCCAGGTGATTCCTTAGTCACAGCCAAGTCCGAGAACCAGAGATCCAGGTAGACGGGCCTCTACTTGGGCCAGCACACTGATTAATTTCTTGACTTTCGAGAGAGAATATAAACCATTCTGACACATGTGCAAATTCCAAAGCTCACGCTCTGCCCTCAACCAACAACACGAACACCAATACTCAAGACCTTAGCTCACAAAAGCAACTTCCAGCTCCGTCAAATGCTCAGCTCCCAATTTAAGGGAGTGCAATCTAAGGAGCTTTGAACCTATCCCTCTGTCTACACCCCAGTACTGAGCAAGCACCGGAAGGCCTCACACACACTGGGCGGGGAGTGGGGGGGGTCGTCCTGCCTGCTCACCAAGCCACACTGTAATGTTATGAAGTTCATTTCTACTAAAGGCTATTTCAGGAGAGAAATAAGAAATTCATAGGCACTTATCCAAAAACTGTTGCTGAGGACAATATTTATTAGATCACTTAATGCTCCCCAGCAAGAAATTTTTTTCTCTACTGGTAAAAATTTGGCTTCCCTGAGGAACTGGCACAGTGTCTAATATCAAAGCATTTTCCCAAAGCCCTTATCAACATCACACGACCCCACACAATCTGATTCCTGCCTACCATTCTGATCCCTTTGCTGAAGCTATACAGGCATGTGTGTCTACATATGTGTTGGTCAGTGTATATGTATATACACCTGTGTATGTCTTCTTATGTCAGTGGCCCCATCCTCTTTGAGAAAAGGTAAAAAACAGTAAAAGCAAATAAACTATGCTAAGTGAACTTTAAATTTCAGAGACAGGGAAATGAGAATCCAACTTGGCTTCTTGGAGATTCCTTACTTAAGTTTAATACAACAAAAGAGTGAACAAAGTTCATATTCCAAGATAATCTGAAAGAAAAGGAAGAGAGGGTCGTTTTCAAATAAAGGCTTCTCCCACTCGGGCATTTTGGACTTTTATCCCCTAAGTAGTAAACGAACTATTAATATCATCCTTGAGAAGGACAATGTGCTAGACTCTTATCTATTTAGGAGAGGAGATATGTTCATCTGCTGCCTCAAACGCAAAGAGAAACAGCACGGGAAAAAGTTGGAGCCACCTCAGTTCTTAAGAGGATGCTGTGGAGTGTGCACTAGAAGAGGGGCCATTCCAGACCAATAAAAATCCAAATTCTCTTACACCGGAATCTGCACCCCCTGCCTCGCCCCCCCACCCCACCCCCGCCCATCTTCCATTCCTGACTTTCCCTAGCCTGGCACAAAACAGCACAAAGTTGTGGGAGAAAAAAGTGGGTTCTACAGTCGGGTGAGTATGGAGTCAAATCTTGACAGTGCAGCTCATTAAGCTTTGTGCCCTGGACAAGTTACTTTTAAGATTTTCCCTTCTTTAATTACGAAATGAAGAAACCACCTACTGTTACTTAACGATGGGAGTTATTATATAGTACGTTATATGGGTCTTATTTTTAAGAAGAGCTCTATCCATCTGTTCTAG
>NW_006442491.1:26167887-26187922 GCF_000325575.1 Pteropus alecto
AATATATAAATACTTGTTTTATACATATAAATTAAATTTTATATTGCATATGAATTACATATTATTTATATAAGATAAATTATATATGTTAATATATATTACAAATATATATGTGCCTCCTATGTATCCAATAACCTAACAAACCTCTGGCGACTGACCCCCAGGGACATAACAGACAAAAGCATGCAGTTTCTGATCTCAGGCACTTGTACTTTTTGCTGAGGAGACACGTCATACATACATGAAAACAACGGTATGTGTTTGAGAGTCAGCCTACTGCAGAGGGAAGTGTGCAAGACTGAGAATCGGGAGGTCTGAGTTTATGACCTGTAAATAAGCCACTGCAAAGGGGGTCTCCACTTCTCTAGAACTGGACTAAATCTCCTTTAGTCTTCCCAGGTGTAGAAGTATCAGATTTATGATACATGTGAGGCTCCAAGTGCCATGGGAGATCAGAGGGGATGCGCTAACACAGGAGTCCCCAACACCTGGGCCGCAGACCGGTACTGGTCTGTGGCTGGTTAGGAACTGGGCCGCACAGCAGGAGCTGAGTGGCTGGCTGGTGAGTGAGTGAAGCTTCGTCTGTATTTGCAGCCGCTCCCCAATGCTAGCATCACCGCCTCAGCTCCACCTCAGACCATCAGGCATTAGATTCTCATAGGAGCACTGGTGTCTGGTGCTAAAAAGGCTGGAGACCACGGTGCTAGCACACTGGTTTGGGGAAGCTCTGTAGAGGAACTGGACCTGAAGAATGGATAAGACCTGGGATACTGGGAGTAGGACAAAGGACCCAACACTGAGAGAAAGAGCAAGAACATCCAAAGGAGAAATAAGTCAAGTACCTGTAAGAATGACTGGGATCATCTAGGGGGCGAGGCCTGTTGTCAGAGGCAAGAAGGCAGGGAGAGGTCAGACCCCAAAGGGATTAAATAACAGAGAAAGAAGTCTAGATTTTGTCCTGGAGGCAGTGGGAACAATCAGAAGCTTCTAAGCAAGTATAAGCTATAAGAGAGAATCACATTTCCCCATATCCACGTTTTCATGAGGAAAGTCGTGTTTTACTCCCAAGGAGGGCACGATACTGGAAAGATATTTTTTGCACTTACTTCTTCAAACTCCTTTCATTTCTCTGACTAGGGACCTACAGGACTGGTGAGACTGGGAAAAGGAACAGATCATACATGGCCCAGTGTCCTCCCTTTGCTCGGGGACGTGCCTGCAGTTCTAGTGGAAAAACTCGACTGAGGGAGTCACGAACAAGAAGCCTGATTCTGGCTACGAGCCAATGGAAGTTCTTCCATCCAGTTTATCAATAATAAAGCTGATAACTGCATCTCCATCTCTGCTGACTAATCCCCAATTGATCTGAATGAAGAGAGAGGAAGAAAGGGTTTGATTTACCACCACCGCCAACTACAAACATCAGTAACAGCCGTGTTTCAGGAAGATTAGCCAGGTGGCAGCTGGCAAGATGGACTGAAGGAGGAAAAGAATGGAAGCCCTTAAATCATTTGTGGAGCTCCTAGAATAACTCGAGCATTCAGTAAATCATCTGTAATCATCCAGTATTATCCAGGGGCTAATCAATAACTGCTCACATCAAAACATGTACTTGAGCCAATCTGCAAGAGAGTAAATCAAAGAACACCAAAAACTGAGACTTAGTTACCAACATATATTTTTCTATCAATTAAGGTCATCCTGTCATAACTAAAATTGCTTCTGTTGACCAGTGGGGTCATTAATTAAAGGAACCAAATAAATTTTATAAATATATAAAGGACAAGAAATGGAAAGCTTGCCAGTTCCTAACACTACCTGGGCTACATTGAAGAAATCTATTACATTACAAGTCAACCTTTCATAGCCCTAAGATTGAGAGAGAGAGAAAGCCTTTTGTAACTTGCTTACATATCTGAAGAGATAACCAGCCCTATCTGTCAGCATCCCCTCAAAGAGAGTCTTCCGGATTTCTAAACCTCAAGAGATTCTACTGTTTTCTAAGTTAGCAGCCCTAGAAAACACTACCAAGCACTTCTCAACTCACTTATATTGTATACAGACTAATTAGATCAAAATCAGGTTCCCTCAGTATTGCTACGCATACATTTGGCACCCAACCTTGTTTTGCGAAATGCTTCTTCACTGCCCCCAAATGTGACTTTATGGCAATGTCTGTATACTCATCACCTTGTTTCATATCCCACACAAAGCAAATGTGAATTCCTTTAAGAAAGAGAAGACAACTGCAAGCACCAGAGACCAGTGGCTAAAGTGAGCTCAGAAAACAGTATGGAGGTTTCTCAAAAAACTAAGAATGGATCTACCATATGATCCAGCAATCCCTCTACTGGGTATGTACCCCAAAGACTTGAAAACTCATATCCAAAAAGATATTTGCACACCAATGTTCATAGCAGCATTATTCACAGTGGCCAGGACATAGGAGCAACTCAAGTGCCCTACGATAATGAAGCTGTGGTACATACATACAATGGAATATTACTCAGCCTGAAATACTGCCATCTGCAACAGCATAGATGGACCTCAAGATAATCATGCTAAATGAAATAAGCCAGAAAAAAAAAAATTGAAAACCACAATATCACTTACATGTGAGATATAAACCTACAAGTAACAAATGAACAGGACAAACAAACAGAGACTCATGAACATGGACAATAGACTAGTGGTTACCAGAGGGTAGGGGGTGGGGAAAAGGGTAGGTAGGGTAAAAGGGTCAAATATGTGGTGACATTAAAGAATTATAAACAAATTAATAAATAAAATAAAGTGAGCTCAGATATCTATGGCTTTCTACTGCCTTCTACACACAAACCAAACACCTAAGAGCTGTGAAACGCTCCTCTACCCTAAAACATTATTCTCAAGGATTCCTCTTTGTTTTGTCTCATTCTCATATCTGATTCTCCCTCCTCACATATGCTATCACCCTTTAGAACCATTTCAGCTTCTCCAAAGTAATCTGAAGATCAAAGTTATTGGTAGAAGACAATCACTCTGCCACACCCCTATACAATCGGAGATCAGTGTACTCGCTGAGAAACAAAGCCCATAAGTTTCTCAGAATCTTGATTTTACCTCTCTCTCTTGACCTTCTGTAAGGTATTTTAGGTCCCACATTCCTAGGATCCCACCCAAGCCTCTAAGATAGACAAAAGATAAAATCTCCTGCCAGGCAAAAAGGAGTAATTATAAAGGAGTTTTAACTTGGATTATGAAATTATCCATCTGCTCCCAACCATCCTGAAAATTAACTGAACCATATACTAAATTCCAAGTCACAGCAGACACCACCCAAAGTGCTTTCTCTCTTCAAAACCTACTTCAACCATCCTGACCCCACGCAGATCTGACGGCTTCACTGCTTTATGTTGCTACATTCACATCAGCCTCTGCATTTGTATGGCTGGCCTTAGTCTACATTCTGCCTCTGCGCTCAGATTTTAGAAACTTAAATTCCTCTTAGATACATAGAAGTTATATAGTTTTTGGTTTGTATGTCCTCGAAAAGCTTAAATATGTTCTGTACAAAGAATTCAGAAAGAAACAAAATGTAAAACATTCCATTTGTGTACAAATGACAAATGCCGAATTCACCAAGAGTGCGCTTGGATCCTGTCCGGACCTACAGCCAGAACTTTTGGCACTGCCCACTCCACACGGACTCTGTACCCGTGTCCTCTAATCTCCCTCTACGAGCACTGTGGTCTCCCCTGGTCTCATCTGCTCAGCATTTCCTGAGCACCTGCTGATGTGTTGGGCACTGGGTTAATTACTGAGAAAGACAAGGCCAGAACGGTCCGCACTGTGCTCACAGCCCAGGGGAGCTAGGCAGTCCTCCTCCTGTCTGGACTCTGCACACACCCCCGGCTCTCCCAGACCCCACCTCCACGGATTCCCGAGTGTGCGCCCTCCTCTGCCACCCCACACGGCTGCTGTTCCAAACACCACTGCCCTCCCTGTTTCACGCTTGCGACGCCCCTTCCCTTACACCCCAAGCATGCTAACACATCTTAATTTTTAATCCAAAAGGAATGGGAAGAAATTGCAAGACTAGCACTAAGGTAATCTTTCTCTCGTTAGGAGGTGAGAAAGTCGTTCACTTTGGCTGAAAGTAGCAAAGTTGTGTCCAGGGGCTGGAGTAAGCCGAAGGCAAACCGCTGGGTGGAGACAGAGCCAAGCCCTCAGAGCAGGAAGAAAGGGACGCACCTGGCCTTCTTGGACTTCGTCCTGGAGGCGGACTCAGCGCCGCCCCTCTTCTCCTTGGCCTCCTTGGTGCCCGAGGCCTCGCGGGGCTTCCGCGCCTTCTTTGCTCCGTCCTTCTGCTTGGGCTCCTTGGCCCTCCTGGGCTCCCTGGGTGGCTTTGGCTCCCTAGGTTCTCGCTTCCTCTTTGGCTTGGGTTCCCTGTCCTTGTTTCCCTTTGCTGCCCCCTCCTGCTCTCCTGGATCCTTTTTCTTCCGTTTCTTCTTCACTCCAGTGCCTCCTCCTCCACTGTCCTCCATCCCATTATGGGATGTCATTTTCCTAGGAAAAAGTGTCTCAGCTTCCTCTTCAGCAGCATACAGGTCCTTCTGGGGCAGACAGTGACTGGCAACATCATCAATTTTCTCTTCCTGATCGGTGCTGCGGTCAAACGGGGAAGGGGATTTGTAGTCAAAATTGACAGAGGCATCAGACATTGGGGAGTGATTCAAAACTTTTAAGTGCGACAACTGTAAAAAAGAGAGAAACAAGAATATTACTCTTCCCCTGCATGCTTATTACAAAGAGCATTATTAAGTTTGAATACATAGATTGGTTCAACATTTACTGAGTTCCTACTATGTGTTAGTTCCTCCTGGGCTAGGCCTTGGGGAAATGGTGGCAAATAGGACACATACTGTTTGCCTTGGCTCAGGTAGAGCTATATCAAGTTGCTGTTAGCATATTATGTAGGAAATCTGCATGTGCAGGAATCTGAAGTACCTTCTAAGCTCCATGTCTAAAACACGTAAAACAACTATCTCCCACAAAATACCTTTAGATGACACAAACTTCTAAGCACGGTTCTGGCCTAGAATAGCATTTATCATGTTAGCTCACAAAAGTCCCGTTCAAATGTGTTCATGAATAAAAGTAATATCACTGGGGTGATAAGGATGCAGGGCCAAACAAACCCCGAATGTTTCTTTATTTCTCCAAATCTTTCCTCTCACATATCATCAAGCAGCATCAACATTCAGCTGATTTGATTTTCAACAAGAAAATCTGGACAATTCAAAACTATGCCTTTGATTTTTAACTAATAATGGTGTTCTTCTATATGATTAATTAACTTATTCACCAGACTCAGCACCAAACCACCTTTGGCTGCTTGCAAAAATCAGTTAACTCCTGGTATAGGAGGAAGCTTTATTGTGATTGAAGTCATTAGAAAGATTGTCACAGGTGCTAAAGGAAACCCAAACAGGGGAGCTCCCAAGCTGTTTTTGAGCACCTTTCAATAAAGATACAGCCTCCTAAAGTCACCACCCTTAAGGAAACAGCATAAGTCACACCTCATACTTTCAGGTCTGGTGTGAAAAAGTACATCTGTCATTTCATAACGAAGCTAAGGTTGGCAATAATCTGAAAATAATGTGGATGCTAATTTCAGAGAACAGCACACTCTTCTGTAATAACCAAAATAAGTCACTTATTTTGGGTCGAGAACAAAGAAATAACTTAAGAAGAAACAGGCTTTCCGGGAAGATGGTTACAATCATCTTTGGGTGATGGCTTAGGAAGAGCACCATTTGTGAGTAGCCTGCTCTCCTAATAAGAGCCTGGCTTGTGCAAAAGGGCACAGACACTCACCCAGGTGGTGTGGTCTGCCTCCAGTTTCTGGTTACCCAGGCTGTGCTCAGCCTTCCTGGCCCACCCTGAGAGTGAGGGAGAGGACCAATTCAGCTGCATATTTCCCCTTCTGTTTCTTCCAGTTCCCCTCCCTTGTATGATACTCTCAAACATAATACTGAGAATCCCAGGAGAAAAAGATGAAAGAAAAGAAATTTTTTGGATCTTTCTTATAACTAAAGGCCAGCCTCAAAAAACAAGTCTAAATCCAGAGGAAGCTAGTCATTCAGGCAGGACTAACTACTTAAAAAAAGAGGAAAACAATTCAGTTTCACTGCCTCATTGCTGATTCAGTACTTGAGATGGCTTAGGAAAAGAAAGAGCTTAAGTAAACCTGAAAGGAATTTAAAATCAAATACAAGAAAATGCTTAAGATGGTAAATTTCATGTTATGTGTTTTTTACCACAATAAAGAGAAAATACAAGACAACAAGAAACCCAAAAGTTATGTACCCACTTACAGCTCGGATCCTGTGAGTGCATAGCCGTCCCTGGTATATTACTAAATTCTGTGTCAGGGACTCTTGGCCCTCAGGGAAGAAGATCTGCTTAGCATATAAGGGTGAACACAATAAAAAAGCAAGAGATGCAGGTGTGTTTGTTAAAGAGGCTTTCAAAGACAACACATTAAAGACTTAATTCCAACGAGGTGAAATGTAGGTGAAGTGGGACCCTCTCTTCAACTCATTCCTCACGTCAAGGTCTCTCTTGTGTCTGAAGGAGAGGGGCTCACCAAAGAAGCTAAGGCAGGTGGAGGTAACTGGATATCCAATCATTAGGCAATAACAATAGCAGCAGCTAATATTTATTGGACACATATCATAGAAATATACTCAGAATTATTCGAAGCATGTTTCATAGTTTCTCCAATCTTTACAACAATCCTGCAAGATTAGTGTAAAGACAGATGCCTATTTTGTATAAAGAGAAATGGAAGATTACTGATGTTAAGTAACACACCCAAGGCCAAATAGCCAGTGAGTGAGGCCTGGGCCTGAACCCTCTGGCCAAAAGCTAATGCTCTTTTCATTGAACATTTTATGACGAACCAGGGAACCATAACGATTAGGCCACTAAAAGACCAGCATAAATAGACCTGGTAGAAATGCTGAATGTGATGGCACATACAGCCATTGTGGGAAAAGGTCAGGTAGTTCTTTCTAAAACTAAACATATAAGCTACCTTATGTCCCAGCAATCCCACTCCCAGGAGTCAGTCGTGTGGTCTACCCCCTCGTCGTACAGATAGGGTCATCGGTTCAGAGAGATGAAACAACTTGTCAGAGTTAGATTCCTAGGGAGTGGCAGAGCTGGGACATCCTAGAGGCAGAAGGGAAACACGAGAAATGCGGCAAAATCAATCAATGTTGAAAAGGGAGAAGTATCCCCAAGGGCAGATATTAGCTAGTAAAAAATATTAAATTATAATCTTGAATGTCAATAATCCAGGAGAAATGTTTTTTAAGGCACCTCACTGGGAGCTTGGAAAAGAAAGCTGCTGAGGATTAAAAACTCTAAGACAAAAAATATTTCTTCCATATATCTCAAAGTCAGTGGTAGAAGAAGCAAAGAGCCTAGATAAAGTCTGTTTAAATTTCTACCAAGGACATTAAATCACCACTTTGAAAATGGCCCTAAAAGGAATAGATTGGAGATGATGGTCCAACAAGATTTTCCTTTACATTGACAATTTAAATAGAGATGATTATCTAGGAATACAAGGATGAAACAGAGAGGCTGATTGATAAACATACAACAATGTTTAGATCATAAACTGTACTGTTAGTAAGAAAATCCATTTCTTCGATTTAAAATTTTCCACCTACAATATTCCTGAAAAAGACTCTTAAAGATTGGAATCTAGAGAAACTGGATTCAGGTCAGTTGTAAAGGATTTAAGAACAAATGGAAAGATTATGTCCTAGGGTCAATGGTTTTCAAACAGAGGTCCAAGGACAAACCTGGGTCATTTCCCTAAGAATCACTTTTACTTGAAAGTCAAAATAGACTCTAATTAAGAAAATCTACTCTAATTAAGAAATGCTACAACATGGATAGACCCTGAAAACATTATGCTAAGTGAAGGAAGCCAGGCACAAAAGACCACATACTGTATAATTCTATTTATATGAACCGTCCAGAATAATCAAATCCGAAGAGACGAGAAGGAGAATAGTGGTTGTCAGGGGCTGAGGGAGGAAGAAAAGGAGCGTGTCTGCTAACGGGAGTCAGGTTTCTTTTGGGGGTGATGAAAATGTCCTGCACTCAGACAGTGGAGGTCTTTACACAATCTTGTGAATATACTAAAACTACTGAATTGCTCACTTTAAAAGTGTGGATTTTATGGTCTGTGAATTATGTCTCAACTTTTAAAAATCCAATATAAGGATATACTAAAAATGGTTCTCTCCTATGTTGCTGGCAGAAGAGTCAACTACGAAAAGCCTTTTTGCAGAGGCGTGTAGCAGTAATACTAAGATTTTAACTGTCAATATGCTTTTTAGATGGAACAATTTCTCTTTCAGAATATAAATTAAGAAAACATTTAGGTACTCCAAAGGTTTATGCATAAACATATCCAATACAGGATTTTTAATAGAAAAAAATACTATAAACCTATTTAGGAAAATGCTTAAATAGCATATCCATCCTACAGAATAATACAATGCAGCCATTATTATACAAAGTTTTAGCTGACATTAAAAAAAAAATGTCTACAACATGTTGGAAAGTAAAAAGAGAAAACCTATGATGTAATTCCATTTTTTAAAAATGCTTATCAATACTAGTTTTTTAAAATAAATTCAGAACACATTCCAGATAGTAATCGTCATTATGTCTGAGTGAAAGGACTGTAAGTAAATGTCACTTTTTTTGTAACTTTCTGAAAGTTATCATTTATTTGTTTTCACCTGTGTCCCATGACTAGACCGTAAGCTTCATGAGGCAGTGACTTCGTGGTATTCCCCAATGTCTCTGTGGGTTATGGTAAAACTCAGTCATCTGGTTGTTGTATGAAATGAGTATATTCTATTTGAGAAAGAAAAAAGTCTATAAAATTGTACATGCAAACAAAAATGACAAATATTTGTGCATAGAAAATGGAACGGAAGAAAATGAACAAACATTAATAGTAATCATTTGAGGCTGTGCAGATTTGGTGGCTGGATTTTTTTAAAAGAGACATCGACATTTTTAATGATGGAAACATACTACTTTCATGTATTTGTAATAAATTTCACATGTATGTCATAGAAAAAAATTCTAAGATTATAACAAGCAGGAAAAACGGTTTTGCCAGAAAATTCATGTTCCTCCAAATCATCACGATTCGCAATCAAGGCAGAATATGTGAGGCACCAGCAGTGCAATCCCGTTTGACTGAGCGAAGGATAAAGAGTGTACTTTGCACTTGGGCTGGAAAGGCCCACCCCCACCCACACACTCCTCATCTAAGTGCCTCCTGGCACCTTCAGCCAAAGAGTAAGCGGGCCCAGCCAACTCCTACCATGGATCTGCTTGTCTTCTATCTCCTCCCGCAGGGATATGAAAACAGTAAACGTTTGGCCTTACTTGAAATCAAGGTATTAGCTAAACACAAAAATGAGAAGAAAAGTTTATCCAAATTTGAGACCCTCAGTCTTTTTTTTTAAATGAAAATACAAAATAAGAACTTAATTGCTACTATTAAGAAGTCAGTTTGTGGACAATATTTCAGGTGGCGAAAGTTATTTTCCAACTAAATATAGGACTGTCTTATTTTTTCACCTTCGCTTCCTTCTGAAAGAATGTTTCTTATAGTTACCTGACTGAGGAACAGACTGAAGGCAGAAAACCCCACATACCCTTGCCTTGATCACGCTACAGCTGGACGGAGGCAGGTTCAACTGGCAAAGAGACTTGTGCTGAGTGGGAGAAGGGCAGAAACAATGAATATCGTACAACTCTCTGGGTGTCCCCCTCCCTGGTTTTTCCTTTTTCTGCATTTAGTATATCTAATCCTTCTTCACCAAGGAGTCCCATGCTTTGGGTTTTGGGTGATAAAGCAGGTATTTTGATCCTGATGTGGATCCTTACTGAGTTATAGCAGGTTAGAACCAGGGGAAGGAGAAGTTCGGTTTCAAGTCCCTAAAGTCAAGTCAAGTAGAGGTGTCCAGTAGGTTCTTGGATATACTTTCTAAGAGAAGTTTCTCCAAGAATGAATTAAACTGCCCAGGAAGAACGGATAAAGAGAGAAGAGAAAACGGGACCAAAACCTGAGGAACACTAATCATTTAAGGGTCCCTAAGACAAAGAAGAACCTAGAGAGAGTGAGAAGGAGCAGTCACGCCAGTGATACAGGTGGGAAAAAATTTAAGAAAGTGTGGTGTCACAGAAGCCTGAGCATTTTCAGACAGAATGATCACAAGTGTCAAGGCCACTGAGAAGCAGGCAAGTTAGGGACTGAAGAGTAATCCGCAGATTTGGCAATGTAATTTTTGAAAAACCCATCCACTCCAAAGTCCTTGAATCTGTTGTTTCTAGTGTCCACCTCTATTCTCTCATTGAAAATGGGGTTGTGGGGTAAGGGTGGGTTGGGGGTAGAGTACTGGTTGTATTTTTCTCCTAAGATGAGTCTTAGAAATTTGACTTCTAAATCTGTAAGCAAAGTTTTGTTAATTCTAGGCAGTAACAAAAACTCGAGGAAGGCAGATTATATAATTTAGATGCAGACACGGAAGAGTTAGGAGGACAGAGGAAAAATAATATTTAGTAAGTGCCTGTGTTGTTTTTAGAAACTATGAGTTTTATTTCCAAACAACTATGGCTCTGGACAAACCCAAACTTCAAAGTGATTTAATTTCTTAACCTGCCTAAGAGGAATAATGTTTGTTCCACCAACCAAGGCCAGGAGAGACCTCGTCCACAATTTTTTGTGACATCATCTAGGACAAGTAGATATTCAACACTCATAGTACTTATATAGTAGATAATACTATTTTCCTACCTCTTCATTCCTGGCCCACCTGTAATTTTACTGTATTCTTGAGACACCAGAGCCCCTGAGCCCAGAACTTATGCCAGCCCTAGCCCATGCCACTGCCACATATAAAGGCCCATCAAGACCCTGGCCTGGAGTTAGAAATACTATATACATGGATAAGGAATGGTTTTCTTTATGGATCTCAACCTTTCAGTCACAACTACTCTAAGTACTCAAAATTGTTTTGATATTTTTAAAGACAAAATAGATGTCAGTAATAATAATAATAATAATAGATGATTTTATTAAGGACTAAGTATTAGGCAGTGTACTGAGTTTTTTAAATGAATTATATCATCAAAACAACTCTACGAGAAGGTAGGTATATTATGTTTCCAATTAAGACTCCATGTTATAGAGTAGAAGCTCAGAGATGTTAAATAACTCATCCAAAGTCACACAGCTAGTAAGCAATAGAGCTAAGATGTTAACTCAGGTTTGACTCCTGGTTCAAGAGCCTCTGCTCTTGACCACTTCATGATACTACCTTGTGTTTCTAGATATATCAAACGTAGATATAAGAATTAGCAAGACTCTCTAATCACCTCTACTTTATTTACAATCACCTCTACTGTATTTCCATCATCCATTCCCCAAAACCGTTGTCTCTCCCTGACCATTCCCCAGACAACTTTCAATCATTAACTATTCCTCTTCTGTTTGTTACCCAGATAAGAATGAGAGAATTTACAAAGAATAAACAATTTAGCAGAACATATCAGATTAAATAAGTAATTTCTAAGACTTTTCAACTTCACCCAGAAGAGTCCCAAGGATTAACGAACACTGAACGTGAACTTGGCAACTACCAGACAACCTTCAACCACCACCCTAAGAAGCTATTTTGTTAGCAGTGGACACTATATTTCATTTATCTTTACGAAATGAGAACTTTTGATCCTTGATCACTAAGTATTACATAATTTCCAAAAACTTGCAAAAATATATTCAAAACCATACTATTAGTAAAGGAATGGGCTGAGGTGCCAGTGAGTTAATGAGAAAACTATAAATCATATTAAAATGGGAAACAAGGTCCCTGTTGCACTTCCGCTTTTTTCATAGAACTCCCAATACTAGATTTGGGCTAGTTTTCCCAAGGGTGAATCAAAGGTAAAAGAAGACAATTCTCCACAGTCACATTGACGCTTGTATGTGAGCTAAAGATGTCGCAGATCCTAGGTCTCTCATTGTCACTTTGATGCTGCTCCAAAGGCCTAGTCATCAGAGCTTCCCAGACTCCGCTGGTCAGGACGGAGGAGGCAGTGCTATTCGGTCTTTCTCTAATTACTGCAAGTCTAGGTTGACCTCCTGCTCATAGCTCCAAGTTCTAATTCTATTTACATGACCTACTTCCATTGCATTCATGCTAATTAACTGTTCTTGACACTGGAACTGGGCACCTGAAACTCTCTTACCCCTTACGATGGCAAGTGCCTGAAGATCATAGCACCTATCATACATCACACAAAAGTTATCATATTTTGTACTTCTCTCACTACCAAGCAAGGAGCTGGGATGAACAAAAATTAATATTTCCATGTCATAGGTTTGTCATCGCTAACATCTGGATGTGTCCCGTTACAAAGAAGCATGTTCAGCTGCTCTATTCATCGGTAGTGCTACATGGGTTTCCGATGATTACAGTTCACATTTTATTTCTCTAGTTAACTGTTTTCTGCCTAATACTGCTTGGTCATCTGAGAGATTAAAATATATATATTTCTTAGAAGCAGTTTATTTTTTAATATAGATAAAAGACTATAGCACCTCCCCACCCCAGCCTGCTGGTGATTCATTTTGAAAAGTTTTGTTAAAGTCTATTTTTCTTGCAACATTTCTTTAGACAATACAAAGACAACTCTGAATTCTTTGTTCTTGGCACACTTACTCCTATTGTGCTCTTTCTGGTGGATAAGACGCATGATTATTTATTGCTGAGCTTTGATTAACTTGCAAAATCTGTCATCTTAGTTTAATTTACCTTGGTAAAATTCTGGACGAGGAAAGAATGAATTTTCAAGATCAGAATGCATTTACATGTCATTTTCTCCAAAGAAAAGAAAAAATGAATTAATAGGAATGAGGGTTTTTTAAGAGTGGACATTTTGTGTGCTGCTATTTTTAACACCTAAGATCGTGGTAAGATGGTTAATCTTAGAATCGTGGTAAGTTTGACAGTTAATTTTATTGTTATACTAAAAGGTTTCCTTGCCACTGACAAACGAAATGCCAAGTATTTGCTGAATTACCTTATTTAATCTTTGTCAATGCCTTACTGGCATGTATGACTGCTCCCATTTAAGTGATAAAAAATAAGGCTAAACTTGTCCAAAGTTACAAAGCTAAGTGGCAGAGTTAAGAGTTTTAATCCGATTCTTCTGCAAATCAAAGCCCAAGTTCATTCCAGAACATGGGCTCTTCTCTGTCAGACACTGAACTCTTCACCCACATGCTCAGTCCTGAAGCCTGGGGCCTGCTTTAGCATGACTGCAATTATCTGCTTACATGCGCTGGAACTTCTTGTGGTCCAGTCATCAGCATGGTCTATCGCCAGCACTATAAAAGGAGCAAGATCAACTCCTGAAAATGTCTCCACTTAACTTGTTCCTCTACCAAAGCAAATATTAACTTTTAAGTAAAAATCCTGCTCTGTTCATCAATATTATCGTGAGGGGTAAAATGAAAACCCCTCAAACTGAGGCTACATAATAGCTAGCTGACAAACCAGTAAAATCTCAGAAGGAACTTGAATTCATTTTGGGTTACTTTTGGTAAAGAATGTTTTTATTGAAATAAAAGCTTACTTTGAAGAATATCTTAAAAATAAATATGCAGATTGTTTTAAGAAACATAAACCTGCTCCATTATCATAAATGACAATAGTTTTGAGAGTTTGGGGTTCTCTTTAGTAATGTATTCTTCTTAATAGCAGAATAATATTCCACTGGGTGGAAGTGCTGATTTAAATTGCCCCCTTTTTGATGGGATATGTTGATTTTTTTCTATTTTTGCTATTATAAATAAAGCAGTAACGAAAGTTCTTTACATGCAGTTTTGCACGTCTTTCTAGGTATATCCATAGGATAAATTCCTGACAGATGGAACTGCATTCTCCACAGTGTTTGTCTACCAGCTAATGACTCTATAGAGCCAGGACAGGAATTAATCAGCGTGTAGAAAGTACGCAATCACTGCTCTTTCTGTTAAGAACTGGCAGCAGATAAGTCAATTAATTTCCCCAAACAGGTTGTTTTGTTTGGGTTTCAAAAGAACACATCCATTTGGGACAGACCAGAGAGTAGTCTTTGTAGCTAAATCTGTAAGTTGCCCTTTATCTGACTGGTCAGTGCTCCCTAGGAGCATTCTGGAGAAGTGGCTGGTCCCACCTAACCTATTTGCAGAGGGGCCCAGTGAAAGGCAAGGATTCAGATCTCCTTGGTTACCAGGTTATCATTCAATTCTGTAAAAGGAAAACCAGTCCATCAGAGATAGCTTATTTCCAAGAGAAAGAGGCAGGTCTCATCTCACCTCCCTGAGCCACGCTGATTGGGGTCTCTGGGTTCCTTTGAATATGTAACCACCTGGACCACAGAAGTACCAACGAAGAAAAAAGATCTTGGCAGAATGGGCCACACAAGCCAAAAGATTTTTACCAAATCTCCTCTCCTTCAAGAAACCAAATGCCAAACATGCTTCCAATGAGTTCACTATTTTCTCTAGGAAGAAACTTCTGAAGTTCATATAAACAAGAATTTTATAAATGAGAATGCTTTTCATTTAACCAAATATCCAAAATGCTAAATATATAAACTATAAAAAACTGATCATACCTCTCTTCATAAAAACTTAGAAAGCTGTTCCAGGGGAGGAAAAATTTCTCCTCTGTCCAGCTCATGTTTAGTAATAGTCTGACTTACAGTTTTAATTACATTATTCCCATACGTAATTTCTACATGGGGCTAATGGGCTATCGTGAACATAAGTAAAAATCCATACGTTAAAGTCATTTAGAACAGAATGGAAAACAGAGGCAGCACAGTAATTACCAGAGGCTAAGAGATGAGCAAAAACTGCCAGCGTCTCCTCTTGTTAAAAAAGCACCAGTATATGCTGGGTGCATTCACTTAAAAGATAGGTGATCACTTACCTGCTTCTCTTTCTTCTGTATTTTCATTATCATTTATTGAAGGAGGATATTTATTTCTGTAAAGCAGGAAAAAAAAAAAGGCAAAGATTATGGTAACATCCAAAATAAAATATTTTAAATTATCTTGGCATTAACTGTGACACATGAAGAAAACACAATACAGGATGACCTCTACAGAACATTTAAAAACAGTAGTGTTCTAGTCCACGGACTCCCCAGAGCCCTAAATATATATAGCCTGGACCCTACCTAACCCTATCCCAAACCCTAATTTATTGCTCCAGATGGGGTAGAATCAAAAAGATACTGTCTTTGTAGATAAGTTATAAAAGATGCTGGCATATAAATTACAAAGCCAACTAAAAGAGGAACCAAAAATAATAGATGTGACTATATTAAGAGAAGTGGAGGAAAGGGGGTAGAAATAAGCTAAGCCCTCATTTCTTTTGGAAGAAAACCAATAAATAATATCTGTAATTGATAAATCAAGAAATAGAAACATACACAAAAAAGAGAGCTAAAGGAGTTAAAAGTAGTTCTCTTGAAAAAGAGAGAGGAGTTGGTGTGAGGTAGGACAGGTCACTCTTATAGTTCATCATATGCTCTCCTATATTGTGTAATGTTTTCGACCATGTGCATATATTACTTGACATAATAAATTCATTCTCATATTTCATGACTTTTTAAATCGTTGATTTTATGGTACCCGGGACTTAAGCCCATTTCCAACCCAACCACAATGCCCTTGATGACACTGAACTTTTCTTCATAAATGACTGTGGAGCACCATAGCGATAAAAGCCCAACAACTGGCTTTAGAGGTCTCAGAAGAGCACTGGGGAACCTGGGGAACAGAAGGAACGCTGGTCCAAGAAACCTGGAACTGGGGGCCATGTGAATCACCAACTAGTTAGAACAATTATTCACCTCAGGAAAACTCTAAATTCCAGAGAAATAATAAGTGCTCTGAATCAGGGCAGTTAAAATAATTTCACCTCCAGTCTTCATTATAGTAGAGTCAGTTCTAGATGAATTATGTTAGTATAAGTCTATCTCCTTTATCTCTCAACGTTAAATGATCAGACCCCAGAGAATCAACATTCTCAGCCATTCCAAACTGTCACAAATTCTGAAAAGTTTGGAAAATAAATCCAGCTAATAAAAGGGGATATTACAATGTACTAAGGGATATTATTAAGTACTCAAATATTATTAAGTACTAAGGGATATTATTAAGTACTCA
Source organism: Pteropus alecto (assembly GCF_000325575.1). NCBI lineage: Eukaryota > Metazoa > Chordata > Mammalia > Chiroptera > Pteropodidae > Pteropus > Pteropus alecto. The sequence goes on from NW_006442491.1 coordinate 26,184,202, forward strand.
AATAAAATTCTCCCCAAGAAAATGAAATAATTTAAAAAATACAGAAAAATTCCACCGGTGCCAATAAAAATTACTTTTTAATATATAAAGAACATGCATAATGCAGTAGAGACATCAAAAAATACACTTTCCAATTAAATATCACAAACGATTCCCAATTAAGTATCACAAAATAAGCAGGGACACAACACTACCAGGAAAGTAGGGAAAACAAGGCCAACTTATCACTGCTAATAGCACTTTTAATTGTTTTGAGCTTTCTGAAGAGCACTCAGGAAATGTGCCACTAGATCTGTAAACTGTTACAGTCTTTTTATCTGCCAATTCTACTTTAAAGAATATATCCCACAGAAACGAGCCAGGAGGAAATAAACCCGGGCCTTAGAGGAAGCTCAGGGATGAGGGAGGGTGAAGATGAAGTGTGAAAATGCCTATTACTGCAGAGCATGGCCACTGGAGCCAGCCATGGAGCTCACACAGGCCCACCACTCCTTGGGCCTGTGTCATCACAGGGCCCAAGAAGATCAGAGAAGGCGGTTGAACACAGGCTGGGAAGGCTGTGGAAGAGGTGGGGCTGACTCAAGTATGGCTTGAATTTGATTACTTTGCAGAGAGCTCTGTTTGGAGGAAGAGAGATATGTGAAACCAAATCCTTCCCCTGCAATTGGTTCTCATGCAAGATATGCCACCTGTACTTTCTGCAATACTCATGCTGCACAGGTAACCTCATCCCATTCTCTGAGGTGGGGGAGAGGGGACGGTGTGTATTCTGAGTCAGTGGGAGTGATGCTGCTATAAGAATAAACTGTTCTAGTTCACTAAAAGCAATCTCTGGCAAACCTCATGTTATTGTGAAATCATTTACAGCACTCCGATGAATTGTCACACACCAGTATGCTGCCACTCCACAGGATAACGGATGTCATCAAAGAGGTGTTCTATAAGCAATCACTGACTTCTATTTCTCCAAATAGTACCTAATAATTTACAAAGCACTCTCTCTTACATTGCCTCTACTTTTTTTTTAACCTTTTATGACAACTTTTGTTTTTTTAAACAAAAAACCACATAATCTTTTTGTAAGGCTAAATTTTATGTAGCAGAAATGGATGAATAGATACACCCTAAAGCATGTACTCCTCTGTACAATACTGCAAATCATTTTACAGCCTCTGATGCTGCGCTCAAAAGTTGTGATTAAATCTTTTTGGTTCAATAAAGAACAAATTAAACAGTAATTTCAGCATCCCACAACTGAATTAGAAACATAATATAGACATATTCTGAAACTCCTAACTGTGTGGGCAAACCAGGAAATTTGTCAGCAGGGGAAAAAATGTGTATAACTTCGGAATTATATGAAAACTGGTAGGACTCCTGCTCTCTTCACTGTATTTCAGTGCTTATGTATGAATGCAGCATTTAATTATCTTTTACAAGAAGATAAGTTGCTCTTTAATAATTTAAAGAGCAAACAATACAAAAATTCCCATTCCTTCTGACACTCACCCACCTAATGATGCTTCTGTTACAGAAACAGGGTGCCAGAATTCAATAAGAACATTTTTAAAGTTATTTTATTACTATCTCTCCCTCTGGTTCAAAATTTCTACAATAGTGCCTGTGTCATTTCTAAGTTCCTCAGTGCTGTTATGAACACTTAAAAATAAAACATCAGGTACACACCATTCATTCCGCCATTCATTCCCAGAGACTATCTACAGTCTTCAGAAAAAAATACAAATGCCTCATAGTACAGAGTCCTGCATAAGTGGTCTGGTCTCTGGTCCTCGTCTACAGCTCTGACATTACCTTCCACTATTCATTCAAGTATACCGAACGAACACTGACAAGCACTGAAACCAGCTCTGTTCACTCAGGCTATGCCTCCACCTGGGAAATCCTACTGCCCTTCCTCTCTGGTCTCTCATCCTTTGACACTCAGCTCTGGTGTCATGTTCTCCAGAATGCCTTACTCGACTTCCCTAAACCGTGAAAGCATCTCGAAAAGCACTACAGTAGCTATACCACTATGACACACCATCTTTGTCCTGTGTATGCCATCTGCTGTTATGTACCTAAGCATCCTCTGGGAAGGAACTCTGTTCTGCAGTATGGCGCTCAATGCCTCCCATTTGGACTCTTACATGATTAGCTGTGGAATGAGCAAGTGAGTAAGTGAGAAAGCTATGTTATAGAAAAGGCTTTGAGTTCCTGCTTTCTTGGTCATAATTGGTGGTTTCTTTTTTTACTTTCCTGTTCATTCTGTTCTCTCAGTCCAATGACATTTCTCAGCATTCTTCATTCATACTTTTTGAAAGTAATACCTGAAATTCAATAATGTAAAGCTTAAAACAAAAAATAGTATTTCCCTTACTGTACTCATCCCCATTCCTGATTTCACTCTTCTCCAAGGTAATCACCTGATCTTTAGCTGTTCCTTCTGCTAGTTTCCAGAATATTTCTAAAGAAAACATCTTAATGCTACTATTAAATTTTTTTCCCATTTTAAACATTAATCGATTGGTTTCTTCCTATGAAACAGGAGTTGGCAAATATTTTTATTAAAAGCCAGATAATAAACATTTTAGGCTTTGCAGGTCACATGGTCTCTGTTGCAACTATTTAATTCTGTCATTGCAGTATGAAAACAGCCACAGACAATATACAAACGAATGAGTCTGGCTGCATCCCAATAAGTCTTTTTTTACAAAACAGGTAGCCTCTGCTATGGAGGATAAGTGTTATCATCCCAATACAGTTATTATCACCATTATTTATTAAATCAATATTCAATTCACAGCTAAGCTAAATTTTTTTTTAATTGTTCCCCTAAAAAGACTAAGGACCTCATTTTAAAATTTGCTTTGTTTTCTGTGAACCACGAACTTATCTCAAAATGTTCCCCGCCAAACCTTAAAACTCCTCTCAATCTAAGTTCAGTTTTCTTCCTTGGGTCAGTGAACCTGGAGTCTTACCATTCTCTCCAACCTAATTCAAAGCTACCTTCCTGGGGCTTCTTACCACCATCCTCTTGAGGATTTGTTCCCTTTGTCCCTCTCGAGAGTAGACTCCTATGCTGCTTCTCTCTAGGTCAATCACAATGTCAATAAACTCTCTAAGAAATTTATGAATGAGGGGTAAAGTTTTGAGAACTCACTGTTTCCATTCACCTTGATGGTTTGGTGCGTACCAAATCATAGGTTGGAGATCATTTTCTCATCAGAATTTTGAGAGCACTGCACCACTGTCCAGTTCCTTCTACCACCTCTGTTCAGGAAACTGACCATTCTGATCTCTCCTCATTTGTATATAACCTCTCTTCCTTCTCAGAAAGCTTTTAGGATCATATTTTCGCAATGATATACCTTGAGGCTGTTTTCATCCATGAGACTGGAAATGTTGTGGCTTCTTTTACAATGTGGAAACTCTTGTTCCAGTACTCAGAAATCCTGTATTATTTCTTCATAATTCCCTCCCTATTGTTTTCTTTCAATGGAACTCTTATTATTAAATTTAAATGATGGACCTTCTAGGCTGTACCTCTAATTTGCACTCATTTTAAAAAATGTTTATATCTCTTCCTGTTCTATTTTCTGGGAGGCTTCCCAAACTTTATGTTCAAGCTCTTCTTTATTTTTATGACTAATACTTTGAACATTCAATAATTTTTTTTTTTTTGTACTCTAATGTTTTAATTTTTTAGTCCATGCTCATACCA
>NW_006442491.1:26187974-26213283 GCF_000325575.1 Pteropus alecto
TTCCTTTTAAAGACCCTATAATCTAGTGGACACATCTACACAACTAAAATATTCAAACTGGGTGATAAAATGCTTCTGCAATAATTTTAAGGGCTTCTTATATTTTCAAGGCTCTAGATGAGAAGTTTTACTTTCCATTAAAGGTAGCACAGTACCAAAATACACTGAGGACAGACATGCATGCGCTCACGCGAATCGATTCTTCTCGGTGCCTGCAAGTTTTCTTTGGAACGCAGAACATTTGTAAATAAGATCTACTTCTACAACTTCTGTGTATAGTTTTTAGGCTAGAGCAAAATCTGCATAGGTTCATCTGTGTGATTCTTTACTACAGGCTAGAGAAAACATATCACCTTAATGTCATGACTACATGTTGGAAGCATTCACATCTGTAAGACTAAAAGAGGGCCATGAAGACAGGCATTTTGATCTCTACTATATATCTAATTCTTAGCAAGTATCTGATGAATGAATGAATTCAACATATTAAGATTACACATGATTTTATTGATAGGAGGACAAAAGAGAAGGATCATACTAAGTGTAAGGGAAATTTATCAGGCGTGGACTAAAAACCTTTCTCTTCAAAAATATAGATGCCTAAACTGAAATAACTGCCAAACATTATTATAGAAAAGGCACAGTACCATCAACTTCCAAACTGAGGCGGCTTTTTGTTTTGCCGATTGGAACATATACTACCACTGCTAACATTAACTTAAGATACTTTTGTTTCTCAAAAATGTTTTAAACATTTAATATGTTATAGTAAAAGCTGGTTACCCTGTACATGAGTAGTGCAGGCCAAAAGGCAAACCAAGAATAGTGATTTTGATCTTTGTCAGTGAAAAGACATAATTAGCAGTAAGAGTAACAATAGCCTTCTAGTAAACTGTTGTTACTTGATCCAGAGTGTCGGAAAAGTCCATTCCGAGAGGCTTCCTATTGGTCAACTGCATAATAACAGGGCTTTTACTAACTGAATGAATCTCCTCTAGTTATATAAACTAATTACTACTGACTTCAACCAATGTCATGTTGCTGTAATTCCTTACTATAATCTGTTGTGCCCGTGATGGTTGTCAAGGTGTAAAGGAAGGAAGCTCTCTCTTTTTGACTAGAAACATTTCAACAGAGCTGCATTCAGGACACAGAATCAGGACTGAATGGGATCTTTGAGATAACCTAGCCAAACACTTTGATTTTAACAATGAATGTGACACATCTGCATAATACAGGAGGAGAAAGGTCAACTCCAAATCCCAGTTCATCTTTTTGATCGGAGAAAATCAATTAAACTCCTAATTTGGTGATAAAAATCAAGTTGCTTGATAAGAATCGCTATTAGGATAGTAGTAGAAGCAAGTGGCCAGACACTACCGTAGCTATCAAATATCACACTGTAAACGTGACTATACTGTTTTGTATTGTCATTAGACCCTACACCATAATGTCAACTGACCCAGATAAGGAATGATCGCATTTGTGAACACAGGACTAAAGAAACCAATCTCCTGAGAGCCAAGCCCACCTGAGGTTCAGAGCCTTGAAAATTCAAGCTATGCCCTTATATGGGAAGACAAAGGGTTTTACAAATGACATTCCATATTCAGTCTCAAGAAGTCGCACCAGTAATGCAAGACCTTCTGACCTGTTAACACTTTAATGCCTTTTGTGAAAAAGAGTAATACCTGTGGACTTGGGAGTGAACATATCTAGGTGCCGAACACACATGGTAGTATGATTTGTACAATTTATTCAATCTCCCTGGGTCTCAGTTTCCTTTGTAGAGTAGGGACAGAAACCATCTTTAGGGAGAGGAAATGGATGAGTTCTATTTCAGACAGGCTGTTTGAAGGAACAGTCAAGACAAATATAGTGAAGGGAGGGAATGTGAAGCTCAGGCAATGCAATCCTTTTATCCTGAGATAGCAAAACTAAGAGTCCGAGCTGCCCCGATTCTCAAAGGCTCACAATCGTTCAGAAGTTCAAGAACTGGGTTCCAGTTCAGCCCCTTTAGTACTACATGAAGCTGCCGCGTAGGCAAACGAAAATAGCACAAGTGAGAGCTCAGGATTTAGACGTGTTCTATTTGGGACACTCAGGGAGTGGACAGAGGTTAGAAAGATATTCTGTAGATAAATTACAACAGTCTAAAAAAAGAAAAAGAAAGCCCATGAGGCCAAAAAAAAGGAGAGGGTCCAAAAAAAGTAGGCTGGAGCCAAGGATGGTTTTCGTCTATCCATGGGGTGAACAGAAAGCAACTAAAACAGCTTGATAAAACTATCATTCATATGGACCTTTTAAGCACATTTTAGACACAATGGATGGACCCTTCAGAAAATATTACAAATAAGAGAACAAAATATACATATTATTCATATGATAAATGTAAGAATATAACTGCAAGTAAATCTAAATTCTTTATTACTTTCATAAAGCCTTCCATTTGCATGCTGAATTGTTAAACAAAATTATTTTGGAGCAATTTATAGTAAGGAACGAAGTCTATCTGATAGCTATCCAAGACAGCAGGAACAAAGTAAACACATTACCAGAATCATAATACAGACAATACTCAGCAGAGTTTTTACTTTGGGATAATAAAAGAAAAAACACATATTTATGGTTATCCAGGCTCCACACTCTTTATTCTACAGGAAACAGAAGAGCCAGCCCAAGTGCAATTTGAAAACATCTTATCAATTAAATTTGTGGAATTCCTAGCACAAAAAAGATGGGATTTCCCCCTATTTCTACAACTCGGTATTCTTAAAGTAAAAGAAAACCCAATATTTTTCCAAAGTGTTTTTTCCCTATTGTTTAAAGACAAGACAAATAATGGATTCTGAATCTGACACAAACTTCCTTCCATTCACGTTTTAAGGTGAAATCCGGATCCTAACTTCCACATCTTACATGGAATCGCGGGCTCAAATCCGGGCGGATGCTGCGGCCTGATGGAGACCACAGTCATCTCACTGTTCTAAAAGCTGTTCAATCCTGCGCCTTCCCTGGGCCCAGGAATTTTTGTTTAATAGAAGTTGAGAAGAGCTTTATAAGCTCTAGGTTTTTAAAAGATGAAATAGTTCTTAATCCTCTCCCACACTCAATTCCCCTTCCCCAAAACCTAAAAGGAAGTACTGTGAAAAATGCAGAACAAGTCTGTGGGGGAAATAAAGCAAGATGCTGTAGGCTGTGAATGAGACGCATGTAAGACGTCCTCCCGGCAAAAGCAAGTCCAGACCGCACTGGCTGAATGGTGAGGTGGGTGGCTGGCAACAGGAACCTCTTGCCACTAAAATGCCCTGGTTCTCCAAAACTGGTTTACTACACTAAGAGTAGAAACTGTAGGCAATAAGCAAAATACTCAAGAGACCACCCTTAGGCAAATTTGAGCCAAGTGACTGAAATCTGTTAATATCATCTACATTCTACACAGTCAAATGTGCCTACAAATTGGTATAGATGTCACCTATTTTTAATTATTAGCAAACGACGTATTGTTAAAACTATTGACTTCTAACATCTAAATAATTACTTAACTACAAGTAGAACTCAGCAAGTTTTCAGATTGGGATGTGGTGCTATTTTAGAAGAACTAGGGTGACGTGACAGCTGATACAACTCATGCCCAGAAGGAGCAAGAGAATCACAGAACCTGCTAGTTTCCCTGGTAAGTAGTATCAACTCCCAGATCAAAAGACAACCATTTTGAAATATAAACTTAACTTCTTAACAGTCATAATCTCCCACTTCTATCACATTATATTTATATTACCTGTTCCAACGCTCCCTTCCATCATCACCACAAGCACTAAGAACCTGCCGTAGTGATGTGGTTTAAGATTGTTCTAGATAAAGATGACCAGTGTGGAGGACAGCAAATTTCCAAACTGCCACTCTGGAATACATATGCAGAAGGAGAGTCATACCTTCAATCACAGGCACGCTTCCCCGTGCTAATTTACAAATGAAGCTTTTTATTGGTGGCACGGTATAAGCCCAGGTTGGTAATAATATGAAATAAATAAAAGTCAGGAAACTCTCCTTAGCCTGGATATGAATCCAAGTATCAGTTCTTAAAGGCTCGATAGAATCATAAAGGAGGTGGTGACAAAGCTGCAATGTCATAGAAAAGTAAAATAAAGGCAGCCTTCAAACAGAAGAATGCAAAATAATAACCTTCTGGAAGACCAAACGACTGCATCAGATTCACCTCTGGGCCCCCTATATCATAGGACAGGGTCTACAAAATAGTAAATACCTGTACATTGGTTGAGTGAGTACATTGGCTGAATTTATAAATGAAAAGATTCCCCTGCTAGTTTTACTACTCACTATTGTCTTCCTTCTACTCTAGACACAAGAGTGCCACTAGACACTCAAAGAGCAAGAGCAATCTCATATCCTATGTATGTGGAGATATCAAGATCTGTAGACAAAAGTAGGGAATTCCAAGTCTATTACTGTTATTCACTTTAATCAGATTTAACAATGACGGGACTTTAAAAAGCTGGCTCCACTTTAAAATTCACTTTAACATCTATCCACAGTGTAATGCCAGTTTCTTAGCAATCTTTGCTTTCTGGGAATGTAACTCCTATCCAGATTCCATATCCATCTCCCAGATACAGGTTCAACTCTCAACTTGGTAGATTCCTTAGATTCTGCACCCAGAGTTACCTACCCCTGAACAAATGACAGCACTGAGCTGTTTCTGCCTGCAGCTTTTTAAAGCCACACACTGAGTCTCTCTTATCACCACCAATTCCTGAAACAAAGCCATGGTTCCCATTACGATTAACCCCTGCATTGTGGGATCCCAAATCTCTGAGCCAGTAAAAAAAGGATCTGGTGATTTATCAGCTGCTACAAGAAGAGTATATCATGACGAAGATAAAAGCAAAGATAATGCTTACAGAGGACAGCTGTGCTATTTTATTTAGACTAAGAACAGTGGCATCTGGAAGGCCATAAAAACAAACTTCTAAGCTGCCGTTCAAAGATGTGGTAAGAAGAATGGCAATAAAAGGAATAAACTGCTCTACGGAAGTAAATGTGCCTAGTAAGTTGCTTCAGTAGTGACGATTTTATCCCAAATGAGAAGCAAGGTAGTCTGGCAATTAATATTTTGCTGAATGAATTAGATATTTGTTTGTTAACATTAAGTTGGACAACCCTCAAACAGATTTTTTAGCCTATTCTAGCCTAAATTTTGGTTTTGTTTTACTTTTAGAATCAGACTGTACCACATTTTAACTTTTATTGAAGTATAATGTGCATTTTAAAAAGAGTATAGCTCTTCAAACCTGAATACACCCATGTATGACCAGCAACCACATCCAGAAACAGAACGTTACTAGTGTGACAGGAGCCCTACCCATGTTCCTTTTTGGTCACTACCACATTTCTCCAAAGGTGACCACTAGCCTGACTTCTAAGAGTACAGAGATTCATTTTGCTTGTTTCTGTATCTCATAAAAGTGGAATTATATAGTATGTACTCTTTCTTGTGTCTGGCTTCTGTGCCAGTTATCAATTTATTGCCTCTTGACTTCAAATTCACCCTTCAGTACCTGCTCCGTGATAAGCACTGGACTCTAAGCATTTCTCCTTCACAGAGACCATGATGTTAAGCTTGGCCAGTAGAGGGCACTGGAGGGATACTGCAAGAGGAAGGGAGCTTATCTCCCAGGTTCAAGGGTTCAAGGCTTTTTGTTCTTGCTCCTGCTCCATGGTCACCAGTGAAAGCATGTAGGGACATCTATCTGGGGATGCTCTGGCTCAACTGCATGCCCAGAACATCAAACTGTTTTCTCATTCTCAAAGACAATCTAGAAGCTTTAATTTGCCAGCATAGGTCCTACCTATACTTGAGTATAATGAAATCATCCCATAGTTTATTCTTCTCTAGGATAAATATTTTCAGACAGTTAATATTATTATTAAACACCTCACATATTTTATGCTTTCTTCTGAACCTTCTATGTTCTGTATCCTTATTAATTCACAAAGTCAAAAGCCGAACTAAAATACTTTGTCTGGTTAAAGTACTATCAACTCTTATAAATATGAACTGAAACCAAGTCAAATTTTATGGTGAGATGCTGACTGCACTCCTATTAAAGAAGTTGGGAAAGACAAAGACACCATCTATCAAGCACTGCTCTGGACATTCTAGAAAATATGGGGAAAATTATGACATGTATAACCCGGAAAGACAAAAAATTATTTATATATGATGTGACTGTTTCTCTTCTAAATGCTTAAGAAACTACGAGAACCAAGAAAAAGAGTTTATAAGATGGTCAGTAAAAAAAATATATTTATGTAAACATCAATAACTGTTGAAAAAAAATCTCAAGCTTTCTTCGAGTACACAGTTGCAGCTATTCACATCACGTGTACCAAGTGAAACCAACTCTACCACTCTGGCTATGACTACCTACTCAAGGGCCTGGTGCCGAGGCAAAGGCCCACACTTATCTAGGCCAGACATGAGAGGTCAACCTGCTGTATAGTACAGTACAGCACCATACTGAAACTGACCCAATCAGCCAAAAGCCCACACAAACGCAACTCATGTTTAGCTTTCTTTATTAACACAATTCTAGAATTGTGTTAACATATGCCCAACATAATATTCATCTTGAATTTCTATTACACCAAATTCATGCATTTCTCAAATTTCTCCCTCTCATTTTATGGTTTATCCTATCTCTAAGGAGCTGGGCACCTCACTCAGCAATCAACAAGAGAAGATATGCAGCACAGTCACCAATGAAACTAAAAGAACCAACTGTTTCTTCAAGTACAAAATTAGGATGTTTGACATAAGATTTTAAAACTCCTTTCCTAAGGATTCTATGCCCTAAAATCCTGTAATTCTAGGACCCCGGTACATAAAGTAACTACATAACTACATACCAAGAGAAAAAGACTGAGAAACAAATCCTGCAACATTAATATGTTCCCTGCTTTACTGAAGATCTCCATTCTCTCACTGGGTTTTGGGGGGGGGGGGGGAAATATATATATATATATAGAGAGAGAGAGAGAGAGTGTTAATAAATTCATTTTTGTCTTCAAAAAACTTACTAAAAGGAAAGGCTGTACAGAAGTCAGGAAGATGATTCAGGAAATCTGTTTCTGTTAGAAGGCATGAACATCTTTACTAAAAAAACAAACACAAACAAAAAAACTTGTTAAATACTTCAAGAAATCCTCTAAATTTGGGAGAAAATTAACCATGCAATGATTATCAAAATTATATAGTATCAATATTTGAATCTGTAAGTAGAATAAATAAAATTAAGCAACATGCTATCTTTAAATCCATCCTCACTCTTATAACCTAAAGAGCTTCCTGTGAAATTTTACCACTGGTGCACAATTGCTTGAAGCCTCACAGACTAAAAGACAACTAAATAAGTCCATCTCATTCACCCCTGACCCAAGGAAGCTTCCTCTTATCCCTATCAATGATATTCTATTGTTCAACCCTGGGATTGTTACGACATTCAGGAGGATCGAGTCATTTTCTTTTTTTCTTCTTCTTTTTTTTTTTTTTACAGTAGAAAAGTTTTATTAGAAGGGAAAGCACACTTTCAGACGTGGAAGCGGGCCTGGGCAAGAGAAGCATGGCTCGAAAGGCCTCGAGTCATTTTCTTATCCACACAGATTAACCTCTTATTAGACCAGTATAAAACAGTCACAATTCAAATATAAAAACATAGAAAAACATAGAGACTTTTTAATGAAAGAACATGACTGCTCAAATTATTCCCACCTGAACTGACATTTGGTGTAAGTAATACATTCACTTGCTAAAGTAAAAACAGAATGATGGGAAAACAAGAGGAAGGGAATTTAACAGTTTGTTAAAATGAGACACATTACCTCAACTTTAAAAAAAAAATCACTTAGCAAGACAGCAGAGATAAACAGGACAAGGTCATCTATAGTGCCTCCTGACCCTTGGTTCTATAATCAAGACCTATGGCTGCTATTTATTATAATTTGACAAATCTGAAAAAATTGTTTTTATGGTATTAGACACTAGCTATATGGCTTTCTGCCCCCACAAATAACCTGAAATTGTATAGCTAAGATCTGAGTGGCTGTTTAGAGAGCAAGCAGCCTGAACTTCAAGGCAAAAAGGGTCCACAGGCCAGAGTCGTACCCTGTGTGAATTTGACTGTGACCTCAAGCTGTCTGCTATGCTTCCCTTGTGACCTTTCCATCTATTCTGACCTCATAAGTCCCTCTACACCAGATGATATTACCAGAGCTTGAGGGCTGGTTCTGCCTCCATCTAAAGTCAAGTTAACAGATTTTTTAAAAGGTTTTAGAGTAAGAAGGACCCTCTTAAAGGGAAAACCCTACATATTTGCCCCTCCATGTGGGCATGTTATGTTTGTATGTGTGTCTCTCTCTATATATATACACCTGCACAAGCAAACAAAATACATATATGCACAGATTATTTATATATGAATATAAATAGATTATCCTCCAGGACTAAGACAGTATTCTTGTATTTTTCTAGTAGTACAGAGACTACATAATCCACTCTGTCCTGCTAGAGCACAAATTCAGCAAACTGGGTCCAAATCCAAGCCCCTGCCATTTATTAGCTGTGTGACCAAGGCAAATCACTTCATCTCTCTGCCTCAGTTTCCTCATATGTAAAACAGGAATGATAATCATGTGAGGATTAAATAAATTAATACAAGCAAATTATAAAGTACAGTGTCTGGCATATAAGAACTACTATATATCAAATAGTAGTAGTGATATTTATACAATTATATAATCCCACCTAGACAGGATTATAGGAAAAATGTGACCACAGCAGTGCAAATAAATAACCTACATGGATTTGAGTGACCTATATGAATTCATGATCCATAATCCCCAATCAAAGTAAATTTAGAACTTTACTATGCTTATAGCAAGCCCCAATGTAGGTAAAAATATTTCATGAATGCATAATAATCACAAAGCAGGAGTCTAGCTCCAAATCTGTTCCCATAAAACCTTTTAAAGACAACTCGTTCAAAGTCAATAGAGAGGCATTTAATTTAGCTAAACACACAACTTTTAAACATTCTTTTCTATACAACACTTCTTTTACTAGACGTAATGAGAAAAAAAATACTTCGCATAAATTTTCCAGACACCTCAGAGTTTACATGCAGTTTTCAAAGTTCATAACAAAAAATTTTCATTTCATTTTCTACAGTCTTCTTAAAATGCAACAATAGTGAAATAAATGATTCCGGTAACAATCATCAGTGAATGTTAAATTAAGACCATTAAATGAAAATATGACCTGAAAATCTGCAGGTTGTCAGAATGTCAACCCATGGATTTTGTTGGTCAAAACCTTGACAACAAAGGGCTATGCCAAAATTAACCTACCAATCAATCTCAGTATACAGAGTGAGATAATCAAGCCTTCTGGTCTTCTAATATGAACAGGAAGTACAATATACCGCCAATGAGTAATTAAAAATATGAATGATTACAAAAATAGTTACGCTCTAATTACCTGTTTACAAGTATATGAAAAAATAACATTATACAAGGATACAACCATCAACATTAATAAAGTGAGGACGGGGATTGACCTAGTTTCATCAAGAAACAGTGACATGACCAAAAAGAAAGAGGGTGACTTATTACAGATTAAAAGAGATTAAAGAGATATATAAATCCAAATGCATTAGAGGGACCTTATTTGGACCTGATTCAAAGAGTTAACTGTAAAAAGTCATTTTTTGAGAAAATCAAGAGAGTCAATATTAAATAAAATCAAAAAATGAGGTAATAAGAAATTTATAGGGTATGATGTGCTTTCCTATAAAGTCCATATCTGACAGATATGCACATTAAAATATTTATAAGTGAAATGATAGGTTGTTGGGGTTTCTTTAAAATACTCCAGGTCAAAAAGAAAGTGGAAAAAGATATATAAAACAAGAATGGCATGAGGACTCATATTATTCTATCTACTCTATGTATGTTTGAAATTTTCTATAACAGAAATTTTTTATGTTAAAGGAGAGACAGAAATTCATAGCCAAATCTAAGTTTGGCCAACATTCATCAAAAACTGCAGAAAACCTCTATGTAAAACACACACACACACACACACACACACACACACACACACACTTGACAACAGTGGCCCCTAAAGGCTGCATGTGAGATACTTTGAGCAGATTTCTTTTGTCAGCAGAAATTCTCTCTACAACATTCCTATGGAAGTGTGTCTTCCACTAGCCACTGTTCTGTTACCGAGGTGTAAACGAGATGTCTTAATACAAAACCGAACTCTTCCAGCTTCTTTACCCTGAGAAAAGTTATTCAAGGAAACTTAACTACCAAAACATCTATTTTTTTTAACGGGTTGTATATATTTCTAAGTCTCTGGCAATGTGGCTCTTTATACTTTTTTTGTGTCTCCAGCATTCATATAAATAAATATTTTTGTACAAGTTCAAGAAATAATCTTTAGCAGTTAAAAAAAAAAATGCTGTAATTAAAAAAGTTTATTTAAACTCCCCTTCTTCTAATCCCTTCCTTCTACATTCTCACTGCTCCTAAACATAATTCAAGCTATGTTATCATCTCATATTTGGTATCAGAGTAGATAAAACATTAACTGACTATGCTAGATTTACAGGTCAACTACATCACCCGTTCCTTTCCAAACTTAAAAAACATATGAATAATATTCGTTGTCCCACATATAATAGTAATGGACTTACACTTACTTGTCTGCACTTAACAGAAGAGGGTACTTTTCAAATGCTATATTTGCTAATCTAATAAATGGGTTCAGGAATACAGGCAACCACAGTTATGCAAGGAATAATTCTCTCTGATCTTCAACTGTTTTGTACCTCTCCTCCTTGTTAGGTAAGGAAAACAGTGAGTCCCAAATATTGCACCTTACCAGCCTTACCAGTATTTTCCCGACAGCTGTCTGCCAAATGTTTTGAATAACTCTCACCAGACTATCATCACCTTCCTTTATAACCCCCTCTGGGCTTTATATTCTTTTGAACATGATTTGGTCAATAATGGTGGTAAAAAGGAAGAGAAGCTATAAAAACACACAACAATAAATGATGCCTAAAAGGAAGGATGAATATAGTTTTAACATATAATTGAAAATGAACTGTAAGATTAAGTACCTTTGGTCCTAGAGAAAGCTGATCTGGGAACTCTATTTCTGTATTGATCTTAGTCCCCTGGGAATAGGGCACATTGTTCCTAGGGTAGGAGAGAAGGTACATTACGTTATTGCTAGCAAGGTAGAAATTAATTAGCTCTGCTCTCTTGCTGTTGTTCATATTCCGAGCAAAGATTACTTCCTTAATTAATACAGAAATAGTCACATTTATCAATACTGAGATAGATGGTTTTTGGACATTAAATGTTTTTCTACTGAAAGAACTTAGCTTCTAAAAACTTATAATTGGATTTACCTTTCTAACATGCGCTGTTAAATAATTAGGAAACTGAAATGCAGCGACTAACATTTATTGCACTATTTTCCTTAATCATCGTAATCAACTCATGTGAGACATACTATTATTATTCCCATTGTATAGATGAAGCAACCAAAGCACAAAGGTGTTAAGTAACTTACCAAAGAAAATGGAGCGAGTAAGTACTGGAATACTATCACCATGATAAGTACGCAAAGTTTTTTAAAGATAAACAGAAAAAGTAAAGCTATCAGTAACTTATTCCAAAATCCATTAAGTATCTTTAAATCTCATGAAGAAATATCTGCTGAGCATCTACTGTGTGCTCAACACTACTAATAATTACTAAAGGACACTGGAGAAGCAGGAAAAAGTTAATCCTTCTCAAAACATTAATGTCAAGGTAGGGAGACAAAACGTACACGTAAAACTGGTAAAGAAAATGAGTGTCTTCCCTGTGTAGTGTCTTCATAAATTCATCCACGGCCTGCCCTCACTTCTCAACCTTTTTTTTTTTTTAGTGCCTTTTTTTTAGATACTTCACGGTGGAATTTCAAACAGACAATCTTCCCACTAACTGGTGAAGCAGGTAAAGAGGCACTGTAGATTTCTGGCTAAGAAAAGAGAATCATTCAATAATCTCAATTCAATTCTAGCCAGAAAAAGACATATCTAAAATGTAGTTAAAAGACCATAGAGATCCACAAGACACTCTACCTGCTTATAAGAAATCACAGCCTAGTGAGAAAAGACAAACCTGCTAACAAATGTCACTTGGTGTGAATGACAACAGAACTAAGGAAGAGTTTCGGATACAACAGAAACAAAGGAGGAAGCAACTACGAGAGGAAGTCCTAATAAGGTGAGTCCCAGGGATGCTATAAAAAGAAAAGATATAAAAATGTGGAATTTTATAATAACTGAATATAATGAAATTATGCTCCTAGTCCTATAATTGGTTCTGAATACTCTGTATGCACAAATGTGACAACATGCCTGCCCCCAAAACCTACCCTTAATGTAATAGAAGTCTCGACATCAATATTTAATGTCCACCTCAGATTCTACTGCCCTACAATAATGTCCAACAGTCCATCAAAAATTACAAGACATACAAAAAAGTAAAGGCGTAGAAGGAGACAAAGCAATCAAGAGAACCAGACTGAGAGATGATACAGATGCTGTAACTATCAGATAGGGAATTAAAAATAACAGTGATTAATAGGTTAAAGAATGTACAGGCAATATGCATGAACAGATGGTAAATTTCAACAGAAAGAAAATGTAAGAGTCAAACAGAAATGCTATCTTTTTTTAAAGTATTAGAGATTTTAAAAAAAAAAAAATCCTTTGATGGGCTCACCAGAACACTCAACATAATCAAGGAAGGAATCGATGAACTTGAAGAGAGATCACTGAAACATAAAGGGGGAGGGGGGGTTATTAGAGATTTAAAAAAAAAAAAAAAATCCTTTGATGGGCTCACCAGAACACTCAACATAATCAAGGAAGGAATCAATGAACTTGAAGAGAGATCACTGAAACATAAAGGGGGAGGGGGGGTTAGCAGGGAGACACACAACAGAAAGAACCTTGAAAGCTGTGGGATATGATCAAATGATATCATATATATGTAACTGGAGTCCCAGAAAAGAAAGGAAGCGAACAAGGCAGAAACAGTACTTGGGGAAAAAATGGCTGAGAACTTTTCAAAAATAAAGTCTTCAAACTACAGATATAAGCAGCTCAGAGAATGCTACAGAATATAAACAAATAAATACGATAGAGAACATATACCTACATACTTCATAGTAAATTGCTAAAACTTAAAGAAAAAAAAATCCTAAATACAGGAGGAGGAAAAAGACATTACCTTCTGAGGCAAAAAATAAAAATGTCTGCAGAATTTATGCAATACAAAAGATAATAGAGTAATATCTTTTAATTGAAAGGGTGAAGAGGCAGACTTTACAATCCAAAATTCTATAGTTAGCAAAAATATCTTTCAAAAATGAAGGCAAAAAAAAAAAGGACAAAATAATGCCTTTTCAAACAAAAGCTGAGGTACTTCAATGTCAGCACACCTGTCCTACGAGAAATGGTAAAGAAAGTTCTTATGACATGACAAAAATGAAGATCTACACAAAGAATAGCTCCAGAAATAATAAAAAATAAAGTAAATGTACAAGAGCTTTTTTCTATATTTTTATATTTCTATATTCTAAAAGATAACTGTCAAAAGCAAAAATACTAACAGTGTATTGTGAAGATTATAAAATATGTAAAAGTAAAATGTATGACAATGATATCACACAAGATGAAAGAGAAAAATCTAGACGTATATATACTATGTTAGAATCTTATACTGTATGTGAAATATGAAGCAATATAATATGTGAAGGTTGACTATAATGTACATTGTAAATCCTAAGGCTACCACTAAATTTTGTTAAAGAGGTATAACTAATATACCAATAGTAAAGATAAAATGGAATTTTAAAAACCCTCAATATAAAAGAATAAAAAGAGTAAAGGGAGAACACACCAAATGATACAAATAGAAATTAACTAGCAAGATAAAAGATTTAAATCCAACCATATCCATTAAGTGAAAATGGCCTAAATATCCCAATTAAAAGGCAGAGATTATCACAAGACTCAGTTATATTTTCCATAAGAAATCCACTTTAAAGATACAGATAAGAGTAAAATGATGGGAAAGATATACCATACAAATATCAATCAAAAGAAAGCCAGAGAGGCTACGTTAATATCAGACAAGGTAGATGTCAGTAGAAGGAATAGTAAAAGAGATAAAGATAGCCATTCGTATAAATGATAAAGGGGTTAATTCACCAAAAAGATATAATAATCCTTAATATGTATATATCTGACAACAGAGCTTCAAAGTAAATGAACCAAAATCTTATAGAAGTCAAAGAAATATGTATACTTTTGCATATATATAACAAAATATATAATTATATATATTATAGTTGGAGATTCGACACTTCTTTTTCAGTAATCAATAAAACGAGTAGATAAAAACCTATTAGGATAGAAAAGATATGAATAACTATCAATCACCTTGACCTAATTAACATTTATACAACACTCCACCCTGCGAGAGCAGAATATAAATTCTTTTCAAGGGCACATGGGGCATTGACCAATATAGCCTATATCCTTGGCCATAAAACAAATCTCAGCAAATTTAAAAGAACTGAAATTATCCCAAAGTATATTCTCTGACCATAAAGTAAAACTGAAATCATTAACAAGTATATAGAAAGTCACAAATATTTGAAAATAAAATACACTTAACAACCTTGAGGCAAAAAGGAAGTAAGAAAAATTAGAAAATATTTTTAACTGAATGAACATCAAAATAACAACATATGAAAATTTATGGAATGCAGCTTAAGCAGTGCTTAGAGAAATGTTTATAGTATTAAAAGCTTATTTTTAGAAAATAAGAAAAAGTCCTCAGATGAATTAAGCTTCTACCTTAAGACACTAAAATGAGAGACCAAATTAAACCCAAAGCAAGAAGGAAAGAAATCATAAAGAACAAAAATCAATGAAACTGAAAACAGAAAAATGACAAAAATAAAACTAAAAACCAGTTGTTTGAGAAGATCAATAAAACTGACAAACCTCTAGCCAGAATGATCAAGAAAAAAAGAAGACACAAATTACAAATACTGAGACTCAAAAAAGAGACATTTCTAGAGATCCTACACACATTAAAAGGATAATAACACTAACTTTATGCCTGTAAATTTGGACAACTTAAATAAATTGGTAAGTTCCTCAAAGGACACAAAGTAGCAAAGCTTACTTAAGAAAAAGAATCTCAACAGCCCTTCATCTATTAAAGATGGTAGATATATAGTTAAGAATCCTTCAACGAAGAAAACTTCAGGTCAAGACAGTTTCAGTGGCAAATTTTACCAAATTTTTATGGAAACAAAAATCATACCAATCTCACATATATTCTTCCATTAAACAGAAGAGGGAGAAACTCTTCCCGTCATATTTTATGAGGCCACTATTACCCTAACACCAAATCCAGCAACAGCAACGGCAACACAAGAAACCATAGTTTAAAGACAAAGATCAAAACAAAGACACTAAAATCCTGAACAAAATACTGCTGACCCTTGAACAACGCAGGGATTAGTGGTGCCAACCTCACACAGTCAAAAATCTGCATATAACTTTTGACTCCCCCAAAACTTAACTAAAGTTGGCCCTCAGCATCTGTGGGGAATTGGCTCCAGGACACCCATGGATACCAAAAGCTCCAGATGCTCAAGTCCCTTACGTGGATACTGTCGCCCCTGGACATCTGTGGATTCCCAACTGCAGATCGAGAATGCTGTTTCTGATCTGTGGCTGGTTGAATCTGAAGATGCAAAACTCAGACACAAAGGGCTAATGTATTTGTTGGAGGAAAAAAAAATATGTGCCTGTAAGTGGAACCGGGCAGTTCAAACCTGTGTTGTTCAAGGATCAACTGTACTATCACATTGAATCCAGCAACATACAGAAAGGATAATACATCAAGACCAAGTGGGATTTATCCTGGGTACGCAAAAGGGATTCAACATTCAAAAATCAATTAATGTAATTCAACAGACTAAGGGGAAAAAAAAAACCACATAATCATTTCAATAGATACACAAGAAGTATCTGACAAAAGCCAATATCCAGTTATGATAAAAACTTTCAGCAAACTAAGAATAAAAGAGAATTTTCTCAACCTGATAAAAAGCATTGATGAAAAAAATTACAGTTAATGGGACTGCATTATTTTCCCCTAAACTCAGAAACAAGGCAAGCATGTCTAATCTCATCACATCTATTCAACATCATGCGGGGGTCTTAATGCAGTAAGACAAGAAAAATAGAAGACATACAGATTAAACAGGAAGAAATAAAACTGTCTTTATTTGCACTTGACATAACTATCCATGTAGAAAACCCCAAAGAATCTACCAAAAAAGCTTCTAGAACCAGTGACTTAGTTTAATGAGGTCATAGGATGTAAAATCAATATACAAAAGTTAATAATATTTCTATATTCTAGCAAGGAACAACTTGCTAGAATAACATTTAAAGTACCACTTACAACAGTACCCCAAAACATGAAATACTTAGAGGTAAATCTAAATTAAACACAACCTTCTAATTATTACAAACCAGCTTTAATGTGAGCAGTCTCTTCCCTGTACAGAAAAGCTATAAGAAAATCTACCTAGCCTAAAACTTCGAAGTTTGACTTATTGTCTTCAACTCTTGGATGGTTTTGCATGAGTAAGCTTTCCTCCCCGTAGATGGTCCTTTCTCTCACATTTTCCCTTATAACAGAGTCATCCTGAGAGTTCATACTGTGAGGCTGGTATCTTGGAACCAAGAAACAAAAGAATTGAATGCAGCCCCAGAAAATTAAAAGTTTGCAAAAGCAAAGTTAAAAGCTTCCTCTCTGGTGAATTGATGACCCCAGAAACTGACAAGCCTTAATAGTAAAAACCCCAGATGAAACACAACACTGTGCAAAAAACTTGTCTTATTTCATTCGTGGCCTCTATTAAAAAGGCAATACTAGGCACCATGTATTTCAAGAGATGTCCCTCCTCCCAACACATCCCGACACATCTAATTGGAACAGAGGATGGCTCCTAATCCAAGGGCAACCAACGCCTAAACAGGCCAAACACAGAGGGTATGACATTTCTGGGGTGAAAAAAAATAAATAAACCTGCTGGACGAAAATGATTTTCTCTCAGAAATCTGAAATGAAAAGTACCAAAACAATAAGCAGCATTTAGCCACAGGAGTAGAAGCTGAGAAGTCATGAGGCTGAGAGTCTGGAGGAGCTGTAAGTGGCTTGGACATGGAAAAGTTAAGAGAGAACATAGTATACAAGTAGGCAGAAGCTATAAAGTAGAGAGCCATACACTAGGATGAGGAAGCCAGTGGGTAAGAGAAAGGTGGGCAGACCCACTGGGCATCATGTAATGGCAAAGTATGGTGAGAGACCATCCAAGAAAGCCAAGAAAGCCTACTCCTAAAGGCCCTGGAGCTGTCCTGGACCCAGCAGGCTGACTGTGTTGGTCACCTATTACCACAATGACACTACACAACAGGCCAGGAAGTCTCAGGGGCATACGACAGTGAGTATTTAATTTCCCCTCAAGCATCTAGTTGGACTGGCTCTGCTCCCTGCTGAAGAGGCAGCAACTACTCAAGAGTTCTTCTTCTCATGGCGATGGCAAGGAAAAAGAGGACAAGCCCGTCAGCACAAGCGTGTGCAAACCTCTGCTTTCTTCATGTCCACTAATCTCCCATTGGGCCAAAGCAAGTCATACAGCCAAGCCCAAAATTAAGAGGTAGGGACATAATCCCATCTACCATGAGGTTATGGCAGGGGTATGAATGTAAAATGCTACTATAGGAGAGTGAAGAATTAGGGCCAATGATTCCGTCTATACCTCTCTACACTGCTTTCCTAAACTAACTTGGCTTAAATTTCTGTTCCTTTCAACTAGAAGAATCTAACTAAAACACTCTCCAATGCAGTGTTACTTATGAACCGCATGTCTCCCTTCTCCCCTTAAGAAGTAGAACCATCTAAATTAGTTTGTTGAAACTAATGAAAAACTTTAAAGTCAGCAGACATGTCTAGAAAATGTAGCAGTAACTACTCAAAGATTTCCACAGACAGAAGGTGCCAATAAAACAGGCAGACCACTCAACCAAGGCAGACTTTCAAACTAGTGTGCTGTGGGTGCAAAGGTCACAGGTTCCTATATCCAATGCTTTTGAACTCTGTCAGCACCTTTACGGTTAAAAAACACTTACCTAAAATGGTACTATCTACCCAGTTTGTAAAAAAGAAAAAGTAGAGTGGAACAAAATGGTAGAAAACAGAATGGAAATAAAATAGAAATATTTGAGAAGTTAAAACATTTAATTTGCTGGAAATATAAGAAATATTGTTCTTCGTCTTAAAGTTTTGAAAAAGACAGTTTACTTTCTTCAAAAATTAAGTAAAATTCTGGGTACACTTTTGAACTGACCCACTTCAAACAATGAACTTACTTATTAAAAGAATTAACAATGTCTCAGTAATATCTGTTAAAAGAACCTCATTCCTCAGTAAACAACCAAGCAAGTCAAAGATAACACAAGTATTATATTAATATAAACAGAAATTAGAGCCACAACACACACTACCTTTGACTGCTGTTCAAAGATTTTTAAGTGCTTACTTCTGACTCGGACTATCTTGGCAAAATCAATTCATGGTCAACCAGGCCACAACTAAGAGAAGAAACTGCATCGGCATCAACATACAGATGCACCATGAAAACACGTGGGCATGTCGAGACTTCCCAAGATCTCCCAGTTCACCCCGGGCTGGGTCTAGTACGAGTGGGTGTGTACTAAGGCACCTCGTCCAACTCTGCCTGAGTTCTCATAACAGCCTAGGAGCTTTCAAGATCAATTCTGGAAAAGGGTCTTACAGTAACTCTAGGACACACACCATTATATAAGCACCAATACACTGAAAACTAAAGATTTCCCATTCCCAGGTACCTAAAACAGGCCTCATCTGTGACCAGAGAATTCCAATGCAGATTGAAACAGAGGCAGTCGCTCCAAAATTCATCATAACAAGATTTCTCTGTCTCCCGTGAAACAAGTTTAAGATGTGACTATCCAAAATCCCTTCCTTAAAAAGAAAAATTCCACCCTCTAACTTCTTGGTGGCCATTGCAAAAGAAAATTCAAAATAAAATCCTTCTACAGAAAACTGTTTCCTGTGATCATGGAGGAAGGTTGAGGTGATCTGATTTAGAAACAGATCTTTGGTATCCAAATGTTTTGATAAGGAAAATGCCAAGGCTGTTTAACTCTGGCCCAAAGAAAAGGGCTAAATGGCAAGAGACCTCGAGGGAGATGGTTTGTTCAGCACTGGAACAGATTACTAAGAGTTATGAACGTTATACAATTATTTTTCTTTTTGACGTCCACCTGGCCTTTATGGTTTATTCTTTTCTTCTTAGTCCCTATTTTCAGTCTTTATTAACTGTTAAACACCATAGCCTTAACAGTGTTAGACATCTTACTCAAGGCTCAGGGGTTTGTGCGTAGACAGACGGAGCCATTAAGAACTCAGAGATGGCATTTTAAGAGCAAGCCCAGCCCCCTGCCCCCCACAAGGGTCACACCAGACTTTGGTCTACAACACTGCTACCTGCTTGTGCTAGCCCTGTTCTGGCCCGTTTCTCTCATGTGACAACCCTCAGACAGCCAACAATGTTATGGCAGGTTCTGAAACATAGGGGTTATGAACTGAACTCAAAATTCATATGCTGAAGCAAAGCCTCAAACCCCAGTAATTCAGAATGTGACTGTATTTGGGGATAGGGCATTTAAAGAGGGTAATTAAGTTGAAATGGGGTCACTGGAGGTGGGCCCTAATCCAACATGGCTGGTGTCCTTAAAAGAAGAGTTGATGACACAGACAACACATAGAAGGGCCAGGTGAGGATGCGGTGAGAAGTACTGCAAGCCAAGGAGAAAGGCTTCAGAAGAAACCAAACTTGCCACCTTGATCTCGGTCTTCTAGCCTCCTGTGCTGTGACAAAATAGATTTCTGTGTAAGCCACCCAGAGCCTGGTATCTGTTATAGTAGCCTCAGCACACCGATAAAACACGGAACACATTTTGCTACGATATCCCTTGACTGAGAAAGAGATGCTGCACCTAAAACCAGCCTTAGGGAATTTTTGCCCACTCAATGAAACCTCTCAAGTCATCTCAATTATTGAAAAAACACCACTTTCGTAACAAGCATATCTGTAGTTTTATCTAACCTTATAAAAGTCTTACATAACATCGACAGCAAAGCACTGCCGGGTACTTTTTCCTAAGCTATACAGCCATCAAAATTCACTTCCATTCCTTGCCTTCTCACGACCCTTCGCTAAAGCTGTCATCTCCCATGGCTCCAGCCCAAAATGGAAGTCAAATTTATATGTCAATGTTTTCCTCAAAAGTTCTTCCTAACGTGGTATTTTTGGTATTCTTCCATTTCTTAATTTAAAATCAAAACATCACTACTGCAGGTCTCTGAAGACACCACGCTGCCTACTTCCATACCTATACCACCCGTCAACTCTGACCATCAGAAAACTTCTAATAGTCCTTTGACGATCAGAAGAAATTTCACCTCCTCTATAAAATGTGTCAAAAACCATTTTCACCCCTAAAAGTTGACCAAGTCTCCACTGTCATAACAATGGGTGTAAGGGTCTGTCTCCTTCAGTAGCCGGAAAGCTCCCTCATGGCGGCACCATGCTCATCTTTGACCCAGGCCCTTGCAAAGCACCCAGTGTGTGCCACTTTGAAATGTGTGTAGAATAAATGAATGCCACCCATAAATTCATACCCACTTTCACTGTCATCAATCATATATGATCGTTCTGGGTCTCTTCCTAACAATGTGACTGGTAATTAGAGCTCCCCAGCAAATCAGATGAATCTCACAATTATAAAATCGAGTAAAAGAAGCCAGATACAAAACATACATTGATGAAGCCACATAAAAAACATACATTGATATAATTCCACTGAAATTAAGTTCAAAAACAGGTAAAACTAATCTTTGGTGACAGAAATCAGAACGGTGCTAAAGGAGGTGTGGGTTACAGGTATTGTCAGAGAAGAGGCACAAGAGAACCTTCTAGGGTGCCGGCAATGTTCCATCTTGATCTCAAGAGGTCGTTACACAGGTACATACAACATGTAAAAATCCATCGAGCAGTATACTTGAAACCTGTACACTTCACCGAATGCACGTTATACTTCAAAAACCCAATTTCTATGTATGGTCCTTATCTACCCTCCGTCCAAAATAGTCAGTGCTCATTAATGTTTGTGGCTGAATGCCTAAATACTTAATCAATTAACAATTTTCATATAAGAGAAGAAAAATCTCACCAAAAAACTGCAGTCAAACTCTTAAGTTGGAGCTAGGCTACAGGGAACAGCACCATTACCCTCTCACACAAGCAGGAGAAATTCGCTTCTGCCCTGAGATGCAGTGTGCCTGCAGGAGCTACTTGGGAACAATTTTCCCCTCCTACAACTGGCCTAAAGCATAATCCCCAGGTGACCAGCCCTACTGTTGAGGCACAGGATCCTAGCAGCATTTCAAGACACTAAGAGAAAAAAGAATTTTACAACTGCAAACTCTTTCTACTATATATAATAAAAATCTAGACACACTGGCAATGAGATCAGAATTTTTATTATATATTATACTATATATAATAAAAATCTAGACACACTGGCAATGAGATCTGTCCATTTCTCTGGCAATTTTCGCTGAATTATTCTGCAACTCTCTGCCTGGGTAACTCCTATTCATCCTTCAAAACCCAACTCAGATAGTAACTCTTCTGGGAAGTTCTTCCTAACCTTCCTACCCTCCTCTATGCTCCTTTTACTATTCTACTTACTTGTTTCATTGCACTTTAAATAATGGTCATGTCCATTTCCCCTACTAGGCGTACTCACATTTGTCGCCCTGGCACCAAGCGCATGGCAGGGCACTTCAGAGACATACAAGTGTCTGTTGAATTGACTTGAAATATGACTACCACTGGACAAGCCCTAACATCTAAATGTCCAACCCTAGAGTCCTAAAATAAGTGGTATTTCCCAGATAAGGCACAGTCTGTACTCAAGAAGAGGGAGTGAAAAAAAACTATAAATATTCTCTAGGACACTGTTATTTTTAGTATTGTGGTCACCGGTCTCTCAGAGTGAAGTTCAGAGAGCAACCTGGAGTCTAAATGACTTAAACGAAGAACATGGGATCTGCCAGGTAGGCTACGCTCCTGAACAGAGAGGTACAGTGCAGCCGACATGCTCCCAGAAGCAGAGGTTCATTCACTTCCAGGCAGGGTCCCCAAGGTCCTGCATTTATATTACATGTAGGAACAAGTAACTGTGGGACCCTGAACAAGTTTCTTTACCTCTCTGTGCCTCAGTTTGTTTCCTCGTCAGTTTAAATATAAAATGCTTGGTACCCAGCTCACAGTAAGCACTCAGTTAATGTTGGCTCTAATTACTCTGCTGCTCTGCGACAGGATAGGGATCCCTGGGTTTTATTTGGTCCAATCATATTCCTGCCCTGCCTGGCACTGGGGCCTGATGTACTATCCGGGCCTTTCCACCACTCGCTCCCATTTTTACAAGGCTGATTCTCCCTAGCTATGTAATACAGGGTCTCCCTCTCACCATGAATACACCCCAACAAAGCAAAGCTACGCCTCATTTTTTTAGACCCTCTCCCTTTCCATTTTCCTAATGAAAACTTAGTAGATTCCTATTTCATTTCCTCAGTGCTCTACCCCTTTCAACAGATGACGGTAAATCAAATACACAGGTCTCTATAGTCACTCTCTCAAATATTCTTATGGATAAACCCAGTTTAATATCGTGTATTTCAACGATGTAAGGCTCTACTATGTAACATTAGATCAATCTTCCCTCCCTTCATCTCCCCGCAACCCTGCCCCAAATCTCTTTCTTCTTTCAAAAGGGAGAGGTGGTACTGGCACCATAAATCACAGAAGGAAGATACCCATTTCATCTTCCTGACAGCCAAGCCCTTTTGCTGCCACCAGAGCAGTTTTACCTGTGGGCTTAAAAAGCTCACTGTAGACCTTCTCTGCCATGAGCTCCCCAGCCTTCATCCCATACCAAGGAGTAAAAGTGCTCAAGTTCAAGGGCATTTATTGAAACAAAGTCCAATGATTACAGTGAGCACAGTGGTTTAAGGTCGAGATTCTGCCTGCCTCTTTGTTCTCGCCTCTCTGGTGGACGGTGGGTATTCCCAGCTATGCCTAGGCATTGCTCTTCTTGCTGGCAGACATGCTTCTGCAAGTCAGTTATTCACGACCAGCATTTCTTTTTCAATTAAAAAGTACTTACAATAAAACGGGTGAATTTTATGGTATAAATTATCTCAACAGCTATTTTTTAAAAAATACAGAATAAAAAGTGCATTACAAGTAGAATAAATATTGAGTATTAAAACCTTTGAATTACATATGTGTGTATCGTGGGCACAACATAGTGTTGTTATTGCTATGAGTTATGGTCACAACAAGATTACAGAACTCCAGTTTCAGCAGTCGGATGCGAGCCTAAGGTAAATTCTTTGTGGGTAGGAGAGATAGCAAGCAGATTTTGGCCCGCTTTGTCTCCAGGCATTAGACTGCCTTCCCGCTTAGGTTAAAACATGCATTCTCAATGAGGCATTATCACCCCAAGGAGACAAAAATTGGTTCTTGGGTTAAAATATTTTACTTATTTATGTATGAAGCATACACCCATAAACAGATACAGTATATTTGTGGTAGTAAATAAGTTTCACAGGTAGAAGAGCAATAAGGCTAAAAAAAAAAAAAAAAGGTCTAAAAAAGCCCCTTAGGGGACCAATTATGAAAAAAAGAAGTTGAGAAACACTGGGTTAAAAATAACTCATTTCATGAAGCCTAACTTCCAAAACTCCACATTCAGCCAGAAATGGTGGTGTCAGCAAGGCCTTACAGCCTTTGGTTCACCTTTTTTCCCTGAAAAGGGGGTGGGGCTGCGTTAAGGAGGGCAGGGGCTGATAAGAGACAGGCGCCCCACGTTCCTACTCAAAAACCATCTCATTCTCACCCCGCCCAATGTTAAAACCAATGCTCAGGTTTACATGAAAAGATCTGAGTTCAGTTTTGCATGTGGGACAGGCAAGTAAAGCTGCTAAGCATGTAGTTGGAAAATGGGTTTGGAGCACACAAGACGGTGCGGATAGAAACAGATTTTAGCTTCATTAAGAGGTGAAATAATAGGAAAGAAGTCTACCCAGGAAGGAGTGTAAAGCAAGAAGGGCCAAAGGGCCAAAAAGACACAACCACTGGAATATTTAAAGAGGGGTAGGGGTCTGGAGGTCCTTAATAGGTGTGTGTGTGTGTGTGTGTGTGTGTGTGTGTGTGTGTGTGTGTGTGTGTAAAACCCTATGAACTATTTAAAGACATGGTAATGATAACCTGTGGTCCTCAAGAAATAGCAGATGATTCTTAACAGATGATTTAGAGTCAACTATGAAAATCTTTTCTCAAAGTTTCACTGACACTGACATTTTCTTAAGCACTTGGGTGACCTGCATGGCTTTAACCCTAAAATGGGAAAGAACGCTTTGTCCGAGACAAAATCTCTCCAGCCTCAGGAAGATGTTCACGAGCAGGTCTGCACAGGGTGCTAGGTTCCACTTCGAAGCTTTGCCGTCAGACTAAGGACAACTCCCAGGAATGGTGTGAGGCACGGAAGGAGGCAGGCAGGTAAAAATGAGAAGCTGGGCCACACTGCCCGTTAGAGGAGGGTTTTCATTTCCATTCCTGAAATCCTGTGACTACCAGGTCACACTAATAAGCATTGAAAGGTAAGGGTTTGAAGGGCTGAGTGAAAAATGTGAAGGGGTTAAGAAATACAAATTGGTAGTTACAAAATAGTCACAAGGATGTCATAGGGAATATGGTCAATAATATTGTAATAGCTATGTATGGTGCCGGGTGGGTACTAGACTTACTGGGGGGATCACTTCGTAAGTTATATAAATGTCTAACCACTATGCTGTACACTTGAAATTAATATAATACTGAATGTCAATTGTAATTTAAAATTTTTTAATTAAAAAAATTAAATAAATAAACTCAGTCCCCCCACTCCAAAGC
>NW_006442491.1:26215236-26221187 GCF_000325575.1 Pteropus alecto
AAAACTCCACATCCAGCCAGAAATGGTGGTGTCAGCAAGGCCTTACAGCCTTTGGTTCACCTTTTTGCCTGAAAAGGGGGTGGGGCTGCGTTAAGGAGGGCAGGGGCTGATAAGAGACAGGCGGCCCACGTTCCTACTCAAAAACCATCTCATTCTCACCCCGCCCAATGTTAAAACCAATGCTCAGGTTTACATGAAAAGATCTGAGTTCAGTTTTGCATGTGGGACAGGCAAGTAAAGCTGCTAAGCATGTAGTTGGAAAATGGGTTTGGAGCACACAAGACGGTGCGGATAGAAACAGATTTTAGCTTCATTAAGAGGTGAAATAATAGGAAAGAAGTCTACCCAGGAAGGAGTGTAAAGCAAGAAGGGCCAAAGGGCCAAAAAGACACAACCACTGGAATATTTAAAGAGGGGTAGGGGTCTGGAGGTCCTTAATAGGTGTGTGTGTGTGTGTGTGTGTGTGTGTGTGTGTGTGTGTGTGTGTGTGTAAAACCCTATGAACTATTTAAAGACATGGTAATGATAACCTGTGGTCCTCAAGAAATAGCAGATGATTCTTAACAGATGATTTAGAGTCAACTATGAAAATCTTTTCTCAAAGTTTCACTGACACTGACATTTTCTTAAGCACTTGGGTGACCTGCATGGCTTTAATCCTAAAATGGGAAAGAACGCTTTGTCCGAGACAAAATCTCTCCAGCCTCAGGAAGATGTTCACGAGCAGGTCTGCACAGGGTGCTAGGTTCCACTTCGAAGCTTTGCCGTCAGACTAAGGACAACTCCCAGGAATGGTGTGAGGCACGGAAGGAGGCAGGCAGGTAAAAATGAGAAGCTGGGCCACACTGCCCGTTAGAGGAGGGTTTTCATTTCCATTCCTGAAATCCTGTGACTACCAGGTCACACTAATAAGCATTGAAAGGTAAGGGTTTGAAGGGCTGAGTGAAAAATGTGAAGGGGTTAAGAAATACAAATTGGTAGTTACAAAATAGTCACAAGGATGTCATAGGGAATATGGTCAATAATATTGTAATAGCTATGTATGGTGCCGGGTGGGTACTAGACTTACTGGGGGGATCACTTCGTAAGTTATATAAATGTCTAACCACTATGCTGTACACTTGAAATTAATATAATACTGAATGTCAATTGTAATTCAAAAAAATTTTTTTTTAATTGAAATATTGAAAGGTAAGGACACATGACAACATAAAACAATGCATGATGCTTGACTGTGTTCTAGATCAGGAAAAATAAAAAAGTGACAGAAGATGTAAATGTGAAGATTTAAATATGGACTACATTATTTCACCTCGTTTCATGTCAGGTTTCCTTAGTGTATAAACTATGTTACAGTTATGTACCTTTTCTCTCAGGATAAAACTATGAAGGTATTTAGGGGCGAAGTGTAGCAATATCTGAAAGTAACGCTCAAAGGATGCGGCTAAAAACAAGAGTGTATGTATATAGACAGAGAAAAAGATATAAAGCAAATCTGGCAAAATGTTAATAATTGGTGAATCTAGGTAAAGGGGAGATGGGTATTATGGTACTATTTTTCTATAGGCTTGACGTTTTTTAAAACATAAAATGGCTGTGGGAATATAAATGCCTTCAAGTATAAAAAAAGTTTTTAATATCTCTATGTTCCAACTTCTCTCCTTTATTAGGACAGAATATGAAAAGCTGACACAAAAATACCTTCACAGCATTTTTAAATACTATCCCTACTCACAAATAAATAAATTTATTTGGCAAAGAGAAATTATTTCAAGCGCACGAACCAAGTCAGTCTCTACACTATGATGGCAAATTTCCCAGTTATTACATAGATTAACAGAATAAAGGTTTTATTTTTCAATTACAGTTGACATTCAATACAATATTAGTTTCAAATGTACAGCACAGTAGTTAGACAAGGTGTTATTTTTAAGGTTTATCTTCCACATGTTGTTGTGGAAGATAAACCTTAAAAATGCTTTAAGAATCTAGATACTTTATCTGGATTCTTTAAAGAGTATATTAGCATTAATGGGTTTTACGCAAACAGTAAGGGTAAACTTATTTTTGCCAGCAAGGACAGTGACAGTATGGATAAACCAAGTTCATATGCAGACTGTTTTAATTACTGAATTTTACCTTCCTAAATCTTTAATCAGAATTATGAAGTAAAACTGACCAAAAAGTTTCACCTCTATCCACATTCATCCCTAAAGGAATTTCGATTTAATAATAAAAAGTAAATGAAATAAAAATGCCCTAAGTTTGCAACAATGAGTACCTGAACAAAAGAAAACTGACTTTAATCAAGGCAGATATTTATTGAAAATGTACTCTGTACAAATCTCTATGTGGCATTCAAAATACAAAGACTGGGCCTTACACCCAGGGGAGTCATAACTTTGTTGGAGAAGACAAACATACAGAAAATTAAAGAAAAAAAAATAATGGTTGGCTCCCTCTTCCCTTGTTCCCACTTCCAATGCCTGAATTCAAAGACTCAGTTCTGAGCCAGGCCACTGCAGTAACCTTTGAATTCATTAATCTATCATCCGGCCTCTCTAAACCACTAGTTCTCAAACTTGAGTACATACGGGAATCATCTAGGAAGTTAGCAAAATTCCAGTACCTGGGTCTCTCCTCCAGAGAATCCGATTTTTATTATGCGCAGCCTGGAAAATGGCATTTTTCAAAGCTCTCCAGGTGGTTCTAATACACAGCAAAGTTTGAGCACCAGTTCAAAAGCCACCTCTGCTGGCCAAGGGTAGAGTACAATCTACTATCCTGCATTAAAACGCCTGATGATTCCTTACTGCCAACGCAAATCTAAAGTCCTTACCTTGATCTTCAAAGCCTTCCACCATCTCCACCCTGCTCCTCCAGCCACACTGCCCACCATGACTACACAGCTCTCTCTCCATCACACTCCAGCCACAAGGAACTTACCATCTGCCCCCGTCTCCTTGCAGGATACTTCCTAGGCATCAAAGGCTCTCCAAACTCACAGACACCAATCCCAGTCTCTGGTTATTAAACTCTAAATCAACTTTCAAGAAACTATTTACGTTTCTTCCTTTCAAAAGCCTTAACCAACTCCCCTGGGTAGGTGGTTGTTCTCTCTTCTTGCATTCGAACACGACTTTGGACATAGCTCTAAAGTGACATTTATCATGATGTTTGTAGTAGCAGTTTACATTTCTATCTCTTCTAATAAACTGTGCATTCCTCAAGGACAGAGACCATGTGCATTTATCTTCAAGTTCCCAGTGCCCAGTAATGGCTGAAACAAAATGAAAGTTCAACAATTATATATTAAATAAGTGGCTATCACATACTGTGGAATAAACATGAGAAAAGACCGCAAAGCAGTTCAATATGAAATGCCAAATTAATTATATAGGCAAAATCTGACTCCAGAAGTACAGAGGGGGAAGAGAGTGCTTCTGGCAGATAAACAGAGGAAAACCCCATGAAGACACTCGGACTTGTTCTCAAGTTTCAATGAAAGGAAAAGATCTACATAGGCCAAGAGTTAGGGGCAGAGAACTATATACATGAGCTTAGATAGCAGCACAAGTGTAACCCCTTGCTCAGGAAAAAAGTCCTTTAGCTCTGCCTTGGGTTACCTCAAAAGGTACCCTAAAATAACACTTTAGAAATTAATCGTGCTTATCTTAGTTATATAAACCTATTTTCTGTCCTGTTATTCTGCTTTATTTTTCTCCCAAGTCTTTATCACCACTTGATATACTATGGTTCTACACAGTCAAATACTCACTGGAACATAAGCTCCACAAGAGCAGGAACTTCCTTTTGTTTACTGCTGCATCTCCGGAGCTTATATCAGTGCCAAGCACATAGTAAATGTCCAATATATTATTTGCTGAATGGGTAAATGAACATTTATTATGAGCTTCCTCTCACCTAGAGGTATCCTCCCAACTTCACCCCATCTCCACACATCCAAATCCTGCCTATCCTTCCAAGCTCTAAAAAAATGTCCTGTCTAAACTCAAAGCCTTCTGACTCCCTAGCTCTCTCTTTTCTGAACTCTTAAAGGCCTTTATCCTTCTTGTCTTATGACATTTTTTACAGGCTATGTTATAATAGTACGATTATCTAGGTATAATATTTGTGTCTATCTTATCCCCCCCTTTATACTGTAAATTTTTTGAGGGCAAGCTCTAGGTCAACCCCCCACTTTCAGAACACAGTGCCACGTAGAGTTGCTCAGTATTCCCCACTGAATAAAGAAAAAATTAAAGGTGGCATCAAACTATAAATATTTTAACATTAACATCAGAAAAATCAAGATGAGTAATGACCCATCTCCAGTCATCTTGGCTCTATGGTACATGATTCTTTAAAATATCCAACTTATACAATGCTTATAATGTGCCAGGTATGACCCCAAGGCTTTACATAAATTAACTCATTTAAGCCTCAAAACCACTGTATGAGATGGGTATCATTACTTATCCCCATTTTATAGATGAGGAAACTGAGGCATAGAGAGGCTTACACGGCCAGTAGTAAGTAGCAGAGCTAGGACTCAAACCCAGGTATGGTCTGGCTGCAGAATCCATGCACTTAACCTTTAAGATTGCTGGGCAGCCTCCTAGTCATAAAACTCAATGTGGCTTTCTGAGAAACTGACCTCAAACATATTTAAGAGTTGTGAAGATATTTAAGGCAAGAAACTATCCTTGTTACATGAAAGATGGAATTCCAGAGGGCAATGAAAGTAGATAAGTGACAGAAAAGGAATAGAGGTTTTTATAATACATTGGGAAGGACAAATGCTGGTAACAGACAACCATCCTTGGACCTAGAACTTCAGGAGCATCTGTAAGAAGGGATGGAACAGAGAGGTAAACATAAGCTTTGGCATGAACTTCAGAGCCCAGAGTCTATCTCTAATAGTGGACACTGAGATCACACAGCACAGAGAATGGCGGCCAATTGTAGTGCTTAAGAGTGTAGGGCTCAAACTGCCTGGGTTACTAGTTCTGCAACTATAGACAAGTTACTTAATTCCTTTGTCTCCATTTCCTCAACTGTAACATGGGCTTAATGTCAGCATTTAACCATGAGGATCAACAATAATAATGTATATTTATCAGGGTAGGCTTGGGTATTCTACAGTTAAAACTGCATTTTTAAAAACTCTGGTTTAAAGCATAGCCTTACTTGTTTACACTACACAACCATCAGAGATTTCTTTCAGAGACAAAGGTTATCTGCCTAGAAGTGTCTCCTATCACTTTCACTCAAATTCCAATATCCAAAGCAAGTCATACAGCTACAAGGTGATGGAGAAGGGCAATCCTACCATATATCTGTTAAGAGACTTGAGAACCAGATACTGGTAAACAGCCCTAACGACCACCACGGCATGAAAGAGTCTAGCACCATATTTGGCACATAGTAAGCACTCAATGATTGGGTTGCTGCTATTACTGTTTTCATGATTATTAGGGGTCTGGGAAAAACCTATTCTAATAACCAAGTCATAAAGCTAAATGAACATGCAGATGTGAAAAAAAAATCTATTATGCATGTTATTTGAAATAAAGCAAAGGTGAATTTACAAGCATTTCGCCATGATGTAAGAGGGACATGCCAAAAAGTTTCTAGTAAGCAAAAAGTAGTAAACAAGAGTTACCAAAATAGTACCACAAGCCTTCTACCATGATATAAAGGACATGCCAAAATGTTTCTAGTAAATAAGACATAGTAAACAAGAGTTACCAAAATAATACCACTCATTCCCACTCATTTATGACACATGAAATTTCACTGATAATATCTTTATTTTGGAGAACATAAAAAAGATTATGCAGCCTTTCAGGAATTCATTTCTAATCTCAAAGCACTCCTCCTCCATATTTCTCCCAAAAGTTCTTAAGCGAAATGCCACTAAGTGGGTTTTCGGGACCCCAACCATCGGA
>NW_006442491.1:26221231-26231521 GCF_000325575.1 Pteropus alecto
ATCATAGACAATCTCGAAAAATATTTACGTGACCAGGATTATTCCATCATCCATAAATGACGAAATTGGACTAAATGGCCTCTGAAGTCCCTTCCAATTCTATTCTTCTGCAATCTGAGAACCCAAAAAAAGAGGCTTTGGTTTAGAAGAACCTAGTTAAGACGCTCATTGTGTGAAACCTGATAATGCTTAAATCTGAAACTAGAAATAACTGCCATGACCACAGCTATAACGGCAACAAAGCTTAGTTCAAGAGTGAACATGAAAGAATGTCAGGAGAACCCAGGGAGAGCCTGACGGCAGGAAATGCTGCAGTAAGAGGGGGAGCGGGGCAGACAGAGTATGACTATTATGTGTAAATAAGAGGAGACTGGTATTGGGGCATAGCTTATGAAATCAGCCTTTTAGTAACATCTCATACGACATTCCAATTACAGCTCTGGGAACCAGTGGCAGTGATGGGTACAAATTTGAAGCAAGGAACCTCCAAACCTTTTAAACTTGGGATCTGTCAACAAACAGAACTTGATTCCAACAGACTGGGTTTTCCAATTCCTTAAGAACCCAAAGCGGTAATCTAAATATAAAAATGCCTAGAAATCAAGAATTTAAAACCCTCTGGAACCCAAAGCATGTCACAAAATGTTAAGCCTTCCCATTATCCCCAATCAGTGATATTTGGGACACTTTCAGCTGAACAGAAGCCCCTGGTCAAACAACCTACCATGACATCTTCACTCACTCTGTCTGAGAGTGTAAGACAGCTTCTACAACAGAATTAAAAACACTGCTGTTTTAATGAACACCAATGGAAGACAATACAGCATTAATTCACGCCATAAACAAAGCAACAGGCACTGGTACATTAATAACTTTGCTATTCTTGCAGTCCTATCCGTGATCTTTAAGAAGCCTTCCAATTCTAACATTCCATGAAAGTATAAAGCACACGGGACCCCCTTACTGACTCATGCTTCAAGAATCACTGCCTAAATGACTAATAATCTCCTGCTTGAAAACCTAAAACCTGGCAAGTATATTTAACAAAATGATAGTATGGTTAGAAAGATTCATTTTATTATGTCTGGACAGCATTTTGAAAAGCTATGATTCTACAGGTGGATCTTCATTTACTTCTATAGCCATGGTTCCTTACATTTGTCAATCAGAAAATAATTTCCAATTCTGCAATGGCTATTGATCAACATATTGATCAATGCCATGCTCGATTTTATTTTATTTTTTTTAAGGAGCTTAAATTTGAAGTACAAATAGGTAGGGCTGGAGGCAGGGAAGCATATACAACCCTGAATGAATAAAAGAAATCCTTTCTTTTGACAAATTAATTTTTAAATATATTGAAGACAGAGGATAAGTCTCAATCTCTCGAGGGAACCTTTGTGAATATTATTTAAAAACAAAGATATCTTTATAAATAGAAAAACCATCTTCTAAGTAAACTGATAAACCAGAAATACTTTACACAGAAAAATCCCCATTAACTAGTCTAAAGTAATGAGAATCCTCAAAAACCAGTATTTTATTGAGAACTGGAAAACTACAGTATTGCACTTTTAAAAGTTGCCTGTCTTAAATCTATATGAAAATTTTAAAAAAGCTTCAGAAGTCATGTTGAAAGACATCCATGTTAGTCACAAGGCCTCACTGGAACAGCTACTTTGCTGTTTGCAAAACCTTACTAAACACACATCTAAATTTGTTTCTGATCCTACTATTTTCTTAACATCAAACTAACTTTTAGATAAAATTAGGTAATATAAATGGGTAAATAGTACCAAATTTTATTATATGAATTGCTTAGTCTCATTTCAGGCTAAATGGTAGTCTTGTCTCATATTGTATTTTCCTTTCCAAACAAAGAAAAAAAATCAACTCCCCTCCCCTAAAAAGGTGAGGGGGAGCCTAAAAGGTCTGGAACTTTGCTGTCAAACACCAGCAGCCACAAGCCCAATGTGGCTATTTAAATTTAAATTAGCTAACATTAAAGAAAATTTGAAATTCTGTTCCTCACTCAACTAGCCACCTTTTAACCCATTTCCCGTTTGCCCTGAGAATACTCGCCCGCAGCGCTTGTGGCTGCATTTACCGGAGACTCACGGATTACAGTCCTAACTTTATCCTCAAAGTCTGCCATGAAATATTTCACTTTTATTAGTATTTTCGCATCGCTCTAGTATATCAATAGTCTTTGGAAACAAATGACATCATTCTATTTATAGCATTCTGTTTTTAGTGGTGGTATTTCCAATTACAAAATATCGTAATTCTAGATCACTGAAAATGTCAAATCCTAGAAAACGTAGCACTCCTGCATGTGATGTTAACATCGTTCTCGAACAGTTGTTAGCCGAGGATTCATCTGAGGAATCTGATTTATGTACACATTTCTGTTACATGGGGATTAGCGACAAGTTCTGTTTAGAAATAACTCCAAGGACAGTTTTTATATTTTATTTTCACCTTGAAAACCAGTCACATTTGCTTCAGCCTCAAAGAGAACATGTTTATGTAAAATTAAATTAATGCTGGCAGAGAGCTGCACTTTTTTTTCTTCCTAAATGGGAAATGGGTTAAGGGCTCAGAAGCCACATGTGGGTCCTGCACACATATAGGACATTTTCCATCATAGAACAAAGAAAGCTCTGCTGGATGGTGCTGATCTAGAACATTGTTTCTTGAATTTAAACGTGCAAAAAAATCAACAGGATAGCTTGTTATACATAACAGAGATTACTACTGGGCCTCCCACCCAAGGTAGTTCATCTCAATCAGTCTAAAATGGGGCCCAAAAATTTGCATTTCTAACAAGCTCCAAGATAATGCTGGTGTGGCCTATTATCCTGAACAGTGCCCTCTATGACAAAGGACTACTTTTAGTTTTTCCCCAATCCATCATAGATCAATACTTAAAAAAAAAATTAGAAAAAAAATACTAGAAAAATTAATTACCAGGAATAAATTTTTTCAAAAAAAATAAAGAGTACGCTATATATTTACTTTTTATTGTTAAATTCAACAGACAATCTTTCTAAAAAAGCATCTGAATGCTTCAACTTCTAGACTAAATTCATCACATAGGTAACAGTCCACAGACCCGCAGAGATCCGCACACTGTGAATAGCACTGATAAGAGGAGCTTATTTTACATTTTTACAATTATCTTTTTGGAGCTGGTCATTAATGATGTCTTTCTTTCATATCCTCTATCATTTCCTCAGTGTTATTTTTACAACTCAAGGCAAAACTGTTAATTCCATTAGGCAGAATATCCCCGAGTCCCTTAAAACGACACTACACAGGGTTTGCTTAAAGAAGCAATTTGATGATGTAATTTATAATGTGATCCAACTGTCACATGGTCAATAAGGATGGCACTTTGACTTTTTCACGCTAACTCGCAGTTGAATTTAGACTGCTAACATTGCAAGAGTTGTTATGCCAAAACACACGATGAACATGATTGGTAAAGTCTCCGCGTTATATTATAAAACTGTTTTCAGTAAATAAAATCTATGATCTGGACCTAGCTTACCAGACATAATTTTGCGAAGGATTTCTCAGAATACTGATGGTTTCCATGAACCCAAAGTAAACAGTCTAGGTACACTTCCTTACTATGTACACTTAGAGAAGGAACAAATAAAACAGAATCCTCGTATAAAAGTCAATGCCCTGCACCAAACCGCCCAAAGCTTAGTTATTTTCCCCAAATTACATATCAAACCAAACAGTTTTTTTTTTCTATTCGACTTCGGATCTAGTCCAACAAAGAGACTTCTATGAAAATCTCCAGGATAACTTCAAGTTCATTCAGCCACTTCTAGAGACTACACTTAGAATTTTCTTGTCACTCTAGAATTTTGTTCCACCAAGTTGCTTGACTTACACTAAAGTACTTTATAAGACTCTTGAATTGTAATATGTGATCCTTTTTCCTATACCATCTGCTTTAACAGAACTTGATATATATGCATGATCTCTGTAAAAATAAGGTTACACACTCAACTAGACATTATTTTAAGAAAAATTCTACTTAAAATGCACAACATTAACAAAAAGTTGAAAGTATCTCATACAAAGTCTAGAGGATATAAAAATGGAGGGATTCTTTTCAATTGTTCCTCCTACAATGTAAGAAAGAAAACCCTTTCCTCCTAACATATTGAATGAAGCAGTAACAGAATGAATAAGTAGTAGTATTCAAAGCAAGAAAATGTCAGGAGCTTTTGCCATGGCCACCTCTTCAGTCCCATCTGCAGAGGCAGATGGCTGAGATTGAGGCCCAGTACCCTTTAAGACTGTCTTGCAATTACCCTCATGCCTCTTGTTCCAACCTTTACTCACCAGGCTGCATAGGCAAGGGCAGGGAAAAAGCTTCCCAAGAATAACAAGGCCAAGAAGAATTCTGGGGATGACCCTTGCCTGGATCCTGCCTAGGAGGTTTCTAAGTACCTCCCCAAGCCCAGGCCAACTGATCCGAACTGAGACTGCAGGACCTCCTAAAAAGGGAGGGGAAAAAAAAGCCCAAAGAAGTCAGCCTCCAGGCATAAGATTCTGCTCATACAAAACAACTGTTTGGGAATCAATGATCCTTAATATTGTTTTTGTATGCAGGTGGGAAGAGATGGGGGTGGGGAGAAAAAGGGAGGGCGGGAGTCACAGATTCCTCTGAGAATCATAAAAGCAAGGCGGCACAAACAAAACTTTGCATACTATTTTTGGGGAGATCACAGACCAGCCAAAGACTCCCTATGGATCCATGAATCCCAGGATAAAAAGTCTCAACCTAAATAGGTAGGAACTAAAGATCAATGTCACCACGACAGTTAGACCTTCTTTTAACTTGAAGCCAGACCTTTTACATAAAGAATCTTAGAATCAAAAATTATAGATTCAAAAAAATAAAATACCTTGGTCACATAGTATGCAAGATAATCCTAACATATTAAAAGTTTACTGATAAAATAATATATTTGATCCATAAAATTAGACCAGTGAATATGTCCTAGAAGTATCTTTAAGAGTAAAAAAAAAAAAAAATCTTTTTTAGAAAATTTAAATATATATCCATCACTTTGTATTTATGTTTGGATTCATGTCGAGTTATCTTAAAATTCTACTTTTGAGTTTTTTTGAAACTTTCAAATTCTATCTTAGTATGTTCTTCTGAAATACCTAGCAGATAAAAGCACCACAGAAATCTATTGAAAAACCAGTTTTTTTCCTTGCTAAAAATTTTTGACCTTCATTATGACTATAAAGAAAAAAGGTTCATTAATTAAAAAAAAAATCCTCACTGATGTTCATAGCAGCATTATTCACAGTGGCCAGGACATGGAAGCAACCAAAGTGTCCTACAATAGATGACTGGCTAAAGAAGCTGTGGTACATATACACAATGGAATATTACTCAGCCATAAGAGATGAAATACTGCCACTTGCAACAACATGGATGGACCTCAAGATAATCATGCTAAGCGAAATAAGCAAGACAGAAAAAGTTGGAAATCACATGATAACACTTATATGTGGGCTATAAACCTAAAAGCAACAAATGAGCAGGACAAACAGAGACTCATGGACATGGACTATAGGCTAGTGGTTACCAGAAGACTATAGATTAGTGATTACTAGTGGGGTGGGGGAGGAGGGGAGAGGGAGATGGGGTAAAGGGCGTCAAATATAGGGTTTAGGGGGAGGGTGAAGTGAGTAAACGGGATCAAATATATGGTAGCTGAAGTGAACACAATGGAATATACAGATGTCATATGATAATGTACACCTGAAAATTATATAATTTTATTAACCAATGTTACCCCAATAAACTTAAAAAGTTTAAAAAAAGATAAAAAAATTTTTAAAAGCCCCCCCCAAATTCCTCAAAACAGGAGTCATTTATGTCATATATATACATTATCAAAGATTCTAAAGGTCTCGATGGCAAATGGCATAAGAAACAAATGTAGGAGGATGTAAAGAATGACTATTACAAACTATAGAAACCAACTAATACAGGTACTATGAGCAAAACTAAATATATTCCTCTGGATTTTATGACAATAATTTAGTTTAGAAATGAGAACAGGGAGGGAGGGATATTTTAAAATAACTGTTTTACTACCTTCAGGACTTTTATGGAAGTAAGAGAACTTCTCATGAGGGCATCAACGCCTCCACAAAATGAACTAAAGAAAAGAACACTCTGGCAAGGAAAAAGTGACTGCATGCTCCCTCCGCACTTCATGGTTATTACTGTACCAAGCTACACCTAAACTCTTAAGTGCCTAAAGACTATTCCTACACCGCAGAGACAAGAGAGAAGGGTGCCCTCACTGTACTCCAATATGCCTCTTCGGTGATAAATTCTTGAAATGGAGAAGTAAAAATGGATGCATATGTAGAAGCACTTAGACAGGGTGTATTAGTTAACCTAGCACCATACCACTAAAACATGGCAGCACACTTCAGCTTTGGAAGAAATCTTTAGAGACAGCTTTTGGTAAAAAGAATACTTGCTTTGAATCCTGATGATCTGGGTTCAAATTTTGACTTAACATTTACTAGCTCTATGGCCTTGCATAAGTGACTTCATTTCTCCAAACTGCAGTCCAGCCTCACAGAGTGGCCATGAAAACAGGAATATTTTTTCATTTCTGTAGCACCAAGTATTCATTCTATGCTAGTTCTTTTTGTTTCTCTCACAAGTATGTCAAATTCTATTGCAAACAAAACTGTTCTCTAGAGAGCAGCTAATCTAAGCCCGAGCTATTATTTTATTATATCAAAGAGTTTTCAGTATATAGCAGTCAGTTCCCACTTATCCACAGTTTCAAGTTACTTGCAGTCAATCACGATCCGAAACAGCAAATGGAAAATTCCAGAAATAAACAATTCATAAGTTTAAATTGCGCACCATTCTGAATAGCATGATATAATTTTGCGCCATCCCACTCCGTCCCACCCAAGACATGAATCATCCTTTTGTCCAGTATATCCACACTGCATATGTTACCTGCCTGTTAGTCACTTAGTAGCCGTCTGCAACTGTCGCTCAAGTGCTTGTGTTCTAGTAACCCTTATAGTAGCCTAATACTATGTCACAATGCCTATGTCAGGCACCTCATTTCATCTCATCACACAGGCACTGTATCATTTCACATCATCGTAAGAATGGTGAGTACAGTACAATAAGATATTTTGAGAGACCACATTCACATAACTTTTTATTATATGGTTATAACTGTCCTATTATTATTATTATTGTTAATCTCTTACTGTGCCTAATTATAAATTAAATTTTATCATAGGTATATATGTATAGGGAAAAATAGCACAGATGACCCATGAACAACATGAGTTTGAACTATACAGGTCCACTTATACATGGATTTTTTTCAATAAATACTGTAAGTGTATTTTCTCTTCCTCATGATTCCCTTGATAACATTTTCTTTCTCTAGCTTACTGTAT
Organism: Pteropus alecto; assembly: GCF_000325575.1. Lineage (NCBI taxonomy): Eukaryota > Metazoa > Chordata > Mammalia > Chiroptera > Pteropodidae > Pteropus > Pteropus alecto. The sequence continues at coordinate 26,228,723 of NW_006442491.1, forward strand.
TGTAAGAATTCAATAGATAATATATATAACATACAAAATGCGTGTTAATCAACTGTTTACGTTTTCAGTAAGGCTTCCAGTCAACAAAGGGCTATTAGAAGTTTCTGGGGAGCCAAGTTAAATGTGGATTTTTAACTGCATAGGGGGTCAGCACCCATAACCCCCATGTTGTATAAAGGTCAACCATATATAGAGGGTTGGGTACTATCCGTGGTTTCAGGTATCCCATCAACTGGGGGTCTTAAATGTACCCCTGTGGATAAGGGAGGACTCTCGTAATACCCCGGGATACAGGAGGGTTCAGGCAGGCCCACGGAATTCACTGCAACTATTCACCTAAATTAAACCAAAGCTTTGCATAAGGGATGGAAACACAAATTAAACTACTAAATATTTACTAAAACTAAAACTATCTCAAACCTTGCAATACTGGGGAGACAAGAGGAAAAGGAAGAGAGTGAAAATATCATCTTCTCAGTTGACTTAGATACCACCAATGTCACAGATTAAAGATATTTCTGCAGGTAGAATCCTTAAATCCTAAAACCTGTTCGAAAGGGTTCAGAGTATGAGTGGTCCATGTGTGACTCTATTTGGTCATAACCAATACAAAGTCTTTCCATGAAAGGTGAAAACAGGAACCTACAGTGAGAATCAAGCCTGAGAATGTGGAACCCTTTCCCTCATGGTTTAACACAGGAAGACATAACCACAAACTGGCGGCAAAGCCATACTTCCAAGAAAACCGTAAAAACTTCTTTGAAACTTCTGTAAATCAGAGATTGCCAAGACACTGTAGCCTAAGGGCCTGTTGTTTCCATAGGTTTCCTGTAATACGATGGCAACAGTCACAAATGCATCTGGTTTCTAAAAAGATACAATTCTGCTTAAGATTTTCTTTGGTATTCGAAATAGTTGTAAGAAAGGTACGTCAATAAATATGAAAGACTAAATGCCACAGGATCTTCCAGGAATGCAGCCGTGTTAGTTGTGGCTTCCCTAACCTGCTGTTGGCCTTTTAACTTCTTGTGTCGTTCTCATGAAATAACATACTGATGAATTCAGAGAACTTCCAACTATACTGACAATAAACTATAAAAATAACTATAAAGATATAGACTATCAAAAAGTTGTGGTCAACGTGATCATATTGAAAGAGTTTGCAGTGCTATAACAACAAAAGAGTTAAATGTAAAAAGAAATAACTACAGTATAAAAGATGAGACTCCAGGCAGACTGCGAAACCATGATGAGACAGAACTAATTTCACAAAATATCTAGATTTACTTTGCCCATGGCCAGACGACAGCCAGAACAGTATCATAGTCTGGTTACTATGAAAGTCTAAAGTTAGCAAAAAGGGAGGAAAAAAATCTGTAAAAGATAGCTTTTAATAGTCCATTAATCAAGAAAAATGTTTAAATAATTCATCATAATTCATCTAAGAAATCTGCCCTGGGACAGAAAGAAGTTCAAAACTAATCATTTTACCACTCCACATTTTCCCAGGCCTTTGGTTACAGTCATGCATCGCTTATATGAAACCACCTGTTCTGGTTGGCATAAACCATGTTACTTGACGATTCATGCCTAATCATTTTATCGTACGTGGATCTCAAGCCTTCTATTGCCAGAGAGCCACAAAATTCACAGAAACTATCTCCCTGAGGTTGCCAATCTGATCTTCCAATTTGGCTTACCAACAAACTATACTGTGCCATACACCGTCAGTAAGTACAGTTGTCTCAAGAAAGACAACTCACAATTAGTCTTCGGACTACAGCAGAGTGGTCTCTGATCCAACTTTTCTAAGGGCCATACATAGTGTATCCCTGAAAATGTCAAAATTTGGGACCTACTGGGATGTTATTCCTATGTGCTATTTGAGAAACAATCAAATCTCAGGCGATACTGCAGATATTCTGAAAACTAAAAATTTTTAAATGTGTTCTTTCTCTGTTCACAGATCTGCTACACCAAAAATGAGCAGTTTTGAGGGGGTGAGGAATAATGCACGCACGCAGCCCCAAAGATGCGTGGAGATGTCAAGGATTCTCTAAAAACCTTGGCCAGATTACCAATGGTCCATAAACCCTAATTTGCAGAACACGGGCCTACAAGTTCAAAATTGAATTATGCTGCTTTATTAGATCCCACACTACCGAAACCACAGTCCCATCAGTCATAACTGGAACTAGGAATACTTTATGTACACAAATATAAGTGCCTGCTTATGTATTTTTAATTGGATCACATAAAACTGAAGCTGCAAACAAACTCAAATTTCAATTATCTCACTAGTGAGGGGATTTCCTAATAGCGTCTTTTTAAAAACCAAGTAGCTGCCAACCCTCTGCACCTCTGACAGATCCCTGGAAATTTGGAAGCAACAGACTCCGTTACCTCTCAACAGCCAAGTGGATAAAAACCCTGAAGGGGACACATTCCTTTTTTTTTTTCTTTTTTTTTTTTTCAGCTTAAACATGCAATCTAATAATGCACAAAACTTGGCTGCGGGGTTGCTGGGCACCTCCAGGGTTCCAATTTTCGGGGCGAGTGCGCGCTAGTGCGTAAGAAGGGGGCGGAGGGGTGCGCGCTCCGAGGACGCGCCGGGGCCCCCGCCCCCTCCCGGAGCAGCAGCCTGGCACCAGCCCACCCTCCTCCACCCCTGCAAACAGACGCAGGACGCCAATAGAGCAACTTCTCCGCGGGGGCGGAGGCGGAATAGCGGTCACCCCCGCTACGGCGCGGCGCGACTGAGCCGAGGGTCCCTCCTCGACCCGGCCCGGGGAGGGGGGT
>NW_006442491.1:26232263-26244276 GCF_000325575.1 Pteropus alecto
CCGGGGTCCTGCGGCCCGAGGGGGCGGGGCGGGGTCTCGCACGCTACAGACCGCAGGCAGGGGGCGGGGACCTGGAGCGCCTGGAACTGGGCAGGGTTTCAGCCCGCAGGTGGAGGTCTCACAGGTAGCGAGCTAGCCATCTGGAAGACCGGGGGCTGCTGTCTCTGGGGATGAGAAAGGATTTAGCAGGGGTCCCGTGACAGAAAGATTCCGCTGGGGCTGAGGTCCCGCCGACAGACTCGAAGAGAGGCGAGGATTGCGCAAAGCAGGAAAAGAAGGTGCCGAGAAGCCAAAGGAAGAGCCAAGGAGTCCTATATTCTGTCTCCAGCCGCATCTCCTGCCGCTCCGCCTGGCTCCCTAGCACTCCGATCACACAACCGGCTTCATCCCAAGGCCCTTGCACACTCCGGGAGTTTTCCAGTCCCGAAGATCCTGCAGCGCCTCGGATATACCCTCTGTGAAAGAAAGTGTTTAGCCGTGGTGTATATATTTTCAGGCCTTTCTCCCGCATCATCCTTGTAGCATCTTCAAGGACAGGGCCCAGCATATGGCAGAGATTCAAGTAATTGTTTAAAATGTTTTAATTCGTTTGTTAGCTAATTTTCGAGCGCCCACTGAATGCTAGACATTGATCTAAGACAGGGGATCCAGCGGTCAATAGGACAAAGACCTGGCCCTCGTGGAATACTCGAACTAATGGGAAAGAAACACAGTAAATACAAAGGACAGGCAGTGATACATGCTATAAAGAAAATAGATGGAGGCAGGGGGGATGGGGAGTTTGCTCTGCCTTGCTGAATGCTGTGTCTGGCACTCCATAACCGCCCTCTTGCTGGGACCTTGGTGGTCACCTTACTCCCTACCTGTCCCCATCATGAGTGTTTCCTTAGCACCCACTGAAAAAATGGTTGGATTCTGAATGTAGAGGCTCATTTTACCTTAATTAAAGTAGGAATGATCAGAGTCCTGATGATTCCAAGAGCAGTTTGTCAGATACATTTAAAATGAACATGGTTCGCCTTTGTTCGGGGCAGCTGTAATGCTTTAGCAGAGCCTTACTGCACCCTCAGAGAGGATATTTTTAATGTCTTTGAAACCCCAGGGTTCCTGTGGTTTTTCAGCCTGTGGCCCTAACTCTCTTCTGAGGCCCACTTATTTGGCAGACACCAGAGATATCACCAGTTTGGAAATACAGAGATAGCAGCCCCCTGCCACCTGTCTACCTCACCTGTGCACATGTCTCTCATTTGACTCAAGGCTGGCCAAGAAGCCCCATGGTCCTTCCTTCTTCTTCTTTCTTCCTTCAACAAATATTGATTAAGCACCAGCCACGTTCCAAGCATTGTTCTAGACACAAGGATAAACATCCCTGTCCTCAGGGAACTCACAGTCTAGTTGAAAACAAGATGGAAATTTATACAGGGATTCTGGCGACCTCCAATTCTGCCAAGTTATTGGTGAATGAATATGCAGAGAGCTGCCTGTCCACCCCTTCCTCAGGGACAATGAATGTGCTCTCCTGAACCAGCTGCTACAGAGGTTAAGGCAGCCTCTCCAGTTTGACACCAGGATCAAGGGATCTAAAATTCTCACGAGTACTCATGGGGCTCAGGTCTTTGCACTTTGATTTCTGGAAAGGGGCTGGGCACAGAGTTATATCAGAGGCAGACTTGGTGAGTCCTACATGGGAGTCAAGTGGCCCTCCCTTTGCACAATCGAGTCCCTTGCCCACAAAAGATGAAATAACATAACGGAGGTGGGGAAGGATTGGGAGCAGCATGTACATGCCAAGACACAGAAGCAAGAGACAGCATTGGGAGGTGTGGGTGCGGGAGGGAGAAGGAAGGTAGACTCGTCAGTATTTCTGCTTTTGGACTTGAAAAAAGTCAGTAGCATGGAAGAAGTTAAATACACACAGAGACACAAATGTTATGTAACCGAGAAATCAATAGGAGTACATAATTGATTCACAAATGAGTGGTACTAGTACAGGCAAAAGAAAGGTCTGGAAGTTGCACTCAGGAGAAGCAGTAGACTTGACCTTCAAAGTGTCAGGTCTGCAGGACTGAGAAGAGGTTAGTGGAACCTGACCTTTAAAATACTTCCACAGCTACCAGGGACTTGTGGGTAGACACTGGAAAGGAAATGGAGACAGCTAAGTGGCTTTTAGCCTCACCCATTCATGGAGTTGTCTTAGCCTGGCTTCTCCGAAATGCAGAGCCTGATTCTTATAGGGCAGGCATGAGAGGCAAAAGGAGTAAGGCAGAGAAGAGGGAGAGTCGATGCCAGGATGGTTATTCATCTGACCTCCACTAATTGTGGCTGATTGCTTCTGCTCAAGGGATTATCCTCTGAGAAGCCACATAAAATGAGTCTCAGAATATCCTGCAGGAGAGGAAAGGGAAGGAAATTAATCCGCCAGCTCATTTTCCATTGGCTAAAGATTCATTCCAGTTGTTTACGCATAGGTGCCAAGTGGGGTTCTGTGCTGTCCCAGAACCCAGTGTCGAGAGGCATGTAGCAGGGCCATGAGGTAAAGCATTATCAGGGTGCAGCTGTATAATGTCAGATGGAGCCTAAGCAGAGCTAGATGTCACAATAGCTGCTGGAACAAGAGATGGTTGACTCCTGAGAGGCTCTGAAAGTCTGCTGTGCAGGTGATACCAGTGATATATGACTTTCTGTACCATATACCATGTCCATGTTTATGAAGGGCCCTAGAAGAGCAATCCTTAGGAGCTCTGAAGGGCAGCCACAGAAGGGCTTCCAGCAGTTCTAGAACTTTCTGATTGTAACTCCATAAACACAAGTTGCATCTTCTCTGACCATTTCTCTCTTGCCTTCCTGCCTCTGCTCAGTTGTCTGTTTCCTCCATTAGACTGTTAGCTTCTTTATTATTCTTGTATTTATCTGTGGCAGAGAAAAGGCTATTTTCATCAGCCCATTTCATTTTCTTTCTAGGCTCATAGCAAGACTACATTTCTCAGTAATCCAGTAGGCCCATGTGACTAAGCTCTGGGTAATGAAATTTGGACAGAGTGATAGATATATCCCATTCCTGGGCATCCCCTAAAACCTTCTGTACAATCCTCCAAACTCTCCTTCATTTCTTATCTGCTGACCAGATGCAAAAGTATTCAGGGAGGACCTAGAGGCCCCAGAAAATGGCAATGGAGTAAACCTGGGTCCCTGACTCACTGCACAGCGCAGAACCCCCGTGCTTACCTGCAGTGGACTGTGCTGTGAGGGAGAAATAAAGTGTTACAGTGTCGAGTCACTGAAATAGGAAGGTTGTTTGCTACAGCTGTTAGCACACTCTGACTAATACAGTACTTGTCCTTGGGGCAGGGATCATGTTCATGTGGCTTTGTAATCCAAGTACTTGTGTGATGCCTGACACAGAGTAGGACTAGCTCAAAGTATGAATGGGTGTGAATGAGCTGATACATGAGCCTGGTCTTAAAGGATCAGAGACAGAATGTCAGACAAGGTGGTAGGTAGAAAGTGGTGTACTCAAGGTACGGCATATGAAGAGTGGAGACTGGGTGCAAATGGTTGATGATGTGTGAGAGAGATGGCTAGAGTGAGGCTAGCAGGAAGGCAAGGGCCAGATCACAAAAGGTCTTATTCATTACGTGAAAGGCGTGGACCTTCATCCAAAAGGAATCGGTCAAGGATTTTAAACAGGAATGTGATATCATCAAGTTCATGTTTAACAAAGATTTCTCTAGCAGCCTAGAAAGAGGATGGATTAGAAAGAAGCAAAAATGTGAATTTTTTAAAGCAACATTTTCCTTTGCCCCAAAACATTTATCTGATGAGATGCTCCATTAAAAAGAGGTTTGGGGGTCAAGTGGTTTGGCAAGTTGTATATACTCTAGTCCCTTCCCATTGCTCAGTAGCATATTAAGAACTCTGAGAATTAATAAAATCTGTTAACTTTAACATAATAGTTCTCAATGAAATCCGTTAAACATTAACATAATAGTTCTCAAAATTATTTGACCACAAAACCCCATTTTCATTAATACCAATTAAAACTGGTATTAGGGTAAGATTAGCCTACATTTTACTATACATCACTTTTGCCTATGTCTCATTGGCCAGAAATTGGTTATATGACCATACCAAGCTGCGAAGGAGGCTGGTAAATATGCTATTTTATTTTGCTTGGCTACATGCCAAGTTAAAAATTGAGGTTTGGGTCACTAAAGAGTTAGAGATTCAACCAGCAGTCTCTTGCACAATGTCCTACAGAAAAAATGTTTTACAGAACATAAGTCGAGATAAGTAAGGAGACTGATTTTTTTAAAAACGTTTTATCAGCTTTACTGAGGAATAATTCACATGCCGTACAATTTGCCTACTGCAAGTGTACAGTTTGATGATTTTTAGTAAATTTATATAGTTGTATAGTCATCACGTTTTAGCTTTAGAACATTTCCATCACCCCCAAAAGTTCTCTTCCTATTTGTAGTCAATCCCCACTTCCATCCCAGGCTCAGGCAACCATTGATCTTCTTTCTTCTCTATAGTTTTGCCTTTTCTAGAAATTTCATATATACAGAACAGTACGATATGTCATTTGTGTCTGGCTTATTTCACTCAACATATCTTTGTGGTTCAACTATGTTGTAGAATATATTATCAGTTTATTCTTTTTTTATTGCTGAATTGTATGGATATCCATTGGCTCTATACACTCTTTTATTTCTTCTTTGGGAGTCACCTATACACAGGTATGGCTATGCCACCTTTTGGCTATCCACTCACCAACTGATGGACATTGGATTGTTTCCACTTTGGGGCTATTTTGAATTAGGCTGCTGTGAACCTTCACGTACAAGTCTTTGTGTGGACAATGTGTTTTCATTTCTCTTGGGTAAAAAGCTAAAGAAATTGATGTTTAAAATTAAATGCATTCATGGAAAGGATTTTTATTGAATGCCTAGGACTGACAAGCACTATACTAGGTATCAGGGATACAAAGATAAATAAAACTCAGCACAAACTCAGCCCTTGTGGAGCTAGCAGTCTATGGAGGAGACAGGCATTAGTTAAAGAGTATTTAAGTATTAAAGAGTATTTAGCTAATGCCTGTCTCCTCCATAGACTGCTATGTGTTGAGAGCCTACACTGGAAGGATCTGCCTTGGTCAAGGAGAACAGGAAGGCTGACCATGAGCTGTGATCCAAAGTGTGACATGAATTCATATCACCCCAATGACTTTTGTCCTTTAAAGTAACAACTTACAAGGCCATACACTTATTTCTAATAATGCTGCCCTGGCAAACAATTCTGAACCAGTTTATTGGGGTGCTGGTCCTGGACCTGTTTTACCTCAGTTAAAGTCCTTGTGTTTTAACCTCTCAGAGTGTTTTGTTTTCTGATTAGACCATGACTCATATAACAAGCCACATAAGAAAATCAACTGCATCCCTCTAGAATCACATCTCACTTATTGCCAAAAAGGGAATTCCCCTGCTAGATCACAGACCTTATTCCCTAGAGCTGATGGAGAGGGGTTCATGGCAGTTTGCAAAAATAAACTTACAGAAGTAAAAGAAAGAGAGCAGACAATATCAGCTCTATTCTTCCTTACAGCTCAAAAGTCATGTGTGTTCGATCTGCCACTGAGAAGATTCCAAACAGTGACCTATAGCATGTGGAGGTGACTCCCAAAGAAGAAATAAAAGAATGTGTAGAGCCAGTGGCAGTGTCCTGGCCTGTCAAAAAGCACCGTCCCCTGAGACAAACCTGGATACGAATGGTTAAACCCACAGGCTTTGGAACCTGAGCGATCTGGTTCAAATCCCAGCTTTACCACGAGTGACCTTAAGAAAGTCGTTTAACTTATAGTTTTTTGATTCTGATATTAGGGTTGTTGTGTGGATCAAATGAGTCAAACAAACTACTTAGCACATGGTAACTGCTCAACAAATTGTTAATTACTACATTATTATCACGGTCTTTCCCCTGGACCCCACTTTCTTGTATTCTGTGTAGACCCTTCTCTCTTCTGTTGATTTGTTCTTTTTAAAACCTATTAAGTCCACTGATTTGACTGAAGTTAATCTCTGTTCTTCTCTCCTTGGTCTGAGGGACCTTCTGTCTTTTAGAGTGCTTTCTGCTGATATATAGCCCCATCCCTCATATATTAATCTGATTGATTTAACTCTTAAAGTCCTGCAGAGCTCTCTCACCATGTATAGAATTACTACTATTTTGATTTTTTTTAAAATGAGAGTTACATTCAGTAACTATGATTTATGGAAACTCAGACCTCAAATGTTCTCGGGCAGGATTTTTTAAAAAACACTGGTCACCCTACTCTGAAAGAGCTCCATAAATCTTTCACTCTCACTCATCGGTGTACTTTCCTGCAGCGATAGTCAGACAATTTTAGCCATAAAAACTTGCTTAAGCTGAGGCCCTTTACAAATCCTCAAGTTTTTGTGGAATCCTTTTCCCTTACGTACATAATTCTACCATCAGCATTAGTGACCAATTTAGAGGCATCATTTGCAAATTGATAATAAAAGCAGCAATGCTGTCTTACATTCTAGGAATAAAGCACTACGGTTTTAAAAATGAGTTAGTTTTCATGTGTTTCCTGAGGTTAAGCATGGTAGCCATCCTCCAAGGTGGTCCTCGCTGATCTCCATGTACTGAGATTCAAACCCTTATATTGTCCCCTCCTATATTGAAAAGGGCCAACTAGAAATGGCTTTCAGTGTGAAATCCTATTTGCCATCTCTGGACATTGACTTTCTAGATATAGTCGTTTCAGTTGTAAAATAGAATAATGCCCTGTCTAGGCAACGTCTCAGGGTTGTTGTAAGGGTCAAATGAGATGCAGCATGTGAAAGAGCTTTGGCCTAAACCCGAGAATTATTGTTGAGAATTTCAGGTGTTACTATTTTATACACAGGACATCAAAGTATAAACCCGTTATGTATAATTTGCACGTCTTAGTGATGACCAAGAATTGTGTCAGGAACTGGGGGTAGAGACCAAACATATATTTTTTATTATGTCACAGAGGGATAAATGAATAAATGATACATGAATGGATAACTGAATAGATGGACACATGAGTAAATGAATGGATAAATAGGCGAATGAACAAATAAATGGATATATAAACATATGGAGAGATAGAAAATGGGTATATAGATACATGGATAAATGAATGGTTGTCTGGTTAATGGGTAGATGATTGGTATGATGGATGATTAAATGGATATATGAATGGGTAATGAATGACTAGATAAATGAATACTTAGTTGGAGATCTGATTGGATAGATGGATAACTTGCATGTACGTATGCATACATAAATGAAAAATGTCTTATGCTTAAAGACAGAGGCACTATCTCTGACCTGAAATGTGGACTGTTGGCCAGTAGAGACGTTTCAGTTAGGGAAGGAGACATCCAGAGCGACTGTAAAATGAGTACAAAGCCCTGATCCTGCACTAAGCCTCCATTCTCCAGGATGAACCATTTAAAACAAGAGACCTCTGCACTTGATAGTTTCTCCATCTGGAATGTAATACTCTTTCTTTCAATAATTAATTTCTACTCATTCCCTGCATCACAGCACAAGCACTGCTTTCCCAGGGAAGCCTTCCTTAATATGTGCTTACAGTATTGTGTAATTTTCCTTTGGAGGACTTGTTAAAATTTCAATATCACTTTTTTTTTTTTTTTTTGGTATAATCATGTTATTAGTATGTGTCTCTTCCACTGGATTGTAGCTCCACAAGGACAGGGATCCAAGTATTTTTGTGTACCATCTTATCCCCATCCCTTAAGTCATGCCTGGCACATAGGAAGTGTGATTTCTTTTTTTTTTTTTTTGGTAAGTATTTTTTGAATGGATTGGAACCTTCTTGTGGCATACCCACTCAAATAATCAGGAAAGATCTTGATGAGTTTCTGGGGCATGATGATACCCTGGTGACTAAGTCCGGCTTTACTGATGGCAGACTTTGACAAGGAGAGTGCTCTGCTAAAAGGGAAGAGCCATCCACTGAGTTCAAGTCTCCTTCTGCTCAGAGTCCTCTCTGTCTTAGACAGGAACAGAGCCCTTGTCTCTGGGCCAGGTCAACTAGCTCTTTGTTTTAACTCAGATCCTCCTCCCTCAGTGATCCTGGAACCAGTAGCCTCTGTGACTTGATGAGGCCCTCTAGCCATCTCCCACCCTGACCTCCATCAGTGCATGTCCACCTGACCCTGCCTTGCTCCAGGTTGGCAGATTCAGAGACCACACTTCTGACCAATACCTAGCACAGCCTCTTCTGACACTCTGATCTTCTTTCTCTTCTCTCATCTCCAGTTAGTTTCACGTTGACCTTTTCAGTCATCTACTAGGCTTCAGTTTGAGTTTTGTGATCTATTCTTCCTTTTTGTACCTGAGAGAACTGCCCTCGAATCTCAGCTCTATATGAATAGCTGTGTGCCCTTGAGCAAGTTATTTAACCTTTCTGAGCCTGTTTCCTAATCTACAAAATGGATGCAATAAATATATGTCCTAGGGTGGTTGTGGCGATTAATCATGATGATATAAATGAAGCATCTAGCATGGTGACTGGCAATAGCAAGTGACAATCGATGATTAATTTCCCCTTTTTCCCCCCAGGTTTCTCTCTTTTGTTTCTTCCTGTAGCACAATGCAGTCTCCTTTTCTATTTTCCACTTTTCTGTCTACAGAACATTTTCTAGATCTCATCATAAAAATAGCACTACATAAAACAAAATTGCACGGCATTTTTATATCCTCCAGATAACTCAATTCAATTATAGACTGGTCAGTGTTAGTTATTTGAGCATTACTAAACCACCTGAAACTGGTATATAAAGTTCTATATTCACATTCAGAAAATAAAGAGCTAAATCAATATTTTGGGAAGTGATAAGAGAAAGATATTTTCTTCGAGGTCTAAGACCTCTCATAGGGAGTGTATCAGCCTGTTGCTGCCACTTCTGGCTAGAAGACAATGCACAAGAAACCCTTTATATTGGGTTTCTAGTTGTAGAATGGAGGCCTACATTTTCTAGGAAGAGAAATTTAGCAGGAGGTCCTTGTGAAATACCCACAGGGTTCTCACATGCATGATTAAATGATGAAGACCTGAACATTGAGAAAGAAATGAAGAAATTAATGGGAAAGGGGTTATCAACTTATTTTTGGAATAGTTAGTGGAAAAACTAAAAAAAAAAAAAAAATGAAGATCTCTAAGCTGCAGGGAGATTTCAAGATGGGGTCATAATCAACTATTAGAAACACAAGTACAGAGGAAAGCAGATGATCTAGGGTTTAAATACTGGCAGCACCACTTTCTGACTTTATAACTTTGGTTAAGTTACTCCATCTCTCTGAGCCCCCTTTTCTCCATCTGAAATTAGAAACTAATATCGTTCACATAGAAATGTTTTGGCTATTAAATTGCCCATTAAATGTGCCAAGAACAGTGCTAGGCTCCCAAAGATTGCTGATTTAGGGGGTAGGCATGATTATTATTAATTATTATTAGTTATGGGGTTTCTGGCACATTTATCTCCACCATTCATTATTGAGAAAGATTCTTGCATAACCATGGAAATGTTGAGGATTATCTCCCAGAAAAGGCGATAAGATTGACATTTCCCAAAAAGGTCTGGATGACTTAATGCAGAGTCCGCCTCTCAGTCTTATACTCAGGAACCTAATTTTGTCAGCATTGAGAACAGAGTCACCTCTAGGGCAGACTCACACTAACCAAACTCATTAGGCCAGTGTATAAACCAGATCACAGTCAATTAATTTTCAATGAGAAATACAGCTTTTGAAAGGACTAGAATACTCAGGTCTGTGTGATCAGTGCACTTTCCCCCTGGGCTCACACCTATGTGGGAAGCTAAGTCTTCATAGGAAGATACATAATAAGAAACTTAGAGCAGTGAGACTTGGAAAATAGACATGTAAGGTGGTTTCAGTCCATGCTACCCCAAGCCTTCCCATGCTGTATATTGTGAAACTTTATCCTCTTTGTCAAACTAAAAAGAAAAACATTCGCTGATGACTCTAACCGCTTAAACTGTATGTCTGGGCTCCCCACCAAACTCAAAAAGAGGTTTCTTCCAGGGTGGAAACCACGCTCAGTCATCTCTCTGCATCTCCAGTACCCAGCATGAATTAATGAACAGATGACAGTACTTCTGAACCTGAGGTCTGTCCTCCCCACCCAGTTTGTGCCCATGCTCACAGGGCTGATTTCTGCGTTAGATCTCACTCTGATTCGCTGGAGTAAACTGCTTCCTCTCCTAACTTTCTGTAAGGCTTGGTTTCCATCTCAATCTTGCTATGAGGGCCTGATATATATCTCTTGTTTTGTTATCACCTACCAGCTATATTCCCACCACTAATTCTGGCTGTTTGGTAGGAGAATCTCAGAATCTGAGCTTTACTGAGAATCCTGCAACTTCTTAAATCCTACTTGAGCTAATAGTATTTCCCCAACCTAAGCCATACTCCCTGGATAAGTTCAGGACCAGGTCCTAAACCTTCTGGCCCTCCCAGTGGTCTTATGGACATGAGGCCAGGCATCCTTATGAACATAAGACTCAAACTTTGATTCCAACTCAACCCCCTACCATCCTGTTCCCTTCCTACATCACTTTGAGCATGTCAGAAAGCAAATCAGGTGGGCCGCTCCTGGGCCAGGAGTCCTGCAGCACCACCATCACAAGAGACATCAACAGAGCAAGAAGAAATTAGCTCATTCCATAGAAGGGCACTTAGAGCAGCCAGCTAGTCAGCTTAAAGCCCCAGGCAAATCAGGCAAAGGACCACCTAGATCACAATTGCGTCCTCTCAGCTACTGCCACTCTTTAGAGAGGAGTGCTCTCAGGGTCAAGCCTCCAGCAGTCTCTGATCCGGGGGACGGATCATTGGACCTCACCACGCTGTCTCCAGAACCCTCATTTTTGCACACCCCCCAGGATAAGCTGCTAGACCAGAGGATGTGTGTTCTGAGCTCTAGAGAAAGGATGTTTGAGAGTCAAGGCTGAGTTGGTCTTTAAATACTCACTGATACTCACTTTGGACCAGCCCTGAAGATTACTAAGTTGTCATTCCTGCCCTAGAGGGTTCATGGTCCAGCAGATGAGGGTGTTAAAGCATTCCAGATTGGGCTCTTGTAGAGAAAATATAAGCAGAGACAAAGAAATCCAGACAAAGCTCCCTTGTGCAGAGTGTGGTCGAAAGGAGGGGACCTTGGCCAGAAGATGGAGAGAGTTAACTTCACTTTAAGAATCACTTACTGAGACGTTCAGATGACTGTGGTACAGAGGGAATGAAGGGAGATGACACTGGATTGTTAAATTACAGAAGAGGACTTCATTTTGAAGACCAGACCTCTATAGCAGAACAGCAGAATATTCACTGAGTCTAGGAGCACAGGAGAAGGAGCAGACCTGGGAGTGAAGATGACATGCTAGGTTTAAGTTGAGTCTGAAATGCTGAATTAGAATGAAATCCACTAACTCTGTGTGCTTGCCACATCATTAGCCTTTCAGAGCAAAGTGGCCATAGATTGTAGGCCTTGTGTAGGACTGTCTGAGTGGTGATTGACAGATCTAATCACACCATCTTTGGGGAAGTTGGGATCTAAGAGATAAACAGCAGAGTGGTCTGCGAGTTTTGAGAAACATAGAGAAAAGGCAGCGAACAGAAGGAGTGAGGCAGCAAAGTCACCAGGCAGAAGAGACCACAGGAATCTGGCAAACAGCTATGACCCTGTGAGAGTAGATAGTTGGGAGAGGTAAGAGGAATCAAGACACACACCAGAGAGAGAAGCCATGAGATAGAAGTGGAGACAGGAAGGCATTAAATCATGAGCATGGTGAAGTGACAAAGGCAGGGAGCAATAGTGCCCATTTCTCAGGGAACCCCGGGATGCCTGGAAAGACAACAAACATTTTCTGTTCATCCACAGCTACTGGACCCCAGGGAGAGGTACAGGTCCTCT
>NW_006442491.1:26244482-26254570 GCF_000325575.1 Pteropus alecto
TGCCTCCAAGGGCCTGCTGATATGGATGGACAAAGGGCCAGGGTACTAATGGGGCCACAGGACTAAGGGTGAATCTCCCCCTTTTACAATGAGTAGTCTTTTTTTTTTTTTAATTCTCTCTTTCTTCCTCTTATGTGGCTGAGAAGGGAAATGGCCTAGATCTGTTCCCACGTAGGATCTGTGTTTCTAGCCCATCAGGGAAAGCTTAGGGTGGGTGGATAAGTTAGAATCTGCTGTGGAAGTTAGAAACTCTATCCTGTTCGGTGTATGTGTCCTTTTGCACCAGTGGAGTGAGTATAGTGAGGATGGGCCTCATGGGTGGGGATAGGATAAAAATGATGTTGAACCATTCAAGGGTTCTAGTTTCTAACCAGAGACCATATCCAGTCATCTTAAAGAGAAAAGGGATTTACTGGAAGAATCTTAAGCAGCTCATTGAACTGATAGGAAGGCTGGAAGACTGGCTTCAGAAAAGCCAGCGAAGATATTAATACAGGGACCATCCAGTGAGGTCATTTCTGCCACTTGTGCTGCCCCTGGAAAAATGCCTCCATTGTGCTGGGCTCTAGTTTCCTACAAAGAGAAGGAGCGCTCAGATGCTGAGCGGCCAAAAATGGTGAACGTCCTCTTCTGAGGTCAGTTCAGTCTCCCTCCAACCCAGATCAAAGAAATCCTCACATCGTTCAGTCCAACACAATGAGGGGCCACAACCTCAGAGAAGGGATTTCTGGCCTGTTCTCTGGGCACCTATTTCTTTCGAAAGACCTGGGGAGAAGGAATGGGCAGTGGTCGTTGTGGGAAGATGGGTCTCAGATCTCGCCTAATCCTGGGCATCCTCCGAATTCTGTTATCCCCAACGTGACTTAACTCATCACAGTAGGCAATCCTGGCCAAGACAGCTCTAAGCTGAGACCCTAAGGGTGAGTAGAAGATGAGGGGAGGGATATGCAAAGGCTTGTTCCAGGATATGCAACGGTTTGGTGCATTTAAATAACTGAAATTGATTCCATGTGGCTGGGATGATAAGCAAAGGAGATGGTGGGGTGAGATGAGCTAGAGAGGATTTTATGCTGAGGGCAAAGGGATTCACTGATCTATCTGAAGTTGGGGACAGACATGATGATATTTGTGCTTTATGAAGGATAACTGACTTCTGTAAGAATGTCAGTTTCATGAGAACAAGGACTTTATTTTGCTTACCACTGTATCACCAGCACCTAACAGACAGTAGGTGCTTGGTACACAATGGTGAAATCAATGACCACTCTTTGGGAAATCATCAGTTGTCACTGATCTATCTGAATTTGGGGACAGACATGATGATATTTGTGCTTTATGAAGGATAACTGACTTCTGTAAGAATGTCAGTTTCATGAGGACAAGGACTTTGTTTTGCTTACCACTGTATCACCAGCACCTAACAGACAGTAGGTGCTTGGTACACAATGGTGAAATCAATGACCACTCTTTGGGAAATCATCAGTTAAGAGATACCTATGTAGTCCAAATATTAAATAATTATAGTGAATTATAGTGATGGCTGTGGGGATGGACAGAAGTGGCCAGATTCATGGGATGTTTAGGAGATAGAATAAATTATGATAGAATAAATTAGATGCTGCTTAGGGTGCAGTGAAGATGGTAGGGAGCGCAAAGTATCAAGGATAACATCTTGGTTGTTTACATAGACAAATGAATGGCTGGGGGTACCATCACCTGTGAAAGGAAACACTGGAGGAACAGGTCTGGGGTAGATGAACAAATTCATGTGCTGACACATTGTTTTATGTGTCTATGGACCATTCAGGTGGACACTTCCACTGGGAAGTTTATGACAAGAGAACACACCAACACCCAGATGGATTACAGGTGGAGATTTGGCAATCCCTCTGGAGAGCCTCTCTAGGGTCTGTGCCAGCTAGGACACCTGAGCCCAGGACGCTGGGACTCTGGGAAGTCCCGCAGCCCAGACTCTGGCCCTGTCTCTGCTATTAGACATTTATGTAATAAACACTGAGGGCCTACTGTGTGCCCTGTCCTAATGTCTTCCCTCTCCCATTTCCGGGCTCACTGTTTTTGTTACAAGTGCGGGGAGGATGTTCAGCACTGCTCTGAGGGACGCTGAGCCTAAACACTGCACCAGAACCTCTGTCTCAGAATTACGTAAGCTACTACAGAATGCTGGAGCATCGACTGCATACAGCACAGACTGATAAAACTTGAGCGCTCAAATCACATAGTGCTTGTATTGCTTTTACAGCTAAAACTGTAAACTTAACAACAAATCACCTAATAAAATGTTTATACGTATTCTAACAATTCCTTACGTGTATAAGAAAAATGACTCTGGTGTGTCGCTGTGATGGTGTCACGTCGTCGTGCCACTGCCATCTCTCCAGGCTCTGATGGGAGACCAGCCTGTCTTGCAGTCATCAGCAGCCTGAAATCAGCCTGGAGGAGGGGGTGGGGTAGGAATTGAGTGATTGGTGTTACTAAGTCATCAAATGGTGACTGCTCTGTTCTCTGGCTTCTCCAGAGCCTGGAGGTGTGGGGATACTGGGGCACTGCTTCTGCCAGTGAAACTGATGTTGAGAGGTTACTGTGTACCCCTTCACCCTACCAATTTATGAGTTAAAGAAAGTGTTGTCAATATGAACAGAAGAAAGGAAAGGGTCCATTGATTATGGCAAGAACTCGGCCAAGATACTGAGCTTTTTCTAATAAAGAAGACTTTCCTATTTTGTTTTGTGGGATAATAACTGTACTTAATAAGGGATTGAAATAGTGCATACATTTTGAACATTGATATATACTTATTAAGTGCTATTTAAATGTTAATTTCATTTACTTCTAAAAATTAAATAACACTCTAACAAATGTAATTTAAATATTGAATCATGTACTATCTGAGGTCTATTTGCTCTCAGTCTTTCCCGGTCCTTCCTCTGCTCTGCTCTGTGTCACAGTGGGGCTGACCCCGCAGGCTCCTTTCTCCGGCTCCTCTGTCAGCTGGGCTACAAGAGGTTGAGCAGGGAGAGCTCTGCCAGGAGACTGGAGAGCAGCAGGAAAGGACATTCCAGGGCGTTTCTTTCCCTCTCTGCCATGAGCAGCATCTTCAGCAGTAGCTTTGCCTCCTCTGTGCCCCAGCTCTCATCGGACATGCCTGTCACAGTCCCAGCTTCCCGCAGTGACCTTGAACCCTGTACTCCAGTATCACCACCTCCTTCTTTTGTTCCTCCAGCCTAGGCATGGCAGTGCCTTCCTGTTGTTGCTAAGCTCTGTGGTGCGGCTTCATCCTCTGTTTGGTTTATCAGTTCTTCCATTTATGTAACCAGTTCTCTGAGTTGGATTCCCTCTCTTTTTAATACTTAGCATGTTTCTGTTTTCCTGGTCGAGTTCTGCCTGACAAATATAATATTAATGGAGAGGGACCATGGAGGGAACATTTTTGTTTTTTAAACTGAGGAAGGCCATTTTCTGAAAGAAGGTAACAAAGAAACAGAAGCTGAAGTTTGCCTGGGGGTTGCGGGTATGTGGTAGGAGGATGAGCCTGGGGTTTCCTGGCCCTGAAATGAATGAGTTCAGGGCAAGGGCACCAAGGCAACAGTGGGCGATGGGGAAAGAGAACCATCCCTATGGAATCAGGCAACAGATCCAGATTTGGGCTAACTTAAGGATAACAGGAATTTATTGGAAGACTATGCGAAAAGTCACAGAATAGTTGGCTTTTGGAAAGATTAAAAAAAAAAAAAAAAAAACCAAGGGCAGTTCTAGGATCCAGGGAGCAGACATTAGTTATCTTTTTAGAAAGTTTGGTTGGAGTAGCTGTACTACATAGTAATCACTTTCATCCTTGGATCATTCTGCTCATGATTCAAAATCTAGGAAGGGAGGAAAAGAGTCCAATTGGCTCAGCATGAGAGCAGGACCCCAAGGACAGATGCAATTTAGACAGAGAAGTTTTCCCTGCAGACAGAGAGCAGGTGGAGAGCTGTGTTATTTGCACCTTGGGCCCACAGTGAAAATAAAGAGTAAAGCATGAAGAAGTGGCCCCAAAAAGGCAAGAGCAGGATCTCCTTCACCAGCCAAGAATCTGACCAAGAACCAAAATGGAGGCCAATCTGAGGATAAAGTGGCTGTAGCTGGAGACACTGATTCGGAACCAGATGATCCATATGGATTTGCTTCCACCTTTGAGCCAAAGAGAGCTGCCAACTTCCGTGTAACTCGGGGCCTGAAAGGGTAATCCTCAATCCAATCAGTTCTGGGGGTGGATGAGATGTGGTAGAGGCAGATTCCCAGACAGAAGGCCACAGCATAGGGCAGGGATAGGGCCTACTTACTTTGTTCCTAGGATATGTTAGAACAGCTATTGCCTGTCCTCGGAGCTTAGCACAGAGTCATTTAACATGTGGCATCATTGTCCCTGGAAGCCAAGGCCCAAAGAAGCATCCAAGGGCCCTGGTTAATAGAAGAATCATCATATCTTCACTCTTTAAGGAGCTATTGGTAGGTGAAGGCAGAGGCTCATGAAAACGCCTGAAGGAGATTTTACTGGCATTAACAGGGAAGCAGGGAAGCCAGCTTGGCTTGGTCTAAGTTGTCTCCATAAAATTGTTGAGCTTGCCAACCAGACCTCTCTTGGCAGGAGGGTATGAGGGGCTTCCTGGGAGAAAACTCATCCTAAACATAGAGGAACCAGAGAACCAGATGATCTAGTGAACGAGGCCCTCATCCCAGGCAAATCTGAGTTCAGAGAGGCGGTTTCCACTTAGATTTGCATTCAATAGGTGCACCCAATAGGTGCAAGATAGGGCAGGGGAGGAACAGAGAGAAAAACTGAAAACTGCACAGTGAAAACAGGCTGTAAATGGGAAAACTGGAAGGGCTGCTACAATAGACTTTGTAATTCCCTGTCCATCCCCTAGCACAGTACAGCTGTTGGCCTTCTGTAGGTTCCCAATGTGTGACATCTTGCCACCCCAGAGCATCTCAGCATCAGTGGCAATGTCTGGAGGAGGAGAGCACTGTCTGGCGATGCTCTGGAGGGTGGCAGGAGTCAAAGAGGAATATACCTGCAGATGTCTCGGGATAACCTCCCAGGCTCATAAATTCACGTAAGACAGACAGTCCTGGGCCACTGAATGACCTGGTTGCAGATTCTTGTCTGGAAGTGGAAGAATTGTGTTTGAAGCTGGAGGCAAGAACCACCGAAATGCAGGTTACTGAATGAAGACCGTTCCAAGCAGAGGGAGTTGGAGGCGTGGAGACAATAATAACTTTAATCACTGCATCTCCCAGGGCTGGCCCAGTTGCTATCATTTGAAAAATGTCTAGTCATCTTCAGCTTGGAACTGAATCTGCAGTGGAAATGCCTGGGCTGGTGTGTGCATTCATGTTAGAGAAGCCCCCGGTTCTACCTGGGTGCTGGCTGGCTTCCCAGCCCTCCCTTCCTCCCTCCCTTCTTCCCTCCCTCTCCCCCTCCTTTCCACCCTCTCTCCTGGCTTCTCTCCTTCCCTCTGTTTCTCTCTCTCTTTCTTTCTTTCCCTCTTCGATCTTTTCTTCCACAATTTCAAGACCTTGCAGCAGCTACTTTTCAAAAACTGATGGCTTATGCCTTCCAGGAGGGAAAGTTCACAAATTGTAACAGTTCTTTTTTGTTTGTTTTGTTTTGTTTTAAAGCTGAGCAGCAGGATCACAGAACCTGCAGGTTTGCTGCCTGCTCAGCGGGGACAGAGAACAGAGGGAGAAAGATGAAAAGCCAAGCCGACCAGAAGAAAGAAAACGGGAGAGAAGCTTATTAAAAGGGGGAGGAGACTTTGCTTAAGCCGTTGGAGTGGGAGAGGGACACTGCCCTAAGCATGTGCTGTTTCCATTGTCCAGATGGTGTCATTTGCCCTGCAAAACAAGTAACAGACAACACGATTTGGATGTTCAGAAATAAATGCGTGAGTCAGTCATTTGGAAAATGATGCCTGCGACATTACACTTAAACAGAAGAAATTCAACCATATTTGAAAACAACTGCCCTGTGTTATTGGCCTCCAGTCATTTGAATACTCTATTTACATTGTTACCAGATATATTTGCACAACTAGAACTTCCACCTGCTCGTAATTTACGTAGGGTACATATTGTATTTACATGGTATAGACTAGAGTGGGAAAACTGGTCCTACCAGTTTGGGGCTGGGAAGAGTGGACGTGCAAGTGGAATGTTCATCTTGGTTTCCCCAGACACCCACTGTTCTTGCCATAGGTGCTGGCACATAGTAAACACTATGAAATAACAACAACAACAACAACAATAATAATAATCTGTGATAGAATGGTTTACTATGTCCTAGGCACTATTCTAAGAGCTCAGAACAGTCAAGTGAAGTATGTACTATCATCCCCATTTTATAGATGAGAAAACTGAGGCATAGAGAGTTTCTGTAACTTACCCCCGGTTAAGCAGGTAGTACATGCTAGAGCCAGGATGCTAAAGCCAGCATTCAAACCCAGGCAGTCAAGATGCACTTGTTTCAGTCCTGGTTGTTATTCAACGTGAGGACTTCTAGTTCAAGATGGAAGACTGAATAAGTGCAATTGATTACTAACTTTCTTTCCCAAAATCTTAATAAAAGAATACTTTAGGAAATTTTAAAAAGTTTAATTTACAAAGACAAAGACAGTAGGAGAGGAGACGATATCCCTAAGTAGCAGTAAAATATTAGAAGAATATTAGATGAATAAATATGGTAGCTGACTTAGGAGACCCAGAACACTGAATCCTAGACTGACTGTGGAGAAAGCTGAAAAACAGCAACGTGTTTTCGCAGCAGAAACACCCAAAGCTCTTGGATTATCAGCACCCCAGACAGGGCTAAAATAGGAAGACTGGTTTAGGGTCTAAGATGTAGAGCCCCAGTTCTCCACAATCCCAGCAGATGACTGCAGGTTTATTTTCCGGGGAAGATAAAAGAAAGTCTCTGGATTTGAGGATGCAGGGTACAATTGAGGGCAGGGGTGTTCCTTAATAAAAATAGGGGAATTGGGTGTAAGTCTGCATACTGACTGTTGAAATTCCTACCCTTTTCTTCCCTCGCCGCTGTTAAGATGCTGGTAGCCAGGATCATACCCTCTAGGCAGGAGAGAAGGCAACACTTCTCTCTGGGAAATCTAAGCAGCCCAAGAAGAAGGATCTAACATGGATCCTAGGGGATCGCCTTGCCATGAAATTCACAGACCACATGCCCAAGCCAAATGCAAAAAGCTTCTAATTAGTTTTTGGTACTTTACTCTTAAGTATGACCAGGCAACCTAAACTTCTAAACCTAAATCTAATCTAATCATCCAAACAACCACTAAACATCTTCAAGAAAGCTTCCGATATGAAAGATAGACAGATGCAAACTAATGGGTGTGATTTGAAGGAATTTGAGATGACATAGAAAGATTAGACAGTGCTCCCCGCCAAAAAAATAAGCATTATAAAACGAGCGTCAATCAGATAAAAATAGAAGTCTTGGAAGTAAAAACAGCAATAATAGAAAGAATAAAATCATTTTCCTTGGATATTAAGAAGATGTTGCCATGTGGTTTTCCATCTTCTACTTGGGAAGTCTAACGCCATTAAGATTCTTTTAATGTTTTCCATGAAAATTGTTTTTCTCTCTGGAAGGTTTTAGGATTTTCTCTTTGTCCTCAGTGATCTGATACTTCCCAAAGGTGTGACCCAGGTAGAATTATTGTCAGTGTTTGTTCTTTGGAATCTTTGAATCGGGAAACTCACGCCAATCTTTTCTGGGATACTTTAGTTGTTTCAATATATTTCCATTACTTCTTTGATAATTTACTTCCATCAGTTCTCTCCATTCTTTATTTTTGCAATTCCTATTATTCAGTTATTGTATCTCCTCCCTGGTGCTCAAATTCCCTCATACGCCCTTCTCTCAACATCCTTCAGAGAGATTTCCACATAGTTTCTGGGCCAGTCCTGAGTAGGGAACCCCAAGGAGTCTGGATTGGAGAATCCAGGGAGGCCAGCCCTTCAGGGAAACTGACACCCCGATAGTGTTAGAGCTGAGGGTGTAGAAGGTGACATTGGGGGCAAATCTCTTTTTGGCTCTCTTGCTGCTGTAGTACTGGGACCCTGCTATGACCCTCCTGCCAAAGCCCCTCTTCAGCTTCCCCATCCTCCAATCTATGAATCTATGGATAAAGAATGGAGGGATTGAGGATGTAAGATCCTCTGAAGTCTGGCATATTAATACATCCCCCTAAGCCACTTTTACTACTGATTGCCCCCAGAGAACTAGACTCCATGAGAGCCCAGTGAGTGACCAAGTCTTCAGGCACAACTTTCTAAGAGCTAGCGCCTGGGTAAAAGCGAAGGATCAGCCTGATAGTCCCTTATCACAACCTGTCAGGAACATGGGACAGGAAGATTTTTGTTAGGCCTCAGGTAACACACTGCTACCTAGGCCTTGCTGTGTCCTGGGATGCCAGAGGACTTGTTTCCTTAGCAACAATAATCATGTGACAGGAAAACACAGAGATCTGGGGATGTTGCTTAGCAACTATGCTGTACCTGCTGGGGCTCGGGGCTGGCAGCTTGGGCTAGGGAGCCTGGCTTTGAACTTGGAAACTCCCACCTGGGATAGCAAAAGGACAAAGACCTTTTGCAGGGATGGTAAAAGTACAGATAGAGAAGCTGAGGCTGAGGGGACTGGTTTTCCCATAGTGGTAGGATGTGGGAAGTAATGGCAGATGTAGGAAGAGCAGGGCTGGACATGAGAAATGACTGTTGGGGATAGCAGTTCTCTCTCTGACCACCCCGGAGAAAACTCTTACATGTCCGAGTCCAGAGTCTAGAGAGATGGGTCTCCAGAGAAGGGTCCTGGCTCAGGACCCAACTCCGCAGGGCTTCTCAGGGATTTAAATCAAGTCAGAGCATCTGGTCCCTGGGAGTCAGTCCAAGGAGAATTCCTCTCTGCAAGAAAGCAGAGCTCTTCACAATAGGTGGACACTGGTGGTGGTCAGGAGGTACAACAAACCAGCCTCAGGACCCTGAGTAGCCAAAGGAAGGGCCGCGAGGAGCTGTCCATGGTTTTGGACACCAGCTCTCTCTCTCTGATCCTCTATCAGGGCCCTGTTGATTGGGAGGTAGGCTATGGAATTAAACTGCTCAGATTTGAATTCAGCTTCCTGGCCCAAAGGCAAGAGACTAAATGCGAGGAGCTGTCCATGGTTTTGGACACCAGATCTCTCTCTCTGACCCTCTATCAGAGCTCTGTTGATTGGGAGGCAGGCTGTGGAATATAAACTGCTCAGATTAGAATTCAGCTTCCTGGCCCAAAGGCAAGAGACTAAACTTGGTGTTTGTTTCTCTGTCTGTACAATGAGAATGATAAGAATGACCACCTCATGGGTCATTGTAAGTATTAAATGAGTTAACCCCCACGTAAAAGTGATTATCACACTTCCTGGCATATAGTAAGTGCTCAGCAAAACTACTGTCATTGTTATTCCCACTCAACCCTTACTCCCAGTATCTAGCCCAGGATATACACTCTATGGCCAGGTCTTCTCTCCAGTCTCTCTTGATGCCACCAGAGCACATGGGAGTAGATAGCGGCAAAAATCCTAGCCCTTCTGCTTTGCCTCCTTCCCCTGAGAAGCTTGCTGAAAAATTTGAATACCATGGACCAGTCGACTCTGTTTAGTGAACCAAGTTCTCCTCCAATCCTCGCAGCCTCAAATATTCCAATTCTTCACCTTGGTGCTGCTCAGAAAATTGTACACACAGCATGCCACTTCAAGAGGTAGTGAGAGCATGGGTTCAGGAATCGAGTTCAAATCCCAGCTTCTGTCATGTCTTAATCATGAGATCGTGAATAAGTGACATCACCTCCCTGAGCCTCAGTTTTCCCCTCTGCAATACAGGAGAGATAGTACCTAACCTCTCTGGTGTGAGCTATGCCTGGCTCTTGGTAAGTGCTAACAACGTTAATGGGTTGATAGCCAGATAGGACCTAAGATTTTTCTCTCTCTGTGACTTAACACCTTTATGAGCTGGCTCTCAGTGAGAATGTAATGACCAAG
>NW_006442491.1:26254583-26256618 GCF_000325575.1 Pteropus alecto
GGGAAAGAGGAGTTAAAGGCAATTAAAGCAGCTGGTAACTGAAGTGTCCTTGTCTCTACCCTGAAATGGTGCTGGCAGTTTCAATGGCAGCTTTGCCCTCCTGGGCCAAAGACTCTGACTCTGCCGTGCTCTGGTGCTGAGGGAATCCCAGCCAGCCTGCTTTGGGCACGCTTCTCCCTGCCCTCCACTCCAGCCAGCCCAAGGTCCCTCAACTCTCCCCCTCTCCCTCCAAGCCCCCGCAGAGCTTGGTGCCTGCCCTTCCTCTTTTCTCAGCTGAGCTTGTTCCCTAGATGACCCTACAGCTGCATCTTTCTAAAATTAGCTGGATCCTGCATTTGACTCTGATAATTAATTACCCAAATGGAGAAAATTGAATAGTTAACTGGTTCACAGGAAGATAATTAGCTTTTCTGAGCCCCTGTTACAGGCAAATAAAGAGGAGGATTGTTTTTCAATTGCCTTCATTAAAGGGAGTCCCTCTCACCCAGGGGCCTTGCTCCAGAGGCCCTCAGGGCCATGTAGGGTTCCTTAGCGCTCCTGGTGCTTCATCACAAGATAGAGAGGCAGCTGGTACAGTGTAGCCAGCACAGGCTTCTGACGCTCACAGGCTGAAGCTCGAGCCCTAGCTCCACCACCTATTACCTACTGACCTTGGACATGGGATACAACCTCTTTGAGTCTTACTTCTCACTTTCCTCATCTTCAAATGAGAATAATGGTGTATACATCACAGGAGTATTATAAGCATTGAATGATATAATGTAAATTCACTTATGGATACATGTTCCCATTGATAAAGTTCTTCATGAAGTTCATTGTTCACTTATGAAATATTCATTTTACCATATCGTCTTCATTACTGCTACCATCACAACACCATGTGTCCCTATCATGGAAACAGAACAGCTTCCATCAGCTAGTGAAACATGCCCAGAAGCCAGGAGTATGTTAAATCAAGATTAAGCCAAGCATTTTATGGTGATTGATGCAAAGCCTACACACGATGCAGAAGATATGAAGGTCTCTTCCGGTCTACTCGACTTGTCCCTGGGCTCCTGACATTGGCTCTGCCTTTCGGTCATAGGCTTTCTGGGTCGGCATGTGGCCACCCCTCTCTCAGCAGCAAGTCCCCACCAACCCTCTCCTAAGCACAGCATCTCATCCCTGCCTAACCAGCTGCAGCCTTTTAATCTTTTAAATGTTCATTTACTCTTCCCAAGCCCAGTACCCTCCAGTGTTTATCACTCCAACACTTCTAGTACGTATAGATAGACATGGAGAAGTCAAGAGCAAGGGTGTTGGAGCCAGACTGCCTGAGTTTGAATTCAGCTCGAGCATCTACTATATCACTTACCTTGTGCCTTAGTTTCCTTATTATAAAAAGGGGTTGATAATAGCAGTACCTGCTTCATAGAGTTATCATGACTAAATGCACTGTTTAGAGCAGTGCTTGGACCTTGTAAATGCTCGAAAAGTGCCACCTATTCAGATTATCCAGGCCCGATACTAGATTAGGACAAGAAGTCTACAGGTAGAGTGGAGAAAGGCAGGGCCAGAGGCTTCCACCTGGGTGTGAACTCAGAGTAGACTATCTCAGAGACACCTGGACCATCTCCATCAGGAAGATGTCATTTCTCACAGTCTCTTTGGTAGCTATGTCATACTGTCTCATTTCTGCTGAAACCCCCAGCAATTTTCTCCAGTCTCGTTCGCAGCTGATAATTTTGTTTCTTGTGTCACTAAAGAAATACAAGCGACTGGAAAAGACCTTTAACAGGCTCCCCCCGCTGCATTTACTGCCTACCAGGGCTCTGTCCATATATTCTGCTTTCTTCACTCTTACTATAGATGAACTGCCTGCACTCTTTTCCAAGGCCAATCTTTTGCTTATCTCTAGATTCCATCCTTTCTTGCTTACTCAAGGACATCGCTCCAGCAATTTTCTCCCTTTCCTGCATCATCAATTTTTTTCCCTCTACTGGAACATTCCCATCAGCATAAAAACATGCTTTTATTTCTTCACTGTAAAAAAAAA
>NW_006442491.1:26258108-26279429 GCF_000325575.1 Pteropus alecto
AAACTTTCTTATGGCTTCCGTCATGTCAGTAAGTAGCAACTCCATGCTTCCAATTGACTAGGCGAAAAATCTTGGAGTCATCCTTGATCCACCTCTTCTTTTTCCTCTCACACTACACTTGTCAGCAAATCCCACAGGCTCTAGAGTCAGAATCTGCCCAAGTGTTACCGCCTCTACTATCCTGGCCTCAGGAGGTGCTAGGCTTTGAGGAGAAGTGGGGAAGGTATAGTAGATAAGCCATCCTGCCACATGATCATCACTATTATTATTACTGCATCTTAGCCTTGAACTGTTTTGAATGTAATGTCTTCCAAGAACTCTTCTCTAAACCCAACCCAAATCTCCCTGGTTCCCTCCTCAGGTGCATATCTACAGACAAGATTGTTCTCAGGGAACTCATCCTCCTACCCCAGCAGACATAAGAGCATCAGGACCTTGTGTAGGCAACATTCGGCAGAAAAATGGGATAAGAACCATAACCAGTTTTCAGCACAATTTTAACTGACTTTATGGAGGGAGAGTAAACAGTTTTGAGGAAATTTGTGCCCCGACACCTCAAAGGATGGTCACTAGATCCTCACTGAGTTCTGTTTCCCTAGAGCGGGAACTGATTTTCTCCGCAGGAACCCCAAGAATAGGCCATTTCCCAGATAAAGATTCTACCAACCCCAAAATGAATGTTCTTGCCCTGGGAATCTCACCTGGGAAGGCTGGATCCTATAGAAACCAGGGTGGTGCTTTACAACTCCCAATAATTTATTTCAAGCAGAAGAATTCCATAATTAGACTTGTAATCTAGAAAAGATTACACTGAAAAAAAAAATAAAACAAAGGAACTACCTTGGAAGCTGGCATGAAGAATGAATTGATGAGGGGCAAGAATGGATAGAAACAGACCAGAAAGTGATTGCAGCAATCCACGTGTGGGGAGGGGTGAGTAGGGTGATCCAAGGAAAGGCAATGCAAATGAGGAGAGAAATGGGCGAATTTACAAAATGGTACTCCATTTTCTTTAGAAAGAGTGATCTTTCTAAAAAACAACTCTATAGGTATGACCCTTTAAAGTTCTTCCATAGCTACCCACAGCTCCCAAGCTGAAGCATGACTCTCAGTCCTTAGCATGGTTCTTGCTCATCTCTTAGCTCTCAACGTTCACAAGCTCCACTATCCTGAAGTCTTTTCAGTGTCCCACTAGTACTAGGGGAGCCCTGGCCCCCAAATGTTCCATCATGCCTAGTATGCCTTACGTCCAAAATTTCTGTTCTGTAGCTTCTGCTCCCACCACTAAAATACTATCACCAAATTCATCAATAACATTCCTGTTGTTAAATCTAAAATACATTTTGAATTCTTATTTGATTTTAGTGAACTCAATATTGGGCCACTTCCTCCTCCGTGAAGTATAAATATATAAATATATATATATTTATACACACACATATGTATATAGATTTTTTTACTTTCATTTTCATAGTATGTGCTCAGCCCTATTCTAGGTTGCTAGGGATAGATTGTTGGAAAAATCAGACTTTATTCTTGCCCTCAGTAAGTGAAGGGGTTAAATCAAAATTAGAAGTGGATGAACACCAGCAATTGAAGGAGAGGAATTTAGAAACCAAGAAACTGGGCCTGCTATTATTTATCATAGTCTTGGAGGTTCTAGAAAATTCCAAAAAAAAAAAAAGAAAATGAAATAACTAACATAGGCATTGGTTTATGAATAAGATAATTTGATAAGGTGTCTTGTTATAAGATAAATACACAAAGAATCCATAACATTTCTCTATTTTGTCAATAAATATCTAGAAATAAAAATGAGAAAATATTCTATTTATAATAGATTAAAAAACTACAAAATGTTTAAGAATAAATGTAACAGGAAAGGCATAGGGAAAGCTATATAAAAACTATAAGGTTTATTGAAAGGCCTAAAAGAACTAAACCAACATAAAGTTTACCAAGTTCTTGGGTGAGAGGGCTTAATACAAAAATTTTAATTTTCTCAACATTTATATATCGATTTATTATAATTCCATTTACAATTATATAGGGTTTTTTTTGAATTGAATAAAGTGATCTCATAGTATGAAAAAACAAATGCCTTAAAACTGTGAAGAGATAGGAGTCTTATATTATCAGAAATTGATTAACAGTCCCAGAAAAGCAAACTGAGGGAACATTTTACATCCACTAGACTGCTAAAAAATAACAAGGAGCTATTGCTGGTGGGGATGTGGAGAAATGGTGCTCTCAGACATTGCTGATAGAAATGTAAGTGTTGCAGGCTTTCTGGAAAGCAATCTAGCAACATCTATTAAATTTAAAATACATACGCCCTTCATCCAGCTAGCTTATTCCTAGGATTCTGTTCCTTAGAAACAAGGGCACCAGTATATATACAAGAATATATGTTTATTACTTCATTGTTAGTAGTGAGAAAAAAAATAGGAAATGAAGCAAATGCCTAATAATGGGATGATGAGGGAATAAATTTTGGGACTTTTTAAAAGCCATCAAAAAACATGAATTAGAGCTCTACTAATTGATATGGATAACATTTTTCACAAGGTTGTATGGACTGAGGAAAACAAAGTGAAGAAAAATTTTTTTCCTCCCTCAAGTTCAAAAACCTATATAAAACTTGTATGTGTTAAATAGGTCTGAATATAATTATATAAGCATGGGGACCATATGAAAGGTTATTATAACAGGATTAGATTCACCTGTGAATGAAGAAAACCTAAAATATCAGTGGCTTAAATAAGATTGTTGTGTTCTTCTTTATATTAAGGCCCAGAGATAGGCAATCTGGAGCTGATGTAGTTTCTCTCTTTCATGACACCAGATATTTATTGATTGGAAACCAGGCTCCTTTCAGCTTTCTGCTCTGCCATTACTAGAACGTGACCTTCCTTCTTAGAGTCCAGCCTACACATCCTCATCCTCAGACTTCATATTCCAAGCAGCAAAATAGAAAAATGTGTTAGAGAAGGGAAATGATGCATGTAAGTCATTTTTTAAAAAAAGTTTCTGGATGGAGCAACAAAACACTTTCATTGGTCAAAACTTAGTCACATGAACACATATAGTTAGCTACAAGGGAGAATGGGAAATACAGTCTTTATTCTGTGTGGCTATGAGCTGATTCAAAATTTCTTGGCTTCATGCATACCTCCTTCCAGACAATTTTAGAATCAATCTTTCAAGTTCTGTATTAAATTCATAAAATAAGTCAAGGAAAACAAATACCTTTATATCATTACACGTAGTATCTCTCTCCAACTTAAACATTTTTTTTTTCTTTAGGAATATTTTACAGTTTTCTTCATATAGGTCATATACTTTTGGTCATATTCACATACACATATTTTACAGTTACTGTTGCAATTGTGAATAGAATCTCCCTTTTTTCATTACATTTACTAACTGGTCATTGGTGGTGTAAGCAATAAGTCATACATATAGATTTATGTATTTCTCATATTGAACCACTTCTTTGACCTCACTTAATAGTTTTGATAATATTTTCATGGGTTTTCTAGGAAGAAAATAATATAGTCTGAAAATGAAGATAACTTGCTGTTTCTTTTTAATATCTATCCCTTTTATTTCTTTTTAAAAAATGAATGGCATTGTTCTGAGACTTCAGAGACATTTTGATTAACAGCAATAATAGCGAATGTCTCATTTAATGGAAACACTTCCAATGTTTAATGTTTTATCATTAAGTTTGCTGCTTGTGGCTTCCGATTTTTAAAAAAAAATGCATCCCTGGCCCTTCTGTTATTTGCTTACTAATGTATTTATCACCACTGTTGTCACCACTGTCGTTATCGTTATTATCTGAAATATATGCTATACTTTAATTAATGCACTTTTTACCATATATTGAGCTGATCATATGCTTTTTTCTTTCACCATCTAATGTGTTACAGGATGCTTGGCTTGACACAAATTTCTTAATGTTGAACCAGTTATTCTTCCTGGAATAAACACTACTTGATCAGGGTGCACAATTCTTTTAATACACTGCTGGGCATAACTTATTAATATTTTATTTAAGACTTTCATATGTGTAAGTGCCTAGTTAGACTTTTGTATTATAAAATGTATTGCATTTTTCTATTATAAATTACATCTTTTCCCATGCTAGTTTAAATATCTAGCTTAAATAACATAGAAATGGTATTTAAAATATTTCCTAGAACTCATTCATAAAGCCATCTGGGCTGCTGTCGCTTGGGGGCATAAATTATTTACAACCTTCTCCATTTTATCAATGAATTTTAGTATATTCTGGTATATAGGTTCTGTAAAATCAATTTTAAGAACTCGTATTTTCGGGAAAACTAGTCATTTCAAAGACAATTTCAGGCATATTAATAAACTTTAACATAGAATTTTTCTAATAATTTTTAGTTTTTTATATGTGGAGTAAAAACCCTACTCCTTATACCTGACATTGTGGGATACGTGTGTGTGTGTGTTTAACCTATTTTTTGCTTGTGCTTGAGAGTAGTTTTTTCTTTTCTACTCACCCCCATCCCCCCACCACATTCTTTA
Source organism: Pteropus alecto (assembly GCF_000325575.1). Classification (NCBI taxonomy): domain Eukaryota; kingdom Metazoa; phylum Chordata; class Mammalia; order Chiroptera; family Pteropodidae; genus Pteropus; species Pteropus alecto. Next base: position 26,262,672 of record NW_006442491.1, read on the forward strand.
TGAAAGAACCAGGTCTTAGTTTGATTTATCAGGTTATTTATTTTTTTGCTTTCTAATTTATTAATTTCTGTTTCTGTCTTTAAGAATTTCTCTCTCCTAAAATATCTGTGTTCTACCTTCACATTGGTTGATAGCTCTGCTGTGACAATTCTAGTTCAAAAAATATCTTTTTCACAAAGAAATAAAAATATAATTGTTCCATTATAATAACAGAGGTTAAATTGTTTGTGTTAGCAACGTATAAAATACCTACTGATATCAAGTGTGTGAGGAAAAGCCACTTTCTGACACCATTTGTAGGAATACAACCATTCTGGCAGGCAATTTGGTAATATGTATGAAAAATTTAAGTATGTATGCATTTGATTTACTACTTATTCACTAGTGAATAAATGATGGCATAGCCATACAATAAACTAGAATACAGCCATTAAAAAGGATGTGATAGGTTTATGTTTTGAGTGGATATTAAAAAAGCTGGTTAACTACAACAGAATATATGATTCTAGTTATATAATTACCTTGCATGCACTCTGAAAGGCTATTGATCAAAGTGTGAAGGGTGGTTATTTCTGGCGGTAGTTGGTACATTATTAATATTCACTATTTTGTGTTATTCTTTCAATAAGTATGCCTGACCAGAAAAAAAATAATTTTGAATAAAGAATTCCCAGTTGTTTATACATTCTGGGTCATACACAAGAAACATTTCCTAGACGCAACGCTGGGCATGGTCAGTGTTGAGGAAAAGGAGAATTAGTATAGTTTATTCCTTGGATAGTGAAGAGGTTAAGATTGGTTGCCTAGAGAGCACAAAAGGTTGATGGAAGGTTATTTTCTCCCCCAGGAAGTAGAGACTTCAAGAAACAGAGCAGGAGGCCCCTGAAAATCCAACAGGGAGAGCAGGCCGCTGACCTTGGTCCAATCTGTCCAGATCTCTTAGGTATCCTCCAACCCTGAGGAGGACACTGGCTCCTGGCTCCCTCTTCTGATTCAGCTTCCTACATGCACTTTACATCTCTCAGAAGTGCCCTGGGCTTCTGTCTCTCAAACTATGCACAAGTCCCTAAATGTGCCATACATCCTTGAATCTCCCAGCCTTTCCTGATGTGGTTCCTTTCTACAGAACTCTCATTTCTCTCACAGCTTCCTAGAACAACATTCCTTGGTCCTTCGAGGTCCAGCTTGTGGTAGATTAGATGCTTATTCAACAAATATTCACTGCTTCTCACTATACTTCCATGGGAGGAATATACTTCCTTGCTTCTAGACCTTGGGCTTTTTCATATGACTACTTTGACCAGTGGGATAGTAATACACATGATGTGACAGAGGCTTACAATGTGCTTACATGTTAGGCTTGGTCTCTTGCATGCCTGTCTTTTGTAGGTGCTGGTGCAAAATCAAGATCAATGCCCAGCAAACCTCCATTAACCGAATGAGAAATTTAAAAATATCCATTGTTGTTGGACACCGAGATTATTACAGTGTTTGTTATGCAGTAGTAGCTGACTGATACACAATTAATAAGGTCTCTTGCCCTTGCTTGTTGTGTTATGGACTTCCTCTCTGGGTTCTCCCTCAAATCCTACCTCCCATACAGTACAACTTCAGAGAAGACTTTATCATGCTGTATTTTGATTATCTGATTAACATGCATTGTGAGCTTCTCAGTGTATCTAAATGTTCTGGGTGACCTTTAGTCAAATTCCTCTTTGGAGACCTAAAAACACCTCATGACATTCACCTAATAGCTAAAAGTTTTGATTAGTAAGCAAGTTATACCAAGATCTGTGAGCATATATTGTGACAAGTAGAAAATATAATGCTTGGTATTTTCATGTACCTGCTGGGGAACAGAGAGAAAGACCAGCCCATTGGACCTATCTCAAATGAGGGAACAGAACATGTGCAGGCACAATGGCCCAGAAATTCTGAGGTATATGAAGAAATAAAAGGGGTCAAAACACCTTCTACCTTTGAAGCAGTGTCTTAGTCCATTTGGGCTGCCATAACAAATTACCACAGACTAGGTGGTTTATAAACAACATAAATTTATTTCTCCTAGTTCTAGATTTTGGGAAGTCCAAGATCAAGGTGCTGGCTGATTTGGTGTCTGGGTACGGCCTGCTTCCTGGTTCATAGACAAGCTTCGTTTTAATGAATCCTCACAGTAAAAAGGGGTGAAAGCAGTGAAAGGACTCTGGGGTCTTTTATAAAGGCACTAATCACACACTTATGAGGGCTCTAACCTTCATGACCTAATCACCTGCTAAGGCTCCGTCTCCAAATACTATCACATTGGGGATTAGGTTTCAATATACAAATTTGGGGGGAACACAAACATTTAATCTATAGCAAACAGTAATTAAAAATTATAGGACATTCAAAGCTGTTTAGATGCTTGAAAAAGCGTCTCGATCAACAGAGACTGAAGGCAGTGTGGGTGAGAGCTGCATGTTGTTTACTATTATCTGGGTAGAGATAAATGGGTGGTAGAATAATCCCTGATTATACTGTCTCATGTTGTAAGAAAACTCCTCTGATTATACTGTCTCATGTTGTAAGAAATGCCAAAATCGAGCCTAATTTAAAGGAAGGAGTCACCTGTGATTTTGGCAAGGCTCTAAATCACCAGAGTCTAGTCCAGGGTCATTACTAGCACTTGGCACATGCTTGATATCGATGGGTGTTAAACGAATCAATAAACAAATGTGCAGAAAGGAGACTTGGCATGTCCCTACAAAACAACCGATCTGCAGAGATATTCCATAACCTGAGTGTTTTCAGGAACCCATGTTCCTGAGAAACATGTGTGATCCCATCTTAAATCTGAGGTTGGTATGAACTTAAAGAAGTCTGGTTACGTGCACAACATTGCTATAAAAATAATTCTCCAAATATATCGCAAGTCTTAAAAATGTCTATACCCTTCGACTTAAAAATACCATACCCAGAGAGTTCTTCTGAAGTAATTAATCAGAGAAGTAGAAAAAGATCTAAAATCATGTTGTTTACACCCTTATTGATAACCAAAAAAAAAAAAGGACTTGTTAGCACAAACCGCTTTGTGACACATCAGTTACTGTGGGCACTGTCAAATTTGCTGTGTCATGTTTTCAGAAATATAGGCCAATTTAATTCAAGGAGACCAGGACTAGGAGAAGGGATAGAGGGAGAGGGTGAAGGGTTGAAAAAAGAAAGAGGGGAAAGGGGGAGGAAGGAGGCAGGAATGGAGTCAGGGGCAGAGCGAAAAAGAAACAGAAACGGATGGAGACAGAACACAGATATCTGTTCCCGGTGAGTCACATACGCTGAATAAATGTTTGTGGAAGAAAGACATGAAAGAGGAGAGCAGAGACAGGAACGGAATGAGAGGCCGGTCCCCAGCCCCCTGACAGAATTAGACTTCATTCACCCTGGAGAAACCGTCGTGAGGACGCTGGCACACAGGGAGGCGGCCGGCGGCAGGGCTGCAGAGAGGAAGGGCAGGGAAGGGGCAGGGCTATCAGCACAGGCCGCTGAGCCCCTGGAGGAGCAGGGCAGAGGGAGGAAGTGCCAGGGCTCTCCCGGCTCTGCCACAGGCTGGGAGGAGCATGGAAAGGGCTCAGGTCATGTGCGGGTTTGGATGACGTTGCCTTAGCTTGTCCTTTCTTATTGTATCCCCACCGTCCGTGAACTCCTGTTTGCTGTGGGAGTCGATGTAGGTTTTAACTGAGAAATGCTGTTTCTGATGTTGTAGATGCCTTTGGATATTCTTGGGCTGATTTTAGAATTTATCCTTCAAGTATTTGAAGTTTGCCATTTCATGTATAACTCAGATCTCAGAGGAGTTATTTTATCCCTTTCAATATCGTGTGTGTGTGTGTGGGGGGGGTGCCCATATGCATGCTGGATTATGTCTTCCTTACTCTTACAAAAACAACTGGTTTGGACTTCCTGCTTCCACTGAAAGGGTTGAGTTCCAGGATCGCCTGGCCTTCCCATCCTGCTCATTTGGTCTGCACTGCAGCATCTCATCCCAAGCAACCTTTCCACTGGATTCCCCTTGTCCCAAACATCACGCCCGTGCAGACTTTGTGTACATAGCAGTCTTTACTGAAAGCTTGGCACCATAGAGCAGCTTCATTCTGCTATGCTGCTCAGCCCCTTCTGCATCCCAAACTCCCAGCCTTCTCTCCTTCTTACCTAAACTCCAGGTTCCCTTCAGAAGCCCAATTCTCTCCCTTTGATTTAAAGAACAATTAAGTCTCCACTCCTTTCCTCATCTCAGGGTCTACCCTTTTCACCCCTGCAGCACCCTTATTGTGCTTTATAAACAAAGGGCTATTCAGTCTTTCCATTTTTAGTAGCAAAGAACCAGCAAAGACTCTGAAATATGAGGCTGCCTTCGACGGAGTTTCCAGAAGCATTTGGAGAAGAGGATTCATGTAAAAATTACTTATTCCAGAAGTGTTCCCAGAAAAAACTGGTTGGAGGTGGGGTGGGGTGGGTGGGGAAGTGGGACCTGGATAAAAAAGAGGACAAGCAAAGATATGACAGCAAGTAGAGTCTCAAAGAGGGTGGCTCTGGCTCAGTCCCTCATGAGAACTCTGGAGATACCTTACAACTGCCCTTCAAAGGAAGCAAGAGAGCTGGAGGGCTGTACCCCCGTATTTGTCAGTCATTATTAAAGGGCTGGCCCTAGGGGGACATAAATTCCCAGGCTCTCTACCAAGAGATGCAGGTGCAGGCTGCCGGGAGTGAAATCACGCCGAGAGCAAGCGCGCACAAAACCAGTCCAGGGATCCTAGGGGCTACGGGCAGAGTACCAACAGCATCTGCTGCAGTCTTCTCTTCCCCCATCCCACCTCACTCTCGTGAGAGGAAGGGAGCTGCGTGCAGAGTAATTTCCTCACTGACGTGAGTAACGCCACCCTGGAAAAAGCAGAAGCAGCTATCACTGAGGATGTGGTACTGGCACGTGTGGTCTAAGAATTCCATCTTTGGTTCCTGGCACGGGAGCTCCTAAAACCCTGTAATTTCCTAAATGATAGGAATATCTTTTGTTATTTATAACAAGCCCTTTCCGTCACACCAGAGTTTATGCTAATGAGGTGACTCAGGGTGGGGCCTCTACAAAGCCTCACAATGGACGGGACTGGTCACTCCAAGTGATTGCAAGACTGGAATTTTCAGCCCCACCCACTGATCTAAAGAAAGGGTGTGAGTGCGCTGCAGCTTATGTTCTACAAAAACTCTTGAACAAGGAGTTTTGAGGAGCTGCCGAGTTGGTGAACACATCTATATCCCAGGAGGGGTGGTGCACCCCAGACCCATGGGAACAAATGCTCCTGAGCTCAGGATCCTTCCTGACCTTGCCCTATGTACTTCCATCTGGCTGTCCATATGCATCCTTTATAATATCCATTATAATAAACCGGTAAATGTTTCCCTGAGCTTTGCGAGCTGTTCTAATAAGTGATAAAACCTGGGGGTAAGTCATGGGAACCTCCGATTTATAGCTTATGGATCAGAAGCACAAGGGACGGTATTGTGAAATGGGGGCAGTATTGTGGGACTGAACCAGTAACCTGTGAGATCTGATACTGTCTCTGGGGAGATAGTGTCAGAATTGAGTTCAATTGTATCAGATCAGATATCAGTCAGTATCCGCGGAGAATGGCTTTGTAGTGTTGAAAACTCTCCAGAGTATGCTTACTCACCAGCGCAGAAGCTATTCTTCCAGGCTCTTCTCCCATTTTCCCATCCCTCTCAGGCCTGTCTTAGCTTCTTAGGATGACTGCAGGGCACTTGCAATCAGAAGAAAAGGGTGAGTTCTGTGGAAGAAAAACAGGTGCTGTAATAAATCACAAATGCCTACCAGGGCAGGTCATGGTGAGTAGTCACGCCCCAGGCCTATAACTTCTTTAGTGAAAAGTTTGTAAGCAAACTTTGACCATTGTTTTTGTACATCTAGGTTAACATACCTTTGAAATGCCAGGAGTGATACCCCTCAAAGGCATAACCACCCTTAAGAAAGCACATAATTTTGTAATCCAATCCTTACCTTGCTTTCTCCTACTGTCGCACAATCTTCTTTACTTCCCTCAATTTCAAATGCATAAAAGAAACTGCACATTGTTATTCTCCAGAACATTTTAGATCTTGCTTCCCAGCAACCATCATCAGTTTGGGCACAGATAAACGCATAAAGATTACCTACAGGTTTGTATGTTTCTCGCATCAACAGTACTCACATCTGCCCCTCAGCAACTGCACGTGAAACGCCACAGCCCCCCTGCCCGAGGGCGTGCCTCAGGCTATTTCTGAGACAATGCCCTACTCCAGGTTACAGAGCCCTGGATGCACAGGTGGTGACTGCACTCTCCTCTTGCAGAACCTGCCCCATCAGACTTTGGTTTGCTAGATGCTAGAGGCAAGACAGCATTCTGTTCCAGACAGGCGGCTCTCCTGTTTGTGGCTATCTGGCCCACGCTTGGAAACAAGGTTGCCGGCGTTGTTAACCAAGTCCTGGTCTACGGGGGAGGCCTCTGACTGGGAGAGAGTAAACTGCTGTTTTTGCAGTCTCCCGGACAGAGAGAATGGGGTGGGTGAGATCCATCTGGATGTTGGCTGTCAATGCTTTTCTGGTCGACTTTGTTTGCTCCAAATGAGCTTGACTCTATTTCCTTAGTTCAAACAGCACTTTCTTTGGCTGCTCTTTGCAAAAGCGTCAATGGTCTGCACACGCACATGCACGCGCACGCGCACACGCACACGCACACGCACACACACACACACACACACACACACACACACACACACAAATTCCTCTCTACTAGCCACATAAATGAATACTGCGCCAGGCAGTGGGCCAGCACATGGAGGCCTCTGAAAACCAGAGGTGGCTGTAGACATCCAAGGGAGGCCCTGCAGACTTCCTGCAGTTTCTAATGCTCCTTCCCTCAGGTACTTCTCCGCATTATAACACCTCTGCACTGTGGGGTAATGACATCAAAAACATGTGCATTTATTTCCACTTCCTCCACAAAGCCTCAAAATGAGAGTAATTACAAAGAACAACAAAAAGGTATGTGTACAAGGACAAAGCAAATTGGAGAGGATGCAGGACAGATGACAGAAGTCCAGAAAATTTTGGAAGCTGGTGATAACTGATTTAGAAGAACAGAGAAAGCTGAAATTTAGATCTGAAAAGGGAGGTAGTATATAATAAGAAGTGGATTCCTTGCTGTAGGACTTTAATGGAAATAAATATCCACTAGAGATGGGGAGAGAGGTGGGGCTGAAAATAGGAGATGCATCTTGGCTGTCTGTTTGAGAAGCAGTGAGACACCCAGATCTCTACTCCCACCCTACACAATCAGACAAAAACAGGGAACAGTACTGAAAGGGGCATTCAGTGAAAGTCTACCTGTGGATGGCAACCTCTTCCCCCTACTCAATTTTTCTTTGCAGCAGCAAGAATGATGGAGACAGATGCAGAATGATGGAGACAAGCTTACATCTTCTGAGAGGAAGAATGGAAGATTCCTCTCTGGGGAAACTGACTAGGCCAAGAGAAAAGACCTACAGGCATTTGGTGTTCCCTCAAAGAAAGAGCTGTGTCCCCACCTGATCACGTTACTGTGAAGCCCACTGGCAGATGACCCCCTCCTATACACCCAGGACTCAAAATCAGTTTGAGTAGAGAGCTAAACATCCCTTGATATCAGAGGGAGCTTCTAACATGAAAGACAAACATAAAGACAGACATAAATCCACCAACTACCCCACCAACCATCCTAGGGGGAGGCAGAGAATGCAGAAAGCAAAGAAAATTGCAAGAAAATTCTCAACCTTGTTTGTATCTACAAAAACAGAACAGTAAGCTAAAAAAAGGAACATGTAGAGACTAAGAGCTTTTAAAATTTCAAAATGTAGCAGAAATAAAAGTTCGATAGATGAATTGAGTATAATTTGAGAAATTCTTTGAGACAGTAGAATAAAAATACAAAGAAACAGAAAACAAGAGAGAAGAGGTAAGAAAATTCAAGCTCAGCCCAGAGATCCAACAACCGACTAATACAAGTTTCAGAGAAATGAGAGACAATGGGGGAAAGAAATGGTCACACTAGTAGACATGATTAAAAAAAGAAGGAATAACTTAATGCCTGTCATTGGGCAAATTCAAAGAAATTGTAGTATCATCACACAACAGAATGCTCTACTGTGATGAAAAGTTGATGAACTATAGCTATGTGCATAGACGACTCCTAGGAACAACGTTGAATGAAATACATGCCACAGAAGAATGCCATTTCTGTGTGTGATGCCATTTTTATGATGTTCAAAGCAAGCCCAAGTAAACAAACTAGAGTTTAGCAACACATGCATATGTAATAAGACAATAAAGAAAAGCAAGAGAATTCAGAAAAAAAGGCATGAGAGTGGTTATGTGGCTGCTGGAGGGTGAGTGCATGGTGAGCAGAGAATGGGATCAGAAAACAGCATAAGGTATTGATAACACCCTGTTTCCCAAATTGGGTAGAAAGTTCATAGGTGTTTTACTATGCTTGTTTTACTACATTTCTTAACTTATATTACTCATATTCTTTTATATATGTGAGATGTTTCTCACACACACATACACACACAGAGAGATACACAGACACGTACACACGAATAATATAAGAAAACTTCTCCAAATTGGGGATGTGAGTTTCCAAATGAAAAGGGCTTAACAGTCTGATGCAATGAGAAGAAAAAAATCTACACCAGAACATATCTTTAAGAAATTTCAGAACAACAGAGATTAAAAAAAATATATCATTGAAGCAATGAAAGAGCAATAAAAATACCTCACATATAAAAACTGCGACTCAGAACTGTGTTGGTCCGACAGGAAGTAGACGATAACATATGCTGATATTCTGAAAGAACAAGATTCCTATTTAGACCCATCGAAGCAGCAAATGAAAGAGCAGAATTAAGGTAAACTCAGAGAAATTAGGCCTCACAAATGTTATCTTCCATGCCCCCCCTTCTCAAAATGGGAGAATGTGCTCCACCAAAATAAGCCAGCAAATCAACAAGGACAGACGGATTTCAATACAGAAAAGAGACAAAAGGAATATAACAGCTGTCAGTTAGAGCAGGAAGCAGGCACAGCACAACTCAGTTGGCAGCGAGAGAACAAGAAAACTCCAGGAGAGATTTCCCCATGAAAAACAATAATATCAGTTGTCTGATATTTAAGTGAATTGAATTACAGTTGTGTGCAACAGTTTCAGGAAAAATTACTCATTGACACATAGAAAACTAAGCCAAAACAAACAAATGAACAAACAAACAAAATGAGGCCATTTATTTACTCCAGGGAAAAGTTGTACTAAAAAGGATGTGTAAATGTAATATACTATGTGGCTCACTGGCATGTAATATTTACTTAATCCTGATAATGCTGAATATTGACTGAACCAAAAAGTATAACTATTTAGGGAGAATATATAGTTATAGTGGTGTGTTTGTGGGTCAGAGTATGTAAAATGTAAGAGAACTGAATCTGTATTTGCTGTAGCTTTAAGAAAATGTTTAATTTCTAAAATGAAAAGAAGCAAAACCGCAGGATAGGGCGCACTCCCCAACTCAATTTGTGAGGCTATATAACCCTGAACCAAAACTAGATGAGGACAGCAGAAAAGAAGTTACAGCCAGTTTCCCTCATAAGCATAGATGTGAAAGTTTTAATTAAAATGTTAGCTAGCTGAATGCAGCAGAACCAAGCTGGTCTTATTGTAGAATATAAGGTTGGTCCAACTTTTAAAAAAGTATTAATATAAATCATCACAACTATAGATTAATGGAGAAAATCTACATGATTATCTTAATAGGCACAGAAAAAGCATTTGATAAAAATTAGCACTCATTTACGTTAAAAATAATCTTAGCCAACTAGAAGAATAAGGGAATTTCTTCAATAACTTCATGAAAACTCTTTACCAATAACTTATAGCAAATAGAATACTTAAATGGTGAAGTATTAGAAAAACTCCTTTTAAAATCAGGAAGATGTCAAGGGTATCCTTTAAAATCTTTCTACTCAACGTTGTACTTGGAGAGTCTGGGCAGCATAGTTAGACAAGAATAATAAATAAATGATATAAAAATTGTAAAAGGAGAAAGAAATGCCGATCTTGTTTATAATATTCCAGCCTAGAATTCTGGAGCTATGACACTTGGAAATGAGAGCACAGAATTAAGACAAGTTCAGACGAGATAGTTCTCAAAAAGTTTATCTTATATGCATCCTGTACTAGGTTCTTATTGCTGCTATAAAAATTACCACAAACTCAGTGGCTTAAAACAACACAAATTTATTCTCTTATAGTTCTGGAGATCTGAAATTAATCTAATCTAAAATCAAGGTGTTAGCAGGGCTGTGTTCCTTTTGGAGGATCTAGAGGAGAATGTTTTCTTGTCTTTTCTAGCTTCTGGAGGCCACCCCCAGTCCTTGGCTTGTGGCCCTGTCCTGCATAATCAAAGCACATCACTCCAAACTCTGCTTCCATTGTCATATCGTCTCTCTCTGCTATTGTCATCATATAGCCTTCACTGTCTCTGACCCTTCTGTCTCTCTTTTAAAAGCCAGTACAAAAAATTGTACTGGGACCATCTGGATAATCCCGAAAATCTCCCCATCTCAAAACCCTTAATCTAGTCACATCTACAAAGTCCATTCTGTTATGTAAGGTAACATATTCACAGGTTTTGGGGATTGGGATATGGACATCTTTGAGGGGGGCCATTATTTAGTCTACAATAAATCATTTCCATGCAATCAATCACTCACAGGTTATATGATTGTTTATGTAGAAAAAGCCAAGATAATTTACAAATAGATTAGAATTAATAGAGTTTAACAAGGTGATTCAATTACTTTCCTATAATTCAGATACGAAGAGTTGGAAAATAAAATTTAAAAAAAGATGTCACCACATTAAGAAATTATGAAGTGCCTCACAATAAATCTAACAAAAGATATTTAAAACCTTTATGAAAAAAATTATTTTAAAAATGATAGAAAAATCTTAAAGATGACCTAAATAGAAAAACATATTATGAACATAGACAGTAAACTTAATATGATAAAGGTGTCAATTCTTCACAGGAATATATAGATTTTATTGTAATTTCAATCAAAACCCTGACATGTTTCTTTAGGAACTCGATAAGCTGATTCTAAAATGTAAACAGAAATGTACAAGAACAGGTAAGACAGAATGGTGGTCTCACACTAGCACACAACAAGACTTATTATAAAGTATGACAATTAAGACAGTGTGGTGTTGCAACAGAGATAGATAACTAGATTTCCAGAACAGAAAACAGAGCCCAGAAACGCACCCATAGATGGACATTTAATATATATGACACAGTGGCACTGCAGATCACCAGAGAAAATGATGATGAGTAATTGGTTATTCATATAGGAAAAATAATAAAATAAAATTGAGACTCGTATTCGGACCAAATACAAAAATCCAAGTGGAATTCAAGAACCTAGTAAGAAAAGACAACTTCTAGAAGAAAATATGAGAGCATGTCTATGATCTTTGGTTAGAGCAAAGATATAATAAAATATAAAACGCACAACCTATAAAGAAAAAAGCTGATAAAGCCAACATCATTAAAATAAAAAAATGCCTGAGTATCAAAAGACATCATTAAAAAGGTGATAAGACAAACTACAGACTGGGAAAAAATTTGCAATATTCATAATTGACAAAGGATTCAAATCCAGAATATATAAATAACTCATAAATCAATAATTTAAAAAAACTCAACAGAAAAATGAGTAAAAGATAAATTACAGAGTAAGAATCACTAATAAATGCATGAAAATATGCTCTATCAGAGAAATGCAAACTAAATCACAGTGAGGTACCATTTCACATCCATCAGCCTGGGAAAATTAAAAAGTCTGACAATTTCAAATGTTTGTGGTCACAGGGAGAAATGAGAACTCCTTTACATACTGAAGTAACTGCAAATTGGTTTAAGCATTTAAGAGACCAAGTAGGCAGTATCTAAAGGTGAAGATGTATGAAGAGGCATATACCCTTCAACCTATTTCACTCATGGGTATACAAATCACATAGAATCGCATGGGTATATACCCTAGGTTCTTGAACTCGTACATGAGGAGGCATTTACAAGAATGTTCATTGCAACATTGTTTGTAATAATAAAAAATGGAAAACTATCCAAATGTCCATCAACAGAGAATGGGTAAATAAACTGTGGTATATTCATATGAGATGAGATATTGTACAACAGAGGAAATTAATGATAAATTATATATATCGTTGTGGATGATTCTCAAAAACAGTAAGGGGAAAAGTTTTCAGAAAGTATTATACTATTTTTCTAAAAGTTAAAAACACAAAAAATATATATTTGGTTTGGAAATATAGACATATCTAGTAAAAGTATAAAAAGTCGTGTATGGGAATAATAAACACGAATAGAAACCAAATGTGGTTTACTTTTGGCAGGGGGAATGAAATCAGGGGGAGTAATACAGAGCTTCAGCTATAAATGTAAAGCTTTATTTCTTAATAGGTGATGGATATTCATTATTTGTATCTTAGAATGAACTATGCCACTTAGACAGCATTATATATTTATTGCTCAGAAATATGGAAGGAAATAGAAAAAGGAAAGAGGGAGTAGGGAGGTGAAGGAAGGTGTAGAGGACCCTTGTTTTTTAAAAAATTCTATTTCTTGTTTTTTAAAAAATTGTACTTCTGGCTGACCTGTAAACTATACAGAATTACAACTTCAATAAAAGTCAATTATTATAAAAATAATGGAAGTTTGATCCAGGGAGTAATATGTGATGTGCTTCTGGCAGATCTCTACTTTTAGATGCTTTATCTCAGTGCTATTCAAAATATGGTCCTTAGACAAGTGTGAGCTGGTGATTTGGTCTGCATGGACTAAATGTAAGAATTGAGCCTAAGTGTTTGGGAACTTTTAGCAATTTTAGAGTGATTTTATGTATGTTGAATCTAGTAGAAAAATATGGTCTTGTATTTTATATTTTATAATTCATTATTTCATTTTTTTCCCTAGAAATAAACTCTTATTTTACATAAGTATTGGTGTGCAATGAATTGAAAACAAATAAACTGCTCCTGCATAAATAATTTGAGATGCATTGCTCTACCTTAATGAAAACTGCTATCTTCATGATTTCCCCCCCTGCAATGTTTAGGTTTTCTTGTTCCTTAGGGATCTTGTGTTCTGCTCCTAAAATATTAATGTCCAGTGTGGGATTCCAGAATTGTTTTATCTGATTCCAGATATTTGCCTTGCATATAAAGATATGGCTATTCTTTGCATGCATTTCCTTCAGACACATGTAAATGAAGCTGTAATTTCCTGTTGGTAAACAGCAAGCCTTTAAATTTAGAATCAGGTGGTAAGGTTGGTATGTAGAAGTGTAATAAATTGGATTGCTTTCAAAGCAATACCTTTTCAAGTTAACTGTTAACTTACCAGTTTGTTGCTTTTCTTAATTATACCTAATATCACCTGGTATGTGAAAACACCATAGATAGGATTTAAAGTATTTACTTCATGGACTTTTTGCATGAAAAATAGACCTCATGCTACAGAATGAAAGATATAAATTAATAAAACATTATTATTGTAAGAGAACAAAATAAAACCCAACCTCTTCTCCAGTGCTTGGCAGCACTCCTGTGAAGTTTCAGGCTGTGTGTGGTCTCCATCAGAGGACTCTAAAGCTTGCTTAATGGCCTGTGTGACAGCAGGAGCCCAGGCTACACAGTAGGGGCCTCTGAAATGTCCAAACATATCTGTTGTAGATCTCCTTTGCTCCTCAAGGATAGACTTGTTTTTTAAAATTATTTTTTTAAGCCAGATTAGTTACTGATTTCCACGGTCCTCTTACACCTGCCACTTCTCGAGAGATTTTTTTATAATCTTAATCTTTCTGAAAAGTAATAAAACATTTCCTCTTCCTGGCTTTCCATCAGAAACACCCAATCTCTTTCAATTCAAAAAGTCTAAAGGACTTTGTCTCTGGCCTCATTTAGCTTTTAATTTACAGCAGTTTAGTCTCTGATAAGTTTTCTAATTTCATCGTTTATGTTACTTAACATTTGTTTGCGACTTTACAGAATTCTTTCTTACTAACGTGCCATTCTCGAATATTCTCATAACTAGTATTTTGCCTTGCTCTGTATTTCATTCTCACCCTCCTAAAAGACAAACATGAGGTGTAGGGCAACAACGATAGCCTCTAAAGCCTTGTCTTTCTTCCAGAGGTCTCTGCAGCAGACTCCCTGCCTCTAATTTTTATCTTCCCCAACGCTGCCCTAATCCACTGAGCTTTGGGTTAGCTGAAGTCTGAGACCTTGATTCCAACGGCACCAACCTGTGAGGTTAGGCGATAATAGTTTTCCCTCTCCAGGAGCACCTAGCAAAACCAAAGCAGGTAATTATATTTATCTACGGTTTGGGGTTGCTACTGAAGGAAGTGAAGCAAGACAGGTAGAGGAAGAAATGTAACTAGGAAGGGGCTGATAGCGAGAAAAAAGAGGGGTCCCGTGACTTAAGCTTCTGAGGAGACAGTCATGGGTGAGGACAAGGTGGCGGAGTGAGAACAGTAGCGGGAAACGTCCCCAAAGATGAGGCGACCCAAGAACTAATTAGTAGCTTTTTCAGTAAAGCTCTGAAGCAACTCGAGTGGCCGGTTGTTTGGCTGCTGCCCAGGCCAAGGTAATAGAGCATGGTCAGGTCCTATAAAAGCCTGCAAGTTAACTCGAGGTCACAGAAGTCATGGCAAGTTTAAGTACATGCAATATACGGTCAGCGCTGGTCAACAGGAACGGCTCAGAGACTGAGGAAGCCAGTCCAGGGGTCGAGTCCACACAGTGGCGGGAACTGCCGCCCATATCTGGGAACCCCTTCTCGCAGCAGCAAAAGCAAAGCCCTAGAAGACCTCATTGCTCAGGTCCTGTGACCGAGCCAGGCTCTAATTGGCTGCAAAAGCTCGCTGCCTTTTTCTGTTTCCCAGAAGCCTTCCTGGAAACTACATTTCCCAGAGGGCCTTGCAGTGCTTATTCTTCCTGGCTGTTTATATATCTAGGGTGGTGTCGGGTTTGCCCCAAGTCCATGGAGAACTTGACTGGCTGGTGAAGATTAAAACATCTGCACTCTGGAGGCGGAGGAAGCGAGCCGCGGCACTGGCCCTTCCTTTGCGCAGAGGCCTCTGGGAAATGTAGTAACATCGAGGTCTCCGAGTCCTCCTGGTTCTCGCGTTTCCCCAGGCTGTGAGGGTCGCGCGTGGGGCGGGACCAATGGGGAAGAGGAGGCTACTAGCTTCTCCCCGACCATCGGGTGGCGCTGCGCACGAGCATCTACCCATCTACCTCTTGCTTATCCCATGCTGGAATCTCTCTTCTATCCTATTGTCTTGAGATTTCTTTAAGTTTAGATTTCGATTAAGCAATTTTTAGAGAGATCTGAGAAATGGGGACAATATTTTAAAAGAAACAAATGACAACAGCCCTAAATTGCCCCCCACCCTTCTGCTGCTCGTCGGATGCTTTATGAGGGTACAAAGAACCGTGGCGCTGCGCCTGTTGGGGTGGGAGGGATCTATTTTAAGTCAGGACTTCTATCGGGCAGTTACTTCCGCCTGCAGAGAGTGTCGAGTTCTCGCTGGTGCTCACTTCCCTGAAGTGGGCTACCACGACCCTCGGTCCCAGCCCAAGCCTTATTTCTGCCTTGGAGGACATTTGTTCTGTCCAGCTGCAGTGGTGTCGTTCTCATTTCACGGAGGGGAAAACTGAAGGTGTGGTGGATAAAGTGGTTGACCTGCTAAAGGTCTTCAGCTAGTTGTGTAGTCAGAACTCAGTACAATCGGAACTAATTCTGATTCCTGTCTCTAACCTGTCCTGTCCACTTCATGTGGTGTTAGTCTCCTTTTCTCAGTTTTTCTGCTACTGCCTTAGTTTAAGGGTGACATTACACTAACAGTGTCATCCATTCAGTATTTATTGAGGGTGTGCTAAGTGCCAGGCATTGTGCTGCATGCTGGGGCACGGTATTGAATGGGGCAGACACAACCCTACCCTTACGGAGTTTATAATCTAATAGAGAAGACATACTAATTACATAACACAAATGAGAATAAAATTTAAAACTGTAGTAAATAGAAAAAATAGGGTGCTACAAAAGAGAATGGAGGGAACTATAAATTAGATTGGGAAATTAAGGAAAGGAAGGAATGCTTGATTTGAGACCTGAAAGCTGAGAAAAATGAAGCTTTGTAACCGCCAAAGTGGAGTGATCCAGGAGGAGGGAACATCAAGTGCAAAGGCCCTGGGATGGGTAAGAACTTCTATTGTTATTCAAGGGCTGCAGTGAGGTTGGGAGAAGGTAGAGCAAATTGAGGCTGGCCTCCCTTTCTCCAGTCTTAACTCATCTAAACTGATCCACACTGACAACATAGAAATCTTTTCAAAACTCAAATATGATGACTTTACTCTCTTGTAGAGGCTTTGTGCCCCCTACAAGGCAAATTCCTTGGCCTAGTGCTTTAGGACCTTCATAACTGGATTTATCTTGCTTTATAGTTACAGTCTCCTTTTTTTTTTTCGGGCATGCTGTTAACTTCTGCTTGGTATGCCCTCTCCCATATTCTTGCTGAGCAGGCAAACGTCTATTCACCTGTCCTGTCTT
>NW_006442491.1:26279476-26293504 GCF_000325575.1 Pteropus alecto
CTATTGTTATTCAAGGGCTGGAGTGAGGTTGGGAGAAGGTAGAGCAAATTGAGGCTGGCCTCCCTTTCTCCAGTCTTAACTCATCTAAACTGTTCCACACTGACAACATAGAAATCTTTTCAAAACTCAAAATATGAAGACTTTACTCTCTTGTAGAGGCTTTGCGCCCCCTACAAGGCAAATTCCTTGGCCTAGTGCTTAAGGACCTTCATAATTGGATTTATCTTGCTTTATAGTTACAGTCTCCTTTTTTTTTTCTGGGGGTGTGCTGTTACTTCTGCTTGGTATGCCCTCTCCCATATTCTTGCTGAGCAGGCAAACGTCTATTCACCTGTCCTGTCTTGGCCTCAATATCACCTCCTCTGTGATTTTCCCTCAGTGCTCTCTCAGTTAACTTCTGGTTCCCTGGCTGTATAATTATTCATTTGCTTACTGATCTCTCCCATGAGACGGTGAGTTTCTCCTCTCAGAGATTTGTTTTCTAGCTCCATATGATCCAGAACTGCAGAACATGAGGCCAGGCAGTTGGTGTGTTCATAACAAATATGAGAGAATGAGTAGAACAGCTAGCCATCACTGGCCTCTACCTGCTATCTGATGTGAAGGTGACCTGTGGCTTCTACCCGCAGCAGAGTAGAGATTAACATCCAAAAGGTCAAGAAGAGCTGATTAAGAAATCTACACTTACCATGAGCCAGACACTGTCTCTTCCACTGTCTCATCTAATCCTCATAACCATTGTGAATCTCAGCTTTTTTTTTTTTTGCTGGCAAGAAAGCTGCTGCCCAAAAGCTACCCCAAAGATCACCCAACTGGTAATGGGGAACCTGAGATAGGGACCTAGACCTGGCACAGAATCCTGAAAATTTTAAACTGAACTTCAGATCCCCTCTATCTTAGGTAGGTCATTTGTATTTCTGTACATCTTATCCGGAAAAGCCATTATACTGGGGCTCCGCCTCTTCCAGAAACCAGTGATTCTTTATGTCTCTGCTTATATCAGTAATTTGAAGGGCCTAGAGGAACCGGTAATACTCAGAGAAGCAGAAAATTTAAGAAAGGGCACTCTTGGCTAGTGCTGTCCAACAGAACTCTGAGGTGATTAAACAGTTCTATATTTGCGCTGTTCAATATGGTAATGTCTCAAGTTCCACTTAGGCAATAGCTCTAGCACCCCCACCCTCACTTCTGCCCCCACCAGTGGTCCCTGACTCCAGGCTGTTTCCAAGACAGCTCTCCCTGAGAGTACAGACCCCTGGGTTAGGTCTGCAAAGGTCCTGCAGATCCAGGCTATACCTTAAACTGTAGCTCAAGCTATGCCCAGGAACACATCAGAGCACAGACAGATGGAACATATATGGTTCCTGGATATGGCCAATGTGTTGTTGTCTTACCACCCCAGCATCCTCCCCGGATCCTGGCCAAGAGCAAGTGCTAGATTAACACTGTGGATGAATGAATTTACTTTCTCTTCCCCAGGCTAGGGCTTCCTCAGCTACTGCGTTTGGCTTCTAGAATCCCTCCTTATTATGGACTAATGACTTCTGTCATCCAGTGAAGATTAATGAAACCAGTGCTTCATAACCACCTCCTCCATCCTGACCCTTTGGGGTGTGCCAAGGGACAGCTGCAAAACCAGTGAGTAATAATTCCTTGGAAACATGCTGTATCCAGCACTTTTATGTGATAATCGGATTTTTATTTTGAAATCCTGTGTGCAAAATGAAAACCCAAATGAGCATCTGCTACATATGATTAGAGGCAGTGTGGTTCTGGGGAAAGAGGACTGGTCTCAGGGTCACCCTGGACCTGTGACTAACAGGCTATAAGACCTTGGACAAGGTGCTCAGTGCCTCTGGGCCCCAGTTTTCTCATAAGTAAAACAAAAACATTAGACTCTAAGCTTCTTCCTAAGGTAATGTGAATGCTTAAAAAATGGCTGGTCACATCTGCAATCAAACCACATTAAGTACCTTTCAAGTGATCATATGCTTGAATCTGGCCTATTTTCATTGTTTAGTTTTTCTAACACCTTTCACTTAACCCTTGCATCGCTAGTGCCTTCCTCATTTGCAAGGTCTTTACTGTTTTTTGGCTGCTGCTTCAGATTCCACTAAGTCATGTTAGATTTCAGCCATTGAATCACCTACTTTTTTTTGCCCTGCGTGGAGTCTTTTTAACCCCCAGCAGTCTCTTTTCCTTGACAAAACACAGAAGTCTTAGTCTCCCTCCCCTTCCATCCCTCCCACTCTTCTTCCCTGCAAAGACAAACCTGAAAAATCAGGGGGTTCTATTCTGGTAGTTATCACTCTCACCACTAGATGGCACATGTGTGCAAGTCATCAGTCTTTGCACAAAAACTTTAATTTTATTATGCTTTTGTACTCCAGTCCACAAAAGCTTTCAGATGAGTGATAAAAGCACAAATATACAAAAGGATAAAATGGAAAGTTGAGATAGTTGGAGAAAATAGAGAACAAGTGGAAAAAATAACTCCAGGATGACGTTAGATCAAGCAGATGGATGCGAGCACACGGTTGGTTCTGAGCTTCTAAACAGCCAGAGGAAAGAGGGAAACATGAATGGCAATAAAATTCCAGGTTTTATAGGAGGAAAACAAAGTCATTATTCAGGAGAAACACAACTTTTCCTGATCCTGAGACCAGAGAGATGTTTTTCCTGTGGGTCTTCAGAGAGGACACTGACTGAGCAGTGAAACAAACACCAGTGACTTAATTGGAGCTGTTTCTATGAAGTCCTTCGATGCAGGCCTGTGGCATGATGCTAAACTGCAACCGAGGAAAAGTGGGTTTATGGGGCTCAAACACTGGGGTTCCAGGACAGTAAATTCACTACCGCGTGCCTTTGTATACAGTCGTCCCTGCTTATCTGTGGAGGATATGTTCCAAGACCGCCAGTGGATGCCTGACACTGCAGATAGTACCAAACCCTATATAGACCATGTTTCTCCCTATACCTGCATAACTGTGATAAAGTTTAATTTATAAATTAGGCACTGCAAGAGATCAGCAACAATAATAAAGTGGAACAATTATAACAATATACTGTAATAAAAGTTATGTGAATGTGCTTCTTGCTCTCAAAAGATCTTATTGTACTGTACGTACAGCGTGGATTTAGTACCAAACTCTATATATACCATGTTTCTCCCTATACCTGCATAACTGTGATAAAGTTTAATTTATAAATTAGGCACTGCAAGAGATCAGCAACAATAATAAAGTGGAACAATTATAACAATATACTGTAATAAAAGTTACGTGAATGTGCTTCTTGCTCTCAAAAGATCTTATTGTACTGTACGTACAGCGTGGATACGCTGGACAAAGGGATGATTTATGCCCTGGGCGGGGCCACACGAGATTTCATCATGCTACTCAGAATAGCATGCAATTTAAAACTTATAAATTGTTGATTTCTGGAATTTTCCATTTACTATTGTTGGGCTACAGTTGACCGTGGGTAACTGAAACTGGAGAAAGTGAAACCATGGATAAGAGGGGACTACTGTATTTTCAAACAGAGAAATTTGCGCACGCCCCATCTCCCTGCAAGGCTTTGGGTGGAGTTGGTGCCGGCCAGTCCCCAGGATGACCCCAATGAACCCCGCCTTCTGGTTTTCACGCCCTTGTGGAGCCTCTCTCACATTGTGTCAAGAGGAGGTCTGTGTGACCTACTGAATACAGGAGACGTGATGGTGTGTCGCTGCTGAGATCAGGTTATAAGAGACATCGCAGCTTCTCGCTTGGTTTCTCGGTCTTTCTATCAGATCGCGTGCTCTGGGAGAAGTGAGCTGCCATGTCATGAGGAGCCCTCTGGAGAGACCCATGTGGCAAAGAACGGAGGCCTCCTGGCAACAGGCAGCATCAACTTGCTAGTCATGTGTGTGAGCCACCTTAGAAGCAGATCCTCCAGCCCCCGTCAAGCCTTCAGATAACCGTAGCCCCGACTGACACCCTGGCTGAAACCTTATGAGAGACCCTGACCTAGACCATCCAGCCAAGTCGTTCCTTAGCTCTGTGAGATCATCAATCTTTGTTAAGCTGCTAAGTTTGGAGAAGGGGTGATTTGTTATGCAGCAATAGATAACTAATACAGAGGCCAATGGAAATCCAAAGGTGCATCAGGGATAAATTTACATGGGTGCATCAACTTGATTTTGGAGACTGAGAAGGTATTTCAGAAGCAATGTATGGGCTTTAAATCTGATAGATGAGAGTGCTAATTCAGGCTGTGTCCATGGAAACACAGAGGAAGAGGGGCCCATAAAATGTCTGTAAAGGAGGTTTCTCCGCAGAAGGGTGATGAGGGCAGGGACATCAACTGTCTTGTTCACTGTGGCACCTTCAGTGCCTTGCACAGGGCCTGGCACATAATAGACTTTCTACAAAGTTTTCTTTAATGAATGAATGAAGGGTGAAGTACAATCTTGAGAGAGAGAGAATCAGTTATCTGGGCGACCATCATTCGTTAAGCTCCTACCATGTGCGAAGTACGTGATGTTGGTTAAATTCCTTGAAACTTTTGTTTCATATATAGGTTACATCCACCTTTTGCCCGCATCGTGCCTTCCCTCACGCTATGTTTTCTCGTTGGAATTCTTTTATTATTTTTCTAGATATTGGCATGCGCCTTAATTTCCGTACTGAAAACTTTCTCATGGTAATAGTGTTCTTAGGTCATCGTGAGAAGTCATTTCTGGTCACCGTTTTTCCAACATGAGAAGCAGCGTTGCCCAGGACATTGGGTTTATTTTGTGCAATTTTGTCTCAGCTCTGCCCTATTTATCTTTTTCCTTTCTTTTTGTTGAAAAATGACTTGAAATGGCTGATGGTAAGTAATAACAGTTCAATTTTCCTCTGATGACAACTAGAGTCTATTTTCCCCCTTTCATACTGACTTTGGTGCCAATTTTAACCAGATTTACTCTAATAGAAATATTCTGGAGGTGAAGGAGAGTCAGAGTGATTTGCTTCAGACCCGACGTCCCTCCCCATCTGTGAACACGCCTTTCTCTGTGGCTGGCTCTGCGCTACTTCCCCCCCCCCCCCCCACCATTATCACCACACAGCTGCTGTTTGTTGAGTATCTACTACATATCCATCCCTGAGTTATGCAAGTGTTGCATGCATTATTGAATCTGTGCTAGAGACTGTGAATTGCTTTGCCAATTTTGTTAGTCCATATCTTTCGAGAAGATGGGATTAAAAGTGCAAGGATTTTACCGGGGGAAGTACCCTTGTGAAAGGGAATAGGGAGGGAGGTAGAGAATGCCAGGAGGGCCATCAGAACCCAACTGAAGGAGAGAGGGAAAGAAGGATGGGTGCAAGTGTCCCAGATGATCGAACGGTTTAGGGAAAATCCAGTCTAACGGAGGTTTGGCAGAGCTGTCAGGCAGTTCTTGAGCCAGAGTTAACCAACAAAGGAGTCCTTTTTCTCTCAGGACTGGGTCTGACTTTGTACCCCACCACACTCAGCCATTGGCGAGGTGCAGCCCATGGGAGGCATGGCCAATGGATTTCAAAGCACGACAGTAGCGGGTCTCAGCTCCCTGCAACAGGAAGGCGTGGGAGCACATTTTTGTGACTACTACATCAATATTTATTTGCTTTTCTTTTTAAGTAACAGAAGCCTCATTTATTTGGAATGGCAAAAGCCTGTTGCTGAACTGAAAGATTTCAGTTCCCAGCCTTCCTTGCAACTAGGTGTGGTTCTATGACTGATCATGTGGTTCTGGTCATGCGATATAAAAAGAAGTGTTATAAGAACCTTCCAGAAATGTTCCTCAAGGGGATCTGATTTGGCTAGAAGGTGCATACCTTCTCCCTTCCATTTGACAGGATTATAGACAAAATGACTGCAGCCTCAGCAGCTGTTTTGTGCCAAGAGGCGATATGTTAATGAGGAAAGGGCAGACAGACAGATGGCAAGAGTCTTCATCTGTAATGATTAGGGACCTCGTACCAGCTCTGTATTGCCTAGCTCCAAACCCTTTTGTTTAAGCCACTGTTGATTTATTTTTGTTATAAGCAGGTAAATCTAATTCTAATTGGCACAGTGCTAATCTTCACAATGGCTCTACCAGGCAGACATATTTATACACGTTTTACAGATGAAGAAAGTGAAGCTTGGAATGATCAGGTGTTAGAACCGACATTAGAGCCCAGAGTGGTGCTAAGGATGCTTTCAACTGGGAATCACAGAACAGTGTTTTTAGGCCTTCTCTGAAGACAAGAATTGCCTGGGAGGACTTGCTAAATGTACAGATTGTTAGGCCTGTCTCTGGAAATCCTTATTTAACAGGTCTAAGTTAAGGCCTGAGAAGTGTCTTTATCTCAGACAAGCAGTCCAGGCCATCCTTATCATCAGGGAAGACTATGACTCCCAATGTGGGCGAAGACCAACGACAGGCAGCTCAAACAATAAGGAAGTAAATATTTCACAGAAGACTTTGTGAGCATAAGAATCGTTTGTGGTGCTTGATAGAAGTACAGATTCTGGACTCCACTTTTATAGATTCGGAGTCAGAAGATCTTTTGTGGAACCCGGGAATTTGCATTTTTCAAATGCTGCCCAGGTGATCCCAAGGCCTATGATTTGGAGTCCAGCTTGAGGGACCGTGGCAGGCTTCACAGTTAGAAGAACTAGCATTGGAGTAGACTGAGGCTGGGTTTGAATCCCAATGCTGCCATTTGTTGGCTGGAGAACCTGGAGCAGGCTAATTAAACTCTCTGTGTCTCAGGTTTCATCATTTTCAAATTGAAGAAAATAATAAGGCCCACCTCACAGAGTTGTTGTGAGGATTAAATGAGATAATTTATGTAAAGCTCTTAGCTTTGCTTAAATAAGCTCTCAGTAAATGGTGGCTATTGCAATTATCATACCCCATGCATACATCTTGCAAACAGTATGGGCACAGAGCTCTGTTACTGTGGATAATTTATACAAATTATCCATGGTTCCCCAGGAACCATGATTCTGTACAGCAGAGGCTGGCACAGAAAGCTGGGACTCCCTTTTCCCTTCTGGCCTTGAGAATGAGGGACCTGCCTGTGTGTGCTGAATTTGAGTAAAGGTCTAGGACATGCTCCTGTATACCCCCAGCTGCCATCGTCCCCCTCGCTCTCCTTCTCAACCAGTTTGCCCAGTAATGATCTACACTTGATGGCTCCATTTTCTCTCATTCTCTCCTCAAGTCACTGCAACCAGGATTCTGCTGGCAGTGCCGTACTGAAGTGACTCAGTAAGTTCACCAGTGGCTTCCATGTTGCCACATACAGTGGATATTTTAAAGTCTTCACCTCATTTGAGCCCGCTGCAGCATTTGACACTGCTGTCCACTTATTCCTTCTCAGAACTTTCTTCTCTTGGGTTCCGAGATTCCACTGCTGTGTTTCTCCTAATTCTGTGAACAATTCTTCTAGCCTCTGCTAAACCTCTGTGTTTGTCCTTGTTTTATGCAGCTCTGTTCTCTGCCCTTTTAATCCTTCATTTGCCTTAATTCCTTTTCACTTTCTTTTTCTTACTCTGATCGAAGCCCACTATCATTTAACTCTTCTAAGTTCCAGGTGAATTATCTGCCTTCTTAGGATACCCTGGTCTAATGCAACCTTTTCCTTCCTTCCTCCAAGGGATGGCTTAAATCAGTCCAAGCATTGTGCTCTATAGTCCCCTTCACTGGTATTCCTAGGAGGCCTAGCAAAGCCTATGAAAACAGGACTGGATTACCTGCAGATCAGGCCCAGGGCGACCTTAGATGCCCTTAATTGTTCCAAGTTATCGTGATATCAGAGATGGAGTCACTGTGTGGGGTGAGTGTATCCATCCATCTTCTTGGTGCGGACTCTAAGGCCTTTGCTTCATTGACATCCAGTGCCTTTCAGAGGACTTAGGGCCATTCCTACTTCTGCTATGCGCTATGGGCTTGCTTGGCTTTGGACGTTGCTCGTACCTTTCTGGTTTTACCTTTCTCATCAGTGAAATGCAAGAGTTGGACTAGTTCTCTCTGAGGTGACTTCTAACCACTGGCACCATCATGATCAGCTTTGTCATCAATTATACAATCTTTGATTCTTTTCCTGAGGATCTATCCCATAGAAGTACTCTCCCAAGTACATAAAAATGTATGCATACAAGAATGTTCACCTGTAGGAACCTAAGTGCCCATCAAGAGGAGATTGGTTAAATAATTTATGGTGAACATATTCTATTGTGGTGCTGCTCGAAGTAGATAGTCTGCTGTTTCTTACTGGTCTTACTTGAGTCAATTCCTAGACTAACACTGGTGTACAGATCATATTTTTGAGTAGCATTGCTTAAGCTTCACAAAAATGAAGTAGCTTCTATGTGTGAAGATGTAGAAAGATGTCCAAGATATATTGTTAAAAGAAACAGGTATGCAATAGAACAGTGGTATTTTCAAAAACAGATCTATACGAAAGGGATATATAAATACACAGATATGCTGATATATGTATAAAACATTTCTAGACCAAGTCCTAAGAAATTAACAGAGGTTACCTGTGGGGAGTGCAGCAGGATGTTTGGGGTGAGAAAACTCTTTTTCGTTGTGTATCCAAACTGTTGTTCAGCGGGTCCTCTCTAATACAGTTGCTGGAATCTGTTGCGATTGGTCTGTGCCCTTCTTGACAGAGTTGTTACATTTTAGATATAACTGGTATTATACTCTTTCACTGTTCAATACTTTTTTCCTATGTGTATGTATCACTCTCATATTTAAAAACAAACTAGTTGCAGAGAGAATACTGATGCTTCTAGATTCTCTATTTGCCAGATAACAAGCCTCCTCTTTTAATTTTTCATGAATATTTCTTCTTTCCAGTTTTTCAGCTCTGTCCTGTGCCTGGAGCTCTTCTCCTGCAGATACATTCACAGTAAGTCATTTTGGTTCACAGCCGAGTGTTGAAGAAGCCCCAGGGGCCAGAGGGCTGATTACGGTTCTAATTTATAACTATACAGTGATTTTTTTCGCATTGCTTGTGGAATCCTGACTTCTTTTCTGTTTGAGTTGGAGAGTTAGAAGGATCTGATTTGACTCAAGTAGTATAGGCTGTGATTATCATAAGAATTTGGCATATTAAATTGAATTGAGAAGTATTGAACAACAAATGTAAATTATTTTCTTCCATTCGTCACTCCTACACAACTGTGTACTTACTGTTTGCAGCTGACTTGCTGCAGAAAAGAGAAATGACTTATCCTAATGCCTTTGAAATGGGAACTGTTGCGAGATCTAAGTGGCCTCTTTAAACTCAAGATGCAAACAGATGGTGCTGTTGGAGGCTGCATGGAGCTGAGACAGTGTCTCTGGAGTCTGATAGTTTTTCATTCAAATGCCATAGCCTTACCTATTGTGGTTCTTGATGAAAGTTTTTTTTTAAATTTTGTTCGAAAAAATATTTTGTCTTATTTCTGTGTAATAAAGAATGTGAATGGCCTTGGTCCCTGGTTCTTGGAAGATACCCTGTAAATTCTTGAAATAATGAGTGATAGGAATGTTGTTGTTATTCATGGTGGACCCTGAATGTTTATGCTAATTAGGTGACTCAGGATGGGGACTGGCCACTTAAAGAAAAACCAATTTTGTGATGAGAGGGTTGGGGCTTTGAGCCATGTGATACCAGCTTGACCTCTGGGGAAAAGAGGAGGAGTATAGCCAATGATTCAATCAATCATGCTTATTAATGAGACCCCAGTAAAAACTATGGACACCAAAGCTTGGGTGAGCTTCCCTGGTTTTAATACTCTGTATCATCACACATTGGTATGACTAGACAGTAACACATGATGATTTGAAGTGGAGAGAACAATGAAAGTTTTGCATTTGGGACCTTTTCAGACTTTTCTCTGAGTGTTTCTCTCTGTGGCTGGTTCTGATTTGCATTCTTTTGCAATATAAAACAGTAATTGTAAGTACAGCACTTTCCTGAATTCTCTGACTTATTCTAGTGAATTACAGAATCTGAAGGGGTGATGGAAACTCCTGAATTCATAGCCATCTGGTCAGATGTGTGGGTGGCCTGACGACCCCCAAAGTTATGGCTGGTGTCTATAGTAAAGGCATTCTTATGGAGGGCTGTACCCTTAACTTGTGAACTTTGATCTGATTCTGAGTAGTTGGTTTCAGAAGTTTGAGCTCAAAAAAAAAAAAAAAAAAAAAAAAGTTGATTTCATTGCAATTTCCCCATTTATTTTAAGAAATTTAAAATTTAAAGAAAATTTCCTAGAGTAGTATAATGAATACACATATAACCTTCACTTAGAGTCTCCGGTTTGTTAACATATTCCAGTATTTTCTTTATTTCTCTCTCTTTCTATGTATTTAAAATTTTTTTCCTGAGCCAATTGAAAATGGCAGACATATATCCTTAAACATGTCAGCATATACTTCCTGAAATCCAGGAAATTCTCCTACATAACCCTAATATCCTGATCACAGCCAAGACATTTAGCATTGATGTAAAAAATATTCTCTAACCGTGTTTGAGTTTTCCCTCTTCTCCTTAAAGTATCCTTTATATTTTTTCTTTTAGATTTATGCTCTGATCAAGGATAAATCACTGCGTTTGATTGTCATGTTTTCCTCATCTCCTTTAATTTAGATTCTAGGATTGTCCCCTTGATTTATTTTATTTTCTTGTCTTTCACGACATGGGCACCTTTGAAAGAACCAGGCTACTGGTTCTGTATATTGACCCGTGATCTGAATTTGTCTGATTGTTTCCTCATGATTAGATTCAGCTCCTATATCCTTGGCAAGAATACAAACTAGCCATTGTATTAACGAAAGGGCGAAAAGCACATCAGCAGTGAGGTACCCACATGCCACACATGGCGTGTAGAAGAACTGCTTCGGCCAAGGACCCAAAGCATTTGGTGGAGACAGTTTTACAGAGCAGGATGCTGGAGTTGCCTGCACGTCCTCTTGACATCATCTCATCCAAGCCCCACGCAAGGCTTAGAGGGCTCTCACATGTCCATCTCCAGCCCAGACAGCCTCCCCAAACCGAGTCCTCATTTTCATCTGAAAGAGATTTTACAGTCTTGGTAAGTGTGATAAGAGATTATCTATTTTATCTGCTCAGTCCAACTTCAAAAGTCCTGGGGAAATTTTTATTTCAAAGCAGTTTCTATATTTAAATGTTTTAAAAAAGAAGAACAACCAGCATTTCTCCCATCTTTCCATTATGTCTTGAGCCATCTAAACTCAGAGGGTGGCCGAGGCAGCGAATGAAGTGAGAGGCCATTGATATGCAAATGTAGCCATTAAGATCAGAGGCCCCACCCCAGAACTCGTCACAGTTCTTTCCAAATCAAAGCCAATTTGCATTAAAAAAAAAAATGAATCTCCCCAACTTGAAATTTATTCTCCAAAGCTAAAATGCATAGATACTAAACTACTAAAAAAAAAAAAAAAAAGAAAAAAAGTAAAAAAGAAAAGAGAGCTTTCAATACAACACATTACTGCTTTTTTTGGTGGAGAGCTAGCTGTCCTTCAACAATTAGGTTGTTTGACTTGTGAAAGGTCTACTAGGTTGTTAAGGATAGACACTCTTGACCTTGGACTGATCACTTTGGTCTCCCTTTGGCATGGACACACCAAGCAGTTAAGGTAGGTGCTGCTGGAGATATTGCTACCATTTTCGAGTTATGGAAACAGAATCCCAGAGGGATCATGTGATATATTGAAGCCTCAGACTTGAGTCTTCAGATATTAAGTGTGGGATTCCTTTCTCAACACTGGTTTTAAACAGTCAGATCCTCCAAAGGGACTGTGATTCCCTTTAAAGTAGAGACCAGAACCTCCAACGCTGCTCACACCCACCCTTTGCCCACCAGATTTCACAGGAGCTTTGGAATGTATTTCTAATCTCACGGAAAAGGAGCAAAGCAAATTCTTTCCTGCAAGAGGGTGGGGAACCCATCGTCTGTCCTGCTTCTACCCCAGGTCCCACGCAAAAGCTCCAGCGTGCTGTAAACTCATTTGGGTAGTTGGACTCCAGGGTCAGAATTGATTCCTCGAGAGGCAGAGGAGCAAAGCTTCTGTGATGATCTCAGGAAAATGGATGTGATTGCTGAAGCCCAGAGCCTGGCTCCGTGCAAACCTCAGCCTTAGTCACCAAAGCCATCTGCCACTGCTCTTGAGGGTGGGCCTGTAGCTGCCACACTGGTGGACAGCACCGATGTCTGCTTTGAACCTGTGGCCATGTAGGCTTTGGGATTAGAATGTTGTTCTCTGATTCAAATGATCCCTTTCTTCTCTGTAATAAGGCTGTGGTAGGAAGTATGTAGTGGGTAGGACTGCAGGGTCCACTGCACTCCAGCTCCATGGTCTTCAGCAAGGGACCTCTCAGACCCTCAGTTTCCCCACATTGTAGGGTTCTTCTGAGGATCAAATGAGATACCGTAATGGGAAACACATTCCTCAGTGCCTGGTGTCCCAGATAAACAAAGCTGGGCACTGGTTGAGGTGGTAAGGACAGATTTTAATCAGTAGCATCTTCTCACAATAGGGAAAAGAGTCCAGAGTGAGCGAACTCAACTTTGATTTGTACAGCAGTGACTGAGTGTTTTAAAGGGAGACTGAGGGGATAGGGAGGGGAGGGAGGGGGTGGGTACTCAGTAGAGTCAGGGAAGTGAAAAATTACAAAAGCAGGAAGTGGGGGCTGGTCCATGTCAAACCCATTAGGGTTTGCTAACTGGCACCTATCGAAGCTTAGCTCCTCCCTTCCCACAGAGGTTGGGGGACAGGGACACTCCTCAGGTAGAACAGTCAGTTCTTTTGGCCTTGAGTTTCTCAGGCAGGCACTTTAAGGGGGCTAGGGTCATCCTAGGGATGTGGCCTTGACCTGTTAGAAATCATGCATTTGTTCAAGTCTTTATAGGCCAAGCTCCTGGGGCTTGGCTTAGAGCTTGGTCAAGGACAGAATCTTTGTCACTGGCCTGTAACAATAACAAGAAAAAGTAGTTATTATTAATTTTTGAGTAAGTTAGAAAAAAGACTGTAGGAACACTGAGTGGCGATATTGCATAGGGACATTGTGTGGGGATGCCGCCCAAGTCACCGCATGTCACTGGGAGGACACTGCATGAGGATACTGCATAGGGACAATATATGACATTGCTGGGGACAGTACATGCTGTGTGGGGGATGCTGCTCAGGGGTATGTTATAACAGCTTCATGGGAGATGCAGCTCAAGAAGGCGGGTCAGACTTGTGCTTTTGCAACCTTGAGAACAGTGTTTAAGGAAAAATATGAAAGGGAGAGACTTCACAGGACAGCTTTTAAAGGTTTATCGACATCCTGGCTGAGCTGGTTCTCAGATCCAAGTTTGGCTGACCCCAGGGCCGGCGAGCAATTGCCATGTCACAGAAGGATGAATCAAGGAAGACCCACCATAGTCCAGCGCGTCATCCAGTCATGGTGGCAAGTGCTGGGCAGCTGAGGGAAGCCATCCTCGGTGGAGAGGAGGGAAGGTCTGATGAAGGAGTTTGGGCACAAGCTATGACTAGAAGCTAGTCTTCCTTTTACAGGGAGGACCATCCTTTGTCCTTTGTCCAGAGCTGGAAGATCCCATATAGGTTCCTGGCAGTGACTCCAGGAACCCTACCCCACCCCCATCCGGGGTCCGCACTGTTGATTTTGTCTAACACAGACTTTGCCTCAGAAAGAGGATTTGTAAGTGGGGTGTTCATTCATTCATTCTACTAACATTTATTGAGCACTATATTAGTCTGAGTTCTCCAGAGAAATGGAACCAATAGGGGAGGTGGATTGATTAATTAACTAATTAATCAATTAATTATAAGGAACTGGCTTACATGATTAAGGGGGCTGAGAAGTCCCAAGATCTGCAGGGTGAGTTGGTAAGAGAGACCCAGGAGAGCCGAGGGTGCAGTTCCAGTCAGAAGGCCGCTGGCTTGAGACCCAGGAAGAACTGATGTTTCAGTTTGCATCTGAAGACAGGAAAAAAAAAAAATGTCTC
>NW_006442491.1:26293548-26310908 GCF_000325575.1 Pteropus alecto
TTTTGTTCTAGTCAGGCCTTCGACTGCTTGGATGAGGCCCACCCACCCCAGGGAGGGCAATCTGCTTTGCCCAGTCTACTGACTCAAGTGTTAATCTCATCCAGAAACTCCCTCACAGACACAGCCACAATAATGTTTGACCAAATGGCCTGGCACCTCAGTCATCCTGACACATACAGTCGGCCATTACAGGTACCAACCGTGTGCTAGGCACATCTCAAGGCGCCGAGGACGCTGTGGTGAAAAAACATGCAGAGGCCCTGCTCTTGTGGAGTTTACATTTTGGAGGGCGGGATGGATCAAAAGTTGACTCAACAAACAAGACTTTAACAAGGGGCGAGCGTTACGACAGAGAGTGGCTATTTTATCGAGTAATCAGGGAAGGCTTTTCTCAGGCGGCGACACCTGACTGGGGGTCTAAATGGTGAGGAGGAACCAGCCATAAGAAGATACCGCATGGTGGTGGGTGCTGTTCTAGGCAGAGGTCTGATCAGGCAGGTCTGCACTCAGTGAGCCTGAGGAACAGAAGGCCCGAGAGGAAAGTGTTTCCAGCGGGGATCAGAGAAGGCGGAGGCGAGATCCTGCAAAGCCTTTTAGGCTGGGGGAAGAACTCTATGTTATTCGTTCAGCCTGCTGACTCACTCCAGCCCCTGGCGAGGATGCTCTGACATCAACCCCACTGGGAGATCAGGATCTAAAAGTGTCTGTTTTCTCGTGGTAACATACCACCGTACCTTTGCACAGCTGTTTTTTTCTGCCTGGGTTGCCCTCCTCACCTTCTTTGTCCAAAGATTGTTCGGGCACCTTTTAACATCCAGCACATAGCACCTCCTCTCCAAAGCCTTCCAGGATTATCTGGGCAGTGAACCAGCCTCTCTTCTGAACTGTTCCAGCTCTTTGTAAATACACTTATGCTCACACTGATCAGCTACACTATCATGTTTTATTTCAGAGTCTCCTTCATCTCACTGTGCTCTTTGAGGCAGGGCCAGTGTGTGCCTCCTCTCTCTGTCCCCAGCATCCAGTCATATGCGCCATATAAATGTGCAAAGGTTCTGACTGAGAACTCAGGACTGCCTCTCTCCAGCCTCAGTCTTTCTTACCATCTCCTCCTCCCTCCTCTATCTCACACCTGTGTTACTTGCAGCCATACTGGGCCAGGAGCTCTAACCTCTCACTGCACCCCTAGTACCAAGCTTTGGGCCTAGGAAAGCCTACATTCAAGCTTTAGAAATAGACAAATACACATTGTCCTAACCCAGAATCTCCCACCCCATGGTGGAAGGTCATCGATTTTTAGCCACTTCAGCATCTATTGCCTCTCCTTCAAAAAATCTGGGAGGATCATGGCAAAATTCTTTTATAACTCTTTCTGTATCCCAGGCTATGCTTCTAGGTGCTTTATGTTTATTAACTCATTTAATTCTTATAACAATCCTGGAGCCGAGTGCTATTATTATCTCTCTCTTAAAGTGTAGCAACAGAGGCACCAGTAGGTCAAGCAACTTGCCCAGGTTCACATAGTAGTGACCAGCAGTATGGCTTCAGAATCCACACTCCTTATGACTACTTTACTGCTACGGTATACAGACTTGTGTTGCTCTTCCTGCCATAAAATCGAAGAGTTCTTATAGTTCCTCCAGCCAAATCCTTCCTCTCACATCCCAGTAGAGCCAGAGAGTGGGCAGGCCATGTAAATTAGCTAAGAAGAATCCTCCATGGGACTTGAAGCTGAGAGGATGTGAGGTTTGGAGCTGCAGCAGCCATTTGGAATCTTGAGGGTCAGATTTGCCTGGGAAGGCAGCTGAAAGGGGAAGGTGAACGGAGGTGAGCAAAGAGACAGTGAGAAGCGGGTTGTGACTGTATAGTTTTGGATGGCTGCTGTAACAAATTAACCATAAGCTTAGTAGCCTTAAACAACACAGATTTATTATCTTACAGTTGTGGAAGTCAGAAGTCCAAAATGGATTTCACTGGGCTGAAATTGAGGTATGGGAAGGATTATGTTTCCTCATGAGGCTCCGGAGAGAATGCGTTTCCTTGCCGTTTTTAGCTTCTAGGATTCCATTCCTTGGTTCACGGCTCTCTCTTCCGTCTTCAAAGCCTCAGTGTAGCATCTTCAAATCTCTCTGTTTTCATCCTCACATGGCCTTCTCCTCTGACTCTGAGCCTCCTATGTCCCTTTTATAAAGGCTGCTGTGATTGTATCGGACTCACCCGGATAACTCAGGATAATCTCCCCATCTCATTGAGACTTCACTTAATCACATCAGAAAGATCCCTTTTGCCTTATAAGGTAACATTCGTAGGTTCCAGGGATTAAGATGTGGACATATTTAGGGGGCTGTTATTCCGCCTACCACACTGACAGCCTGGCAGGGCAGCCCCACTCGGGAGCAAATGTTCTTACCCAGCTTCCTCTCCACATGCCAGTCCCAGGTGGCGCACAGCAGCAGCGATGGCAGTCACCTTCCGCTACAGACTCTGAAGTCAGGGCGACTGTTCAAGGACAGGCGTTTCTCTGAGAGCCACCTCCTGGGGCGCAGCGGCAGGATTCCATCTGCTGCAGTGGTCTCCCCACCAGCCCAGCACCTCGCGCGGAACCTCACACCTTTTCCGAGAGGCAGCGGGGCTGTGTTGGCTGGCGTGCAGACATGTCCAGGTGGCAATTGTTTCTTCTAGAGAAGACCCAGAATAGGAATTTAGTCTCTACAGTTTCCTGTTTCTCATTTTCCTTAGAAAAAAGGGAAGAAAACAAGGAGGCAGGAGACAGGCCTTTGCAGGGAGCCAGAGGCAGGAGCCCTTGGAATGTAACGTTAACCAAAAGAAGTCAGTAATAATTCATTATAACAACATCGTCAACAACAGTAATATTTAACACTCATTGGCATGGACTGCTAAGTACTTTATTTACATTATTATTTTATTAAAAGTAATAAGTGTAAAATGAAAATAGTACAAGAAGATAGACAGTAAAATATAAATCCCCTTCTGAACCCAGGCTCCTAGTTTTCCTTCGTTAGAACCAAACATTTTTTGCATGTCCTAAAATTTCTTAAATCCACGAATCACCATATTTGGGCAGATCGTTTAAAAAACAAATGGTTGCATTTTATTTATTTTATTTTATTTTTATTTATTTATATATCTTTTTACGCCTACAGCACCTGGTCTTCCTAGGTGGTCTCCCATCCAAGTACTAAACCAGGCCCGACCCTGCTTAGCTTCCGAGATCAGATGACATCGGGCGTGTTCAGGGGGGTGTGGCCATAGACGAATGGTTGCATTTTATATATTTCATACTGCTCCTTGCTTTTTACATGTAGCAATACATCTCGGCAGTTTTTCCATTTTAGCATAAGTAGATTTATTTTATTTATTTATTTTTACAGCTACATGGTATTCTATTCCATTTTACAGATGTGTCATAACTTATTTAGCCACTTTTTTTCATTGAGGGATATTTAAGTTGTTCCCAGTCCTCTTTTAGCAAACAGGGCAATGAAAATCCTTCTGTGTATTTCTTTGAATATAGGCATGAATTTATCTGTAGAATAGATTCCTAAAAGTACTCAGTCTTATCTCTTTAGTTCCCACAGCAATCCTATGAAAGCAGGCACTATTATTTTTCCATTTACTATATAGAAAAACAGACATATAGATAGGCTAAGTAACTTGTTCAATAAATTATTGATGGGATTGGATTAAAACTAGCTCTGCTGAGCACTGTGGAGATACAAATGGCATTGAGAACCTGAGTATTCTAGGGAGTCTAGACTTCTAGATATTAGAAAGGGTTCTAGCTTCTTTGCTCAGGATCACGTAAGATGCATTTACAGCTGCGTTAATCAGGATAAGAGAGGTTTTGCTGCTGTAAGATCAATCCTCAAATCTGAGTGTTTTAATAAGACAAAAGTTTTTTATTTCTTGTTCTCACAGAGTCTGATGGAACCTCCATCCGGAGATTCAGGGATCCAGGCTCTCTGTGATAATCCCATCTCAGCACATAAGATTTTCAAGGTCCCTGCAGCAGGCAAAAAACTAGAAAGTGTGTAGGAGGCACACGGGCTCTTACGTGGGCTTGGAAATGACACAGGTCACAATTGCTCACATCACACTGACCAAAACCAGTCATGTGGCCTTAATCTAACTGCATAGGAGGGAGATTGAGAAATAGTCTTGCCTTGTGTCCAGGCAGAGGAAATGGTATCGTGAGGAATAAATCTGTCACATATGCAAATATTCCATCCACCTTGAACGGGGAAATAGGGAATTTAAAGAAACTTTTCTGTGTAATGTGGGTAAAACTGCCACCTGTACTTCTCCAAGAAAACTTTAGGAAAGATTCTTTTGTCTTTCAGTGCTTTGGGAATCAGAACCATATTTTTTTCGGATGTGACACTGGCCTGAGACTAGAAAAATGGCCCAGAAACATTTGAGTTTGAGTAATCATGTTTATAGTGTCAATATATTAAATTATTTACTTAAATTAGATCAGACTCAGGATTATCCTATAATGTCTCACTCACTTGATCTCGCTATGCTTTTATAAGAGGGAGAGAGAAAAGGTGGCGTTACTACAGGAATTCTGGCTCGCTTTGTGCATAATTCGCTTCCATCTTCCTTTTGCTGCGATCCTCATGAATGAGGAGTTACTGATGGCTCTTAATCATAGCTATGGAAATTACCAATTATTTTAACGTTTTAGTTATCTGAAAATTGTTTGCTGTTATGTAAGTCAGGGCCCGACCTTGGGAGTGTGTTGGCAGTGTCTCCAGTCTTATGTGTCCTGGCAGCAAAGGCAATGCCGAGGGCCCCAGGGATGCTGGGAATCTGGTTCTCAGGGGCATCAAGCTGCGGGACGTATAATTTCCTTCCGTTGCACTTGGCTGTCTGAGCGATGAGTGGAGAAAGATGGTAGTTGAGCTGACCAAAAGTTGGGGATACGCTGGGTAGAAGAACAAAGAGGTAGATGTTATAGCACTGACAAGAGTGGAGGAAGGAATGCTCCATCTGGTCCAGGATGAAGCGGGGAGAAGGCGAAGTGATGATTCGGTAGTACCAACTTGGAGAAAGGTAGGAAGGGCCCAGGAGCCAAGGAGTCTCAGTGAGGTCACAACAGAAGAGGTGTCACGGGAGAAAGGAGTGGAGTGAGAAAGAGGAACACGGGCAGCTGTTGAAATCAAGGAGAACCTGGAGGGTTCGGTGAGTCTTCTGCAAGAATGTCGAGTTTTCTCGAGATTCTGGCAGATGGCTACAGATAACCCAGCTGTAAAGGCATGACCCTCAGAGTCGACAGGGTGTTTTCACATATGTGAAAAAGTAGTGATCTGCTAAATTGTTCACATTGGTTGTTTTGATGGGGAGAGGAATGTCGTTGGCTATTTATTTGTACACCTCTGTATTAATTGGCTTGTCATCAGGACCAGAATTGCTTTTGTAGTTTGAAAGGAAATCTACTAAAGATAACTAGGAAAATTAAAGAAGAAAAGTGATGGTCCGAAAGAAGTGCTTGCCACATAGTAAGTGCTCTCTAAATGCTGATTTCAGCATTACCGTGATTGTCTTGGTTAATGGTAACACTCCTCATGCTAGAGCAGACTCTCACTGTCTCCTGATTGAATTCCTGCAGCTGCCTTTCCATTTCCTGACTCCCATGCTGCCGATGGGTAAGCAATGGAACTCAGCCCCATGAGCTTTCCTTCCTCACGCTTGCTTCATCTTGCTTCTTACTGTGTTGTGTACCTGTATCACGTAGTGATAAGATCCCAGTATTTGGACTTGGGCCAAGGGGGAGAGAGAGAGAAGACCCCACTTAGGTCTCATAAGTAGCTGCTTGATCTCTTCATTAACAGACATTTATTGTCGCTGGTTGGTATCATTTGTTTTCTATCCATTAGCCTTTCTCTGATTCCTCTTTGCTTATCAGAATCTTGATTTAGTTCAGGCAGCAATGTGCCCAGCTCCAGTCATCTTACCTTTTGATAGTGATTGGTCTAGAAGTGGACATGTGACTCAGTTCTGGGATATCTGCTGCGGCTTCTGGGAAACAACCTCTCTGATAAGATAGAGCGGCCAATGAGCTGCAAGTCCTTTTGCTTCCTGCTTTGTGCATTGTCCCATGAGGATGATGAGGATGTGATGGCATGTTGCTGAGGCAGCCATCTTAATATCACAAGAGCAGAATTGAGGATGGAAGTGTGGAGGGACTCCTGGAACTAGCTCTTGATGACGTTGTTGAGCCACCTCTCCCCCAGTACTTCTGAACTTCTTAGGAAGTAAATGGTAAATGCTCTTATGGTTTAAGCCATTGTTAGCTGAGGTTTTTGCTCCCTGCAGCCGCAGACATTCCCCAGTGGCACAGTGCTGTTCCTGAGCCGGATGCTGGGGTGTGTAACTGAATCAGTATGGTTCCTGCCCTCAGCGAGCTCACAGTGCAGTGGAGGAGCACCTCTTGGGAGCTGCATCTGGTCATAACAAAGTGCATTGACAGGAGGGAGTGGAGGTGCGGAATGGCCAGGTGCCTAGCCTGTGGGACACTCTGGTCCCATGCATCCTGTAGCCTTCATTCTTAGTCCCATCAGGCTTTCAGGACATGAGCTGTGATGGTCAGGGACTGGGTACGTCTCTCTTTGAAGGCAGATGCTCATTCAGATTACCCTGGGGTTACAGATGAACACGTTATTTTAGGCCATTTCTGGGCCATAGTTTTATCCTCCCCTTAGCTATTTACCACATGCAAATTTTCCATACTATGCAAATCACTCACTTTATGCAAATCATTTACTGTCTGTTCCCAAGCCCAGCACCTGCACCAGGCGGAATCAGATGATTCTCGGGCCTTGGGGTATAAAAGTACAAACACTTAAGAAATCTCTCAGGAGTGGGGGGTTGAGGGAATCGTTGAGCATTGGATGACTGGGCAGCAGCCTCTGCAAACAGCTTGCATCCATTACAGGGTGTGCTGAACTCTGAGCCTCCCCCATCCCCTCCCCAGCTACCTGCAAGCCCCTTCCTGGTGGTAATGACTATTTGGAGTAAATATTTTGATGTGAGTGGAATGATTAGGTCCGGGCTGGCTCTGCACAGAACTTTAAGGCAATTAGGTTTCCCAGTCAATGCAGGTGAGTGCATCATTGTGCCTGGCTGGACTCAGCTAGGTGCTGGAAGGAGCCTGCTTCTCTCTAAGGTAGGCAGGCCTGGGGCGGGGGCGGGAGGGAGGGTGCGAAGCAGCTGCTTAGCCTTGGACGCACATTGCAACCACCTGGGGAGCTTTACAAAATACTCATGCCTGGGTCCCACCCTTAAGTATTCTGATTTAATTGATCTAAAGGGCAGTATGGGCATGGGGAGTTTAAAAACTTTCCCACGTGGTTTGAAGGTGCAGGCAAGGTTGAGAGGCCTGGCTTGGGCTGGAGGCACGAGGCCTCTGTATTGCCCTGGCTCTGCCAGTGGCTCTCTGTATGGGGTCGGGCAAGTCTCTTCCTCTCTTTGGGCTTCCAGCCTTGGGTCCTCCCTGCTGGGGAACAATCACTTGGCCTAGGACCTGTGTGGATGCTTAATTAAACTAAAACAATATCTTATCAGTGGGTTTTAAAAACAGCTTTATTGAGGTATAATTGACATACAATAAACTATGTATTTAAAATGTACAACTTGATGCGTTTTGACATGTATGTACCCATAAAACCAACTCCTGGGGCTGTCACAACAAAGTACCACAGACTGGGTGGCCTAAACCACAAGGATTTACTATCTCACAGTTCTGGAGGGCAGAAGTCCAAGATCAAGGTGTTAGCAGGGGTAGTTTCCTCTGAGGCCTCTCCTTGGCTCGCATATGGCCATCTTCTCCCTGGTTTTCTCTCTGTGCACGTCTGTCTTAATCTCCTCTTACACGGACACCAGTCATATTAGATTAGGGCCTATCCATGTGACCTCATTTTACCTTAATTACATCTTTAAAGGCTCTTTCTCCAAATACAGCTACATGCTGAGTACTGGGGGTTAGGTACGAAATTCAGCGTACGAATTTTGGGGGGAACACAATTCAGCCTATACCAATCTATCAGTTCCAAAATTTTCCTGTTGATGCTATAATCTCTCCTCCCCTGCCCATACCACTCCTATCCCCAGGCAGGCCCTGATTTATTTTCTGTCGCAATAGATCAGTTTGCATTTGTTGTAGAATTTTATATAAATGAAGTCACACAACATGTTTTTTCTGACTTTTTCCACTCAGGGTAATTATTATAAGGTTCATTCTTCCTGTAGGTGTTGATCATTTGTTTCTTTTTGTTGCTGAGTAGTATTCCGTTGTAGGATGTGTGGCAGTTCTTTAGTCCATTTACCTGTTGGTGGACATTGGGTTGTTTCTAGTTTTTGGCTCTTGTGAATAAACCTGCCACGAACATTTGAAGTTTATGAAGCACACACATCATCTCCAAATTCTCACCACGATACTGCAAGGCAGGCAAGCTGATTCTCAGATTTCTGATGGGTGAACCGA
This sequence comes from Pteropus alecto, assembly GCF_000325575.1. Taxonomy (NCBI): domain Eukaryota; kingdom Metazoa; phylum Chordata; class Mammalia; order Chiroptera; family Pteropodidae; genus Pteropus; species Pteropus alecto. The sequence goes on from NW_006442491.1 coordinate 26,302,055, forward strand.
AGTGAGATGAGGCTGTCACACAATGTAGGAAGGAAAGGGGTCTACCTGTCTACTGCATGTCTCCAGGAGCCAGACATAGTGGTCTCAATAGATGTTTCTCCCTTGAAAGAATGACTGAATAAATGAGGAGTGAAGGATTTGCTTGAGGTGGCCCAGTCGGGTCTACAAGCCTGATCACATCTCCCTCTGCTTATAGACCTTGTATTAAGCCTGTAAAGGACAGTATTGTCCTGTAACGTCTCCTGAGAACGGGAGCCACAGACACCGTGTCTGCGGTTGCCTAGGGTGTGATGAGAGGTGGGGTAGGACCTGCCGTTCAAGACAGCATTGAGGCTGACCCTCACAGGTTGACACTTGGTGAATAGTTCATCCAAAGACAATGGAACAGATCCCTGATCCTGACCGGATGGAGGGTGAGGGTGCTTGATGGTTCTGAACCCCGCTCTGATTGAGCTATGATTCAAGGACACATTTTCATACAGGACACAGGGAAAGCTCTCCCAGGACACTGACCTTGAGCTGCTCTTCTGCTCCCCCCTCACAGAGCATTACAACACAGAGCGTTTCCTTCCGTGGACACAGTGCAGGAAAAGCTCCAGAAACTTTTCTGTACATCCTCTAATTTAATTCCTCCAACCCCCATGGAAGAGAACACTGGTCTCATTTTATTGATGAGGAAACTGGCTCAGAAAAAGAAGGTGGCTCGCTGAAGGTGGCTCCCGGCTAGAGGGCAGCAAAGGTGCATCTGGAAGCCAGGATTCCTGCCTCCAGTGGTACGGCCAGTTAACCAGTCCCGGGACACCACTTAATTTTTCTAGAATTAAACTCTGTCACAGCCACCCCTCTCATGGTCTCCAACTGGGGACCCTGTACATTAAAATCCTGCTGCTTAGGCTAATGCCCTGACTTCTGTAGATAGGAGATCTGGGGCTCCCCCTCCCATCTTGGGGGCCAGTGAGGAGGCTAAGCACCACCTGAGGGGCCCAGCCAGGCAGACAGGAAAAGCCTTCCCATTGGCTCCATGAACCATGCCTGAAAATGGGAGCTGTTTGCTGCAGGAAGGTCCTGGGCACCGCGTGGTCCTGTTATTGGGCGGGGGCTCTGCGTGGAGGAAATGAACAGAGCAGGCAGTGGGAGACGATGGGTTTGGAATCTAGCAGCCCAGAGAGTTCCTATACAGCCTCGTCTCTTTTGTGCGACCCTGGACAAGTCTCTTTTATATCTCTGAGCTTCAGATTCCTAATTCACAGAATGAGGATTACAGCCACAAATTCATTTTGAGGTCGTGTTGAGGGTGACCTAAGATAATGGATGTAGCCCCGCTAGAACACTGCCTGTCACCTAGTAGGGGTTCATCTTATGCTAATTTATTTCTCCTCCTCCTTCCTGCTTCCCTTGATTTCCTTTGGTACGCATGACATAGATTGTAATTTTCAGAAAGCTTGTTACTAAATAGCAAATAGGACACAAAGGACATAATCACAGAGAAGCCGAAATGGGGACATTATTGATTTAATTCTTTAATGTTAAAAAATTAAGCTTCTAAAAGAGCCTTTCAATCAAGCATGTCGTATGGTTCCAAAACCCCCAGCAGGGTGAGCGCGGTGCCTACTGTTCCATTCCACATCGCAAATCTGCATCTGCTGGGCTCTTCCTGGGACAGTAGTGAATGAGGCGCTCAGGAAAACCCCAGTTGGGCATCGCTACACCCCCCTAGGCCCCAACCGCTTTCCTCCTCGCCTTCCTCGGGGCGTGGCATCTAAGCTTTCCGCAACCTTTTTCGATGCCCCAGTGTCCAACAAAAGGCCTCTGCATAGCTGACCGAAAAAATATTGGGCCAAGGAATGAAGGAAGGAATGAGTGCTTCCCAGGTCTTGGAGCCACAGAAGAGTTTCCTCACTTTCCAGAACGATTCCGGTCCTATGGCTTCCTGTGCACGGGGACCGGCAGGGTGTGCTGAGGGTCGACGTGTTCTGTGTGGGGTGGAGAGGGCGGCTCCTCTCAGCCAGCCTGTGTAAAGTAATCCGCCGCTGCTCTCAATCCGCGCGCCTCCAGGCTCCTCCAGGCTCCTCCAGGCTGCAGCCGAGGCTCCATGCTCTGGTCCTCTGTTTTAGAGGCTCTCAGCCCCCCGCGGTCTCATTTTAGCTCCACACCCAGTTCCCATCCCAAACTTTGGCCAGTTACCTGATGCTTGGCTTGAGCTCACCCAGCTTTTCTCTAGGACGTGACTTCGAGTTTATGCGCTGGCCACATACACCACTTCCACAGTGGCTCGCCCGCCCCCAACTAGCTCCTTCCCAGGATTCAGGGGTCAGGTCTTCTCTAGCAAGGGGAGCTGGTTGATCTGGATTTAGGGCCTGATCCCAGCATTTACTATTTACACACTCTTAGGTGTGTTACTTTGTTTTTCTGACCTTCGGTGGAAGAAGCTGGGTCTCAGGGAAGGCCATCACCCACGGTCACATACTAGATACTGTTGAGTGAGAGCCAGAATCCCAGACCTCAGACCCTAAAGCCAACGGTTCCTTGATGAGAATGTTTCTTCCATCTCAAATTGGAATGTCTTTCTTCTCCTCTGCCCCCGCGCCCTGCCCTTTCGGCCCCTGCTTTCTCTTCCTCCTTCTTCAGATAAGGGTGGGCCATTTCCAGGGCTGGTCTCAGCAAATGATGAAGTTCCTAGCTGCAAGACCTTGGGCAAGTCACTTAACTCTTTGTGTCTCAGTTTCATCTTTTGTAAAATGAGGAATATAGTGGGACTCACCTTGTGCCATATAAGATAACATTCACAGATCCTGGAGATTAGGCTTGGACATCTTTTGGGGGACCATGATTCTACCACCAGGCCCTATCTGGCCACCTGATTGGTAAGATATGTGGTCAGCTGAGTCTTCATGCTCACCTGGAGAATTTTAGCCAGGAGCCTCCTGGGGATGGAGAAACTATTGAGATTCATGGCTTTGGACACTGGTTTAACAAAGACACAAAGACAGGGACAGAGACCACTCCATCCTCCAGGAAAACAGTTTTGAGGGAGTAGGGAGCTCGACAGGAGACAAGACAATGTTTTTAGCCTGGGTTCCGGCTAGCTGCTGGACTGAGGAATACTTTTGAGAAAGACTCAGAATGATGTCTATTTAAAACCTTTTTCTGACTCCTTCCCTGGCAATCCACTCAAGTTCTTTGGCCGGAGTACTAAACGAAGAGAGCCTGGTCGCTCCTTTGGGTGGGGAAAAATAGTTGCTAACACAGATGGAGGGAGACATCCCCACTCCCCTGAAGGCGGCTGTCTTGTGGGAAAGCTGCAATTGCTTACTGTGGCCACCAGATGGCAGAGTGAAGAGCAGCGTTAGTTACAGTTTGGGTGGAACTTGAACTGTGGCAGGGATGCAGGAGGTCCTTGGGCTTCCAGGAATGCTCCAATGAGGCTCCAAGCTGGCCTGTCCTGGAAGAGTGTTAGCTGCTCAAGGGGCGAGGATCAGTCAGTTGTTGCTATGCCTCTAGCTCTTGGACTGGCCTCAGAGTTTACTGGGGCGGATGCTGGGCAACCAGCATGCCTGGGGATATCATGGTTCTTGGCTTCCCTCTGCCCACCCCACCACCAATGGGCTTGGTCCATCCACTGAGAACCCCCATCAGATGAGGATGGAGGAACAATATATTTTTTGTATATGTGTGTCCATGTTGCTTGGAAACAAAGGTGTGCTTTGTGTCCTGGCAGACACACTCAGGTCAGGCTCTCCCTCTTCAGCCCTCCACACTAGCTTGTCACTGGCCAGGGGCCCAAGCAGCCACTCCCTGATCACTCAGAAAAAGGTTTGGCAGCAATCCGAAGGCCAGGGCAACTGGACTGTTTGTTTTTGGAATTTCATCAAATAAAAGGGTAGGGAATACATTGCAGCAAAGTTCACTCCCTGTTTTGTTCTCAGAATAATGTGTCTGGAAATGAATTAGAAACTGATTTGACATGGATTTTAAATGAAAAGGTCAAAGGCATTGCAACTCAAAACATTCCTCTCTGTTTAATCAGGCCTGACAGCCTGTCACAGGGGCTTCCCAAAGAGAGAAGGGAACAGACACTAGTGCTTATGGGCCAGGTAGGTGGCAGGTGTTTTCATCTACTTTCTCTGTGTGTAGTGGGTGTTGTGATTATGATCATTCTCATCTTTCAGATGAGGAAAGTGAGGCTCAGAGAGTGTATTAGTTATCTATTGCTGCACAACTAATTAGAACGTAGTGGCTTAAAAGAACAAACATTTGTTATCCCATATAGCTTCCGAGCATCAGGAATCTGGACTGGCTTAGTTGGATGGTCCTAACTTAGGATCTCTCATAAGACTGCAGTTGAGATGTTGGCTAGAGCTGCTGTCATCTGGGTGCTCGACCAGGGCTGGATAATCTGCTTTAAAATGGCTCACTCGCATGGCCGCTGTCAGGAGGCCTCAGATCCCGGCTGTGCAACACCGATGAGGCCTCCACAGGCGCCTGAGGGTCAGTTTAACACGGCAGTTAGTTTCTGCCAGGAGAAAGAGGGAGAGCCACGTGCCTTTACATGAACTAGCCTCAGAAACTACATGCCATCACTTCCGTCTCATTCTGTCGGTCATAGTCACACAGACCATGATATAACAAGGGAGGGGACTCCACAAAGACACACATGCCAGTAGACAGGGATCACTGGAGGCCATCCTGGAGACTGGCTGTCATAGGGAGCTTATGTAACTTGGCCATCAAACAGAGAGACTGAACTTCATTCAAGGTACCCACAGCTCATTTGCAGTAAGGCCATAGGCCTGGGAGTGGCATTCAGATAGGCTAATGATTAAATAATTTATGTTTTCCCCACTCTATTGAAAAAAAAAATGCTGATAATTATTATTTTTCAGGATATGGGGACATGGTCACTTTCATTTGCTGTTGCTGGAAGTATGATCAAAATGTAAAGTTTTCTTACACTTTGACTCAACCACCCTCCTTCTAAGACTCTTAAATGTATTTTATTATCTATATTCTCTGTATATTCACACACATCCAAAAACATATAACACATACACAAACTTTTATAATAATTTATAATAGAGAAAAATCAGAGAAAATCTGAGAACGGCTAAATAAATACTTATCATTATAACGGAATATTATACAGCCATGAAAACAAGACAGAAATGTAGTCCAAGATATATTGTTGTGTGAATATATCGTGTCATAGAACAATATATATATTAGGATTCCATTTTACTTACATAAAACATGTAAATTTATGTATTTGTTTTTATTGCATTCTATAAATCGAAAAAACACCAAACTTTTAATAGTGGTTGCCTGTGGGAGGCAGGACTTTGGGAGACACATTTCTATCTTACACTCATCTGTATTGTTTATTTTTTATTTTTTTAACATACAGCAAATACTGATTACTGCAGATTTTTCAGCTGACTCATGTGAAAAGGGCACTACAAAAATTAATGAATCTAGATAATCTCTCTAAATGGATATATACATTCTTACATAACATCGGCTTTATATATGTAAAATAATATAACATTAATGAGAAAAATTGTGCTTCCAAAAATAACATTTGTTGAAGGTAAAGTGTCTTTCTTTTCTATATCTAGAAGCTTTCACAGGATTAACATATGTCTAAGTTAAGTGTTTCTTATTATCAGAAAAACTTAATACACATAAACACATAAATGGCCCCAGTTTCCATTTAACTACTAATATCCATATTCGGAACTGAGACCTTCATTAAGCAAAATGCTGTAACTCACACCACTGCAGGCTACTTTCTGTGACAGGTTTGGAATATATATGACCTCTTTCCCACTTGTGCTTTCTCATCTATAAGAACACAGAATAGATAATAAGCAGAATATAAGCTAAATCAAAATACAAGCTGTACAAGGAATTGTAATCAGCAGAGCCATGACAAAATGTGTTGGGAATGCTCCATAGGTTTATATTTGCATGTCCAAGATCTTGTTGTATTTTACAGTTCATTAAATGTTTTGATTTTTCAAAAATTGTTGGCATTAAGAACTTCAAATAAATCAAAATATTCTATTACTGAGTATGTCAAACGAGAGGCCTAAGCAAGCAGAGGCTAGCCTAAAGTAGGCTACACCCTCTATGACAGATGCCGTAGTCACAAGCAGGGCTGGAATTATTTAGATTTTGTATCATGGGCAATATATTTGTTTTGCTGCAGTGAATAAATTCACCACTCTCAAAAAATGCCCGCTTATACATTGATGAGGATGAAATAATGAAATAAAGGAAACCTCATCTTAGTAAACAAAAATATTTCCCAAGGTCAAAAAGTTCTATTTAAAAATTTTCAATTTTAGTGAAGATAATGGGCCCAGAAGCACATCCTTGGCTTAACTTATGTTTGCATTGTTACATTAGGGCACAAACTAGATACACTCTTCTGTATTTAAATTGTTTCCATCAGTTCCTTTCCGAACTAAATAACTCAATAGAAGTAACATTGATAAAATATTAACTATTCTACAGACCTTATTTGAATGTCGCCAGTTTTTTCACTAATGTCCTTTTTCGGGTCCAGGGGACCCAATCTAGGACTCCACATTGCATTTAGTTGTCAAGTTTTCTTACTCTCATCTATGACAGTTTCTCAGCGATTTTTTTTTTTTTTTGTCTTTCATAATCTTGATCCTCTTGAAGAGTACTGGCCCATTATTTTGTAGAAAGACCCTTAATTTGAGTTCGGCTGGTGTTTTCTCAGGTTTCGATTGAGGTTACGCATTTGTGGCAAGAATATCCCAGAAATGATGTGCCGCTCTTCTCTGGGCAGCGTGTCGTGTCACCGATGTTGATTCGTCTTATTACTTGTGATATAAACATGTGTCTGCTAGGTTTCTTCGCTGTAAAGTTAGTCCTTTCCTCTTACATTTAATAAGTATCTGGTAGAGGAGATACTTCGAGGTTGTGTAAGTATCTTATTTCTCATTGTACTTCCACTGGTACTTGCTTGTGACAGTTATTGCCATGGAGTTTGTTGGTGATTTTCTATTTACATCATTCCTTCTCCATTTATTAACTGGTATTCGTCTGTAAGGGAGAGCAATCTCTTTCCCCTAGTCTATTTATTTATTCAGCGATTTATTTATACCAGTATGGAGAATAAAAATGTTTAAAAAATTGATTCTTTACAACATTAATACAAATTACAAATCTTGAATTTTAAGGGTTTTTTTTTTTTTCCCCAGAAAGAAAGGACCAATAATGTTTAGTAAAACAATTCCCTAACATGTAGGGCAGGAGAGAGCAGGGGCTTTTAGGGGTAAGAATTCAGCTTTGGGGACCAGAAAAGAACCTGAGTCTCCTTGCAGCATAGAGATCCTAAATTTCACTTTACAGGTGATGGACTTGATGGACAGGAAATGGCTCAGAGACTTTAATTCAGCAAATCATGTTGGAGCCGGGTTAGAACCCGTGTCTGTCTGATTCCAAAACTCATGTGCATTCCACCATCCTCCTTCAAATATCAGAAGAAGGTGAGCTTAGAGGTCCCTGGATTTTTGCACCTGTGAAGTTTTCAAGCTGTATTTAGTTGGAACCCCATGGGGGACTCAGTCTGGAGACTCACTGCCCTGGCTGTCCTACAGACTCACCTTGTTTGTACCTCAGAGATAAAGTTTTCTTTTAAAGAGCTTTTCAGCTCTTCCCCACTTGATCATGACTCCATCTGACTGCAGTTCTCGTAGGCACGTTAATTTAATTCCTCTTCAACACAAAGAGATGAGAAATCAATTGTGTGTGCGTGTATGTGTGTGAATGTGTGTGTTCACATGCAGGTGCATTTGTGTGTGTGTGTGTGTGTGTGTGTGTGTGTGTGTGTATTGTGTGATGGTGGTAGGAGGAGGGAATTAGAACCAGGTAAAACATCCCCAGTGCTGGGGGCCAGTTTAAATCTCATTGTCCCCAGCAGTCATCTCCCACCAGGTTTGTGGATATAATGCGCTAAAAGCTCGTGTCCCCTCTGAATTTCCTGGAAGGCGATTCAGAGTTTTACTTGTTGGCATCATAGGGGAAGCCTCATCTGACCCCCTGGACTACATCCCACTCCCTGCCTCGTCACAGCGGCTTGCAGCACCCGCGTCCTCCTTTATAACAGGGTCCTCAGGGCAGTATTGTTTCAGTAATGATTGACTTATGCCTGACATCTTCATTAGACTCTAAGTGCAGGTAGAATGTGGTGGACAACTACTGTATTTCCTTTTATGAGCAAGCAAGGTGTGCCTCCATAGGTAGAGAACGGAAGACTTGGGAAGTGTAATCTTTCTCTGATTTGCACTGGGGTGTTGCATACCAGTTAGCTCAGCGACTGTGGGAAGCTGAGTTTTCTGAAAACACAAAGGTTACGTATCATGGAATCCACAGTGATTTGGGGATTGACTGTATGTTTTTTTGATCTTTATAAAGGGTGATCAGTATATTGGGTTGTTAAATAGTAGGTCAGATGTCCTTATTAACATATCCGAGTTGTGAATTCTCAGAAAGCGTGCGCTATCCACACCCAGACAGGTGAAAGCTGAAAACAGCTCTGTGATGTTCTCAAGAGGGCCACAAGATGGCGCTGCTGCTGCTTCCCAGGCCTGAGCATCGGGACCCGCAAGTAGCCACCGCAATAATTACTGTAAAAAGCGCTTACAACTTAGAAGTGGTTGCTTAATGAAAACCCCGCTCGACTGGCCTTGAGTTTTGGCTAATGGTGGAGACTTCTTCACAGTGAAGACGTGGAGAAGGCCTCAGCGAAAGGCTCGTCTCCTTGGCTATGTTTGCCTGGGTCTCCCCTTGGAGAAGGATAAATGGCTGGATCCTGAAAGGACAG
>NW_006442491.1:26310942-26324405 GCF_000325575.1 Pteropus alecto
CCCATTGGCTGTTGTCACCAGCTCAAACCTGTCTCAGATGGGTGCGTTCATCCTGTCCCCTTGAATCCTCTCCCACGGATCCAACCTGCGGCCTAGCAATTGTACCAGTGAGCTAGGTACCGTTGGCGGTGCGAGGATCTGTTCTAGCTGCCTGAAGTCTGCAATGTCGTTGTGACGGCCCAGGCGTGCACGCGCCCACTCATTCAACACGCACCGAGCTCTTGCTCTGTGCCAGGTACTGTGCTAGGGATGGGAGTTACAACTGCAAGTAAGTCGGCCGGGGATTTGGACTAAAGTGCCCCCTGCGGCCTCTGCCCTGCCCTGATCCAGCCCAAATCTGGCCAGCCCTTGACCATAGTGGGGGCTCCTTCTGTCCCAGCTTCTAGCTGGGGTCTTGCTGGGCCCGAAAGGATGGCTTCCACAGTTTATCGGAATTGTAGCTTTAATGCTGCCTCTGAGCGAGTCACCTGGAGCCTGCCTATCCTTGGGCACCTCGTCTGATAAACAAGGAAACTGACCTGAGTTAGAGAGACTACCTGACTCCACTTGCTCGGCACCGAAGGAGTAGTATTTCCAGGATGTAGACCTTTTCAGTTATACAACAAAGATTGACAGGTTTCTTGGGATGTGAGACTTCCAGTGCTAAAGCTTGAGAAGTCCTGAGCAAACCACGACAAGTCGGTCACCCCAGGCCAGTCTCCCCAGTCGCATCCCTGACATATCCTTTTCCTCCTATCACTGAGCGTTTCTGAGGTCTCAGCTACTAGACGGCGAGGAGCTAGTTTTAGACCCTGCCTGTCCTTGCTCACTGTCACCTTTGGAGCCGATTGGTGGGGGGGAGCACGGCTTAGAATGAGCAATCACCTTGGACAAGTCACTTAACCTCATCTTCAGTTTCTTTGGTTATAAAATGGGTATAGTTATCCATGTCTCACAGATTTGTTGAGAGGATTAAGTGAGACTGTGCACGTAACGTGTCAGGTATGAATGAACCTAAACATGTGGGCATAGTGAGATATCAGTGAGGTCAAAGGTGGAAAAAGCAAATGCAGAATAATATGGGAAAGGAAGTCTGATGCCCAATAGACCGAAATGCAGAGGGCAGAGCAGAGGGCAGGAGGGCAGGTGGGGTGGGATGGTGGGCTGGCTCTGGCAAGAGGTGAGACATTGAAGAATTTTAAGCAGGGACATGACCTGATCCCGTGTGGGTTTTAAAAAGACTCCCCTCCCTCCACTCACCCCCAGCTGCTGTGTGGATATATGGCAATCACACAGTAGCTACTCAGAAATGTTCCTTTTCCTTATGATTGTTGCATTTTTTTCCTTTAGAGCTTCTGTCTCTTCACCTCATTTATTTATTCAACAGATATTTATGAGCACATTCTCATTTAGGTCTAGGGGTGGGTTTGAAAGCCCTGGCAGGGCGACTAGGTTGCCCTCATCTCTGATGGAGCCAGTCCAAGGTGGATCTGTAAGATGCTGGCTTAGTCCTGTGGGTCTCCGAGGCTGCCTGCAGATCGGACCACGTGGGCAGGGCTGATGGAGGCTGAGTGAGTGACCTAGATTATTGCCAGGTTCCTTTGCCTCCCTGAACTCGGGTTTCTCTGCATCAGGTGAGCTCTGAGCATGCGCCTTGTTGAGCTTTGCTCCTGAGTCCCTAGAGCCCTGCTCGCTTCTTAGTCCTGCTCTTCCAGGTTCTTGATGCTGATCCATGCTCCAGGAATTGCTCCTGGGGTCAGGCCTGGGGACCGAGGTGGGAGGAGGGTAGTCCCATCCCTGGGAAGGGGCACGGGTACATTCAGACACCATAATACTCCAGATAGGGTCGAGGGGCTTGTACCTTGTCCCTGGAGCCCCCTGGCTGTTGGCACCAAACCCCAGCTCTGCCCTTTAGGCTGGCAGGACTCTCCTGTGCACCTTGTACCCGCTGGTTCCTGAAGCTTTGGCAAGTATCATGGCCTGTGCTCAGCCTCCCCTACGTCCCTCCCTGCACTGACCTGGCTCTGTCCCCTCTCCTTCCTCTTTGTTTCCATGACCCTGATTTCAGTGCAGACTAGGGGTTTGCACTTGCTACCCCCAGCTGTTACACTCACAGATTCTGACTTTTTTCCTCCTGCTGTCTTGGGTAGAACTTGCTGCCCAAGATCTGTCCCTAAAGATCCCCATTCCTGGTGACTAGTGGTCACCCAGAACAGCCAGCCTCATGCGAGGTGTGTGTGTGTGTGTGTGTGTGTGTGTGTGTGCGCGCGTGTGTGTGTGTGTGTGCGTGGGCACCATAGCACTTGGTAGAAGTAGAAGTGGAATCAAGGTTAGGTCGGGTTAGTATGAGGGGTCCTGGCATTGAAACAAGCAGTCTCTGACCTCTGAGAGTCAGCTCAGGGGTGAGCTGGGACCTGGGGGATCCTCGCAGGACATACTCCAGGGGCAGCCAGAAACCCCAAGTTTAGGGCGAAGCCAAGTTGGGAACCAGAGAGGGGATTGGCTGTCAAAGGTGAGAGTGGAGACTTGTTAAAAGTGACACAAAGCCAAGTTGGGAACCAGAGAGGGGATCAAAGGTGAGAGTGGAGACTTGTTAAAAGTGACACTAGAGAATTTTGTCACCTGTTTCATTGGTTCAACAGCATCTATTTCTTTGGAGATGCTGCTGGAGGGACCGTGGATGGGGCTGACCGAAGACTTCCTAATGCGCCTGCAGGGAAATAACGATTCAAAACCCTGCTTTGCGGTCTAAGGATGAGCTGTAGCCTCAGTGGAGAGAGGTCCCACGGCAGCTGCAAGACTGAGCTGTGATGTGGCAGCTGAGTGAGGCCCGGGGAGATGCAGTGGGGTCAGCATCACACTGAGGTGAGACCAGGGGTGACCACCAATGACAGCATGAGAGTTGCCGTCAGGGTGCTGCCAGGGGCAGGGAGGGACACAGGGGCTTCCTGTTGCAGAGGAGAGGAGACAGAGAGGAGACAGGACTTGCTTTTTTTCCTAGAAGTGCCACCTGCTAGCCAGCCCACCCCCAGCAGGTGGCCTTCCACCCCTGCACGGGCCACAGCCCGGCAGAGCTGCTGTGGACATATTTCTGTTGAACCCAGCTCTGCCCTTTCAGACACGGAGTGTTATGCATCACCAAGAAAGGACAGAGTCAGCGGGGGTCCGTCCGATGCCCACCGGGGTGGCTAATTAACCTCCGAAAGCCTCAAATTTTCTCATCTATAAAGTTTTTGGTTTTTTTTTTTAAATAACTATTTCCTTGCAAGTTTGCTCTGAGGATTAAATGAGACAAACAGGTACAGCACGTCTGGTGCAGTGTCTGGCTCGCAGTAAGCGCCCCAATTCCAGATGAGCTCACAACGCCCAGATTTATTTCGTAAACCTTGGCCTTTCCTCCAGGTCCCAAGGTCACACTTGTCACCACCTGCTGTGCCGAGTCCACCCAGCTGCCCCTATGCCTGTCCTGCACAGCACTGCAAACTCAGCCTCTAAATACACAGGTGTTCGTGGAGGTGTCGGTGCCAGTAATAAATGGTAATGTTTCACACCCATGGGTGCTTTTACAGTGTTTCCACAGCTGTTGCCTTAATTTAAGCAGCATTAAATCTTCTCTGGAACAAAGATGAGAGCAAGTTAACTTTAAAGCAAACCCACTTATAGAATCTTGACAATAACCTGATTCGATATTATCTTCATTTTGTACATCAGAAACGTTTACCTAGCCGTAAAACTGGGAATGACCATATATTTCTCCCCCTCTTTGCTTCTCTCACTGAGAACCAGATTCTCCACTCCCAGCAACGTCGTCTGTGTAGTTCTCTGTGCCTCTCACTTGGAGCACTGATTTAGCTTCTGTTCTGTCTCAGATTTCCTTTCCTCCATCAGCAATTGCTCTAAGAGTAAAAAGCGGTCATGCTACTCCTCTATTTAAAAAGTTGCAAACCAGTTCCAAATGCCCCCCGGGTGGAGTCCGCATTCTTCTGTGACACACAAGGCTCCCCGGGATCCGGCCCCCGTCTCCCTTTTCAGCATTACCTCTCATCACACCTTGCCTTGTGCCCCGCCCGTATTTCCTCTTCTCTGCGGGGGTGGACTCTGCTCAGCCTGATAGTATCCTGGTTGATCTATTTTACTATTAATTTTTTTTTTTGAAATACGGGTTTAAAAAAAACCCATTCAGCTCTTTTTCTGTTTCCAAATGAATTAATCCCTGTTCTCTTTAGTTATTGCCCCTGTCCACTCCAGTTGGAACTTTCTGTCTGTGTTGGCTCGCCGTTCTGCTCCCCGGTCCAGGTGGGCTCGGTCTCTCTCAGCCACAGTGAGAGTGGGAAGAGCATCTGAGCAGAAGTCTTCCTTGCTTGTTTTGATCTTAGAATTTGCCTCTCTGGTGCGTGGCTACATCTACCACAGCGACCAGTAGAACGGTCAGAGCCGTGCGTATGTGAGTTTTTACCTGCATTGACTGCTGAGAGTCAGCAGACGAAGTCAGTCTGTAATGCTCCCAAACTTTTGAAACCTACACTTTGGTTTCAAACATTCGCAAAGCCTGAAATCCTCATATTTATTTACTTTTTCTCCACTGAGTTTCCTGTTTGCATCTCTCTTGGAGCGGGGGTGGGGAGTGGGCTTGTTTCTGTTGCCAGCTATCCTGAAATTGTATTAAGCAGGCACTTCTGGTTTCTTTTATCATGCTATTTTAAAATGGGCTTTGTGGTCCTAGACAACCTTGTTTGGTACCTGTAGAATAGTAATGAGAAAACGACCAATCCCGTAGCAGTAATACACATACAAAGTGCAGAGACGCATGAGTAAGAAGGTTCATTGCAGCAGTATGTGTAACATCCGAAATTGGAAACGACTAAAACTTCAGTCAGTGGTGGACTTATTAAATACATGTGATTATACCCACACAACCAAATATCATGTCACCATCGGGAAAGTATATGTCCTAATATGGAAAGTTGCCATTATATAGTTATGTGAAAAGAACTAATTTTATGTAAAGTATGAAAGTATGATTCTATTTCAGTTAAAAAGAGAATATATATATATGTGTGTATATATATATACATATACATACACATATATATATATGTATATATATATACACATATACATATATACACATACACACACATATATATACATATGTATATACGTATATATTTATAATGTTTTCAGCATTCGTTAAAGAGATCTGGGGGTGTGGTAGGGGCTAGAATTACAGAAAACAGAGAACTTTCTTATCTAAGTCATACCAAATGCTTACTTTTTTTTTTTTTTTTTTACAAAAATAATATGTACTTTTTATCATTAGGAGAAAAAGCTTTAAATACTTGTCTTGTGGGATGCAACCAAAACTATTATCAGTGGAAGATTCATTATCTTTAAGACTAGAATTCCTAAACAGGAAAAGAGAAAAAAAACCTTCTGGATAAATACATAAAATATAAAAATAGATTTCACAGTGATTTAGGAATAAATGGACATAAGTAAAAAGTAACAAAAAAGCACAAGTAAATGTACAAGGACAAATAAAAGGACACAGGTTAGTTTTAACACCAAGTGGAGCCAGCGATATATCGTAGGAAGGAAATCTGGCCTCTACCTAGTTATGCTTCTGTAAAACAATTGTTTTTTTGCAAAACACTTGAAAAGAGCAACCACGTCTCTCTTAGAATTTGTGAAGCATATAGTCTAGCACAATTTCAGTTTTGATTTCTTTAAGAGATAGTCTGTTTCTTAGTAATTTGGCTTTTTTTTTTGTTTGTGTCAACTTTTGTGTTGGGTTTTTATTATTAGATTTTATGTATTGTATTTGAAAAATGTGCTGTCTGTTTCTAGTTTTGTGAATTTACTTAGGTTTTCTTTAGCATTAACCTCTAAATGCTCCATGGTTACTTAAAAAGAATATGTTTTTTTTTTTTGACAGTGTAGAATTAGAAATTTATCTAGTTTCATCTATCTTATCAATTTTATTAATCAAGTTCTTTATAGCCCTACTTATTTTCAGTTTCCTTGATTTGTCATGGGATAAGAACTGTGAGTCCTTTTGTGTTTGTTTTGTTTTTTTAAAGTTCTCCTTGTATTTACAACAGTTTTCGTATTACATATTTTGACAACACATGCTGCTTAGTACTTAAAGGTTCAAGGTATCTCCATTTTCATTGTGGAATAAAATTTTCATTATAATTGGTCCCATTCCAGTTTACTATTCTTTTACTTTGAACTAAATTTTGATGTCATTATGAGGAACATGTCTTTTTATATAATAGCTTTATCGTGATATAATTCACATACCATATAATTCACCCATTTAAAGCATGCACTTTGACGGGGTTTGGTACATTCAGAGTTGTGTAACCAACACCACAATCAATTTTAGAATATTTTTATCACCCCCACAACAAACCTTGTACCCTAGTTAGCGGTCGCTCTCCATTTTCTCAAATCCCCTGAGCCTTACACCATCACTAATCTACTTTCTGTCTCTATAAATTTGTTTGTTCTGGACATTTCATATAAACGGAATGATGTAAGATGTGGTCTTTTGTGGCTGGCTTCTTTTACTTAAGATGTTTTCAAGGTTCACTTATGTTGTATCCATGAAGGAACAATAATGCATTCCATTTAACTGTTGAACAATATTCCGTTGTATGCATATTTCACATTTTATTTATAGACATTTGGTTTGTTTCTGCTTTCTGGCTTTTATAAATAATCCTGCTAGAGCATTCATGTATAAGTTTTTGTATGGACATATATTTTCTTTTCTCTTGGATATATAGCTAGAAATAGAATTGCTAGGTCGTATGGTAACTCCTTTTTCTTTGGGTGAAGTTCATTTTTTTCCGCTTCTTTTTGGTAAGAGTTTTCTGTCTTTGTGAATAATGGTAACCTTTTGTCTGTAACATATGTTGAAAGTGTTTTTCCATGTTTATTTATTGGTCAAACAGAAGGTTTAGATTTTTAGGTAGTATAGTCTCTCTGTCTTTCCTATTTGGTTTCTCTTCTTGACTTGATGTTAAAAAAAAAACCTCGCCACCCTGGAATTATAAAACTATTTACCTAAGTGTCCTAGGTATTCTTCTGCATACCCTTTTTATGTTAACATCTGTGATTCATCTGGGTTCTATTTTGGTATAAGGCGTGAGCTAGGCATTCCGTTTAATTTTTTCCCCGAAGGACTCATCAGTTGCAGAGATATAGCAAGGCTGGTTTTTTTTTTCATCTTTTCTTGCATCTTGATCATATGATAGTTGCTGCTTCAGCTCATTTCTGAGTGCTCTTTCTTGCCTCCTGGGACCTAAGGAACCATGTATTAGCAGACTGGTGTGCATCAGAATTTCACACTCCCTTAGCTCTCTGCTTGGGTAATCAGTATCATTTTCCAATGAGGGCAGGGTCCCCAACCCTTGGGCTGTGGACAGGTAGCAGTCCGTGGCCTGTTAGGAACTGGGCCGCACAGCAGGAGGTGAGCGCCCGGTGAGCGAGCGATGCTTCATCTGTATTTGTAGCCACTCCCCAGCGCTAACATCACCGCCTCAGCTCCACCTCAGATCATCAGGCATTAGATTCTCATAGGAGCATTGGTCCCTGGTACCAAAAAGGTTGGGGACCACTGCTCTAGGACGCTTGGGTTTCATCGGACAAGTAGCAATGGAGCCATCAGCATCCTGCTTTTCCATTTGCATCAAGACGAGGTGTGGTTTGGGGTCACTTGTTTTTCATTGGGTAAGTTTCAGAGAGGTTTGTCAGCACCTTGTTTTTTGTTTCATTTTCAGATCAATATTTTTTTCTGCCTCTCATAATGCTGTAGATCTCAGCATCCCCTTCTTTCCCCACATTCTTCCTGACCTCCAGCAAGGCTCACGCAGCCCGACAACACCATCTCCCTGTCTCAGACTATAGAGGGGTGTTGGGGGACTGTTATATTCTTCAAAATAGTCCTTAAGTGTAACATGCACTGTGAGTCCCACTGTGACACCCAGAGAGGGGAAGTGACTTACCCATGGCCGCACAGGAAGCGTGCAGCAGAGCCAGAGATACAGCTTAGATGCTTAAACTCCTGGAAGGGCTAGGGAAAAGGCTTGGGTGCCTTAAATCAGAGGCATCTCCTAAATCAGAGGTTTCTTTTACCATGTTATACATGTTTGTGGTAATGAGCACACATCTGAGAACAAGACTGACTGGGTTCATATCCCAGAACTGCTGCCTACTAGCTGTGTGAACTAAAGTTACTTCCTTTTCCTGAGCCCCATTTCCTTGTCTGTCCAATAAGGACAAAATAACACTTACCTCATAGTGTTGTTGTGAGAATTAGAGCAGAAGCTGCATGTAAGGCACTTAGGACATTGCCCGTACATGATGTAAGTGTTAGATATTTTTATTATGTGGTTTTGGATACAGTGCACAACAGCAGCATGAGATCCTATATTCCTCTTGCCCATTTCTATGAAGTTCCTTAATTAAAAATCAACAACTGTACAACTTCAAACACCCTCAAAACAAACAACAGACACTGGCTATTTCGCATGCCCATCTGGAAAGATTGGGAGTGAGATATGGATGGATCGATGCTGTTTCTTTGACTACAGATTGGGAAAGTCAGGAGAACTCATGAACAGATCCAATCAATATCACTCCTCGTCAATCCCAAATGATAATTGAAAAGCTGAGTTGGAAAACCCTTAAGCATATGCTCAGATCATTTCTAAAGTTTGTTTTCAGTCTAGATTCTAGGTGGGTGGTGGAGAAGGTGTGTCTTTAGGGATTAGAAATGTCTCTGTTTCCTCTTCTGTACACTTGGCCTGTTGATTGTTTAATAATTAATTCTCCAACACATCAGCTTCCTTTCATTTCAAAGTGTCCCTGAATCAGTGCATGAACACATACTTTGTATCTAAAAGAGCTGAATCTGTCACTGTCCATATTAATATCACATTGATGTTAAGACAGAGTCCTGCTTTTACCACAGTGTAAGGCTATCTCAGGAAGAAGGCACTGGTCTTTGTAGTATGTTACAGTGTAATTCAAAGGCAGAAACTGGTTATCCCTCAGTTGGGGCAGGGGTGGATCGTGCAGTAGAGGCTGCCGCAGCCTGGGACTGGAGGTGCCTGTTGTGAATGATGAGTGGGGACTGACGATCTCTTGCCAATGTGTTTTGTAATTGTGTAAAGTGTAACATGCACTGTGAGTCCCTAAGTGAAGATACCGTAAAGAGGTATGATGTGAGCTAGAGGCTGGAAAGAAATGTGGGATGTGGTTTGTGCACAAACAAATAGAAAAGTTGGTAAAAAGGGAAATGATAGAAGAAAGAATAAAATTAATGGCAAGTAGGAAGCCAAGGTTCTAGAAAATAGCCTAGGGTGGACAAGCGTGAGCAAGGTACTGGGATGATGAGGCCCAGGGACCTTGTGTGGACATGGGTTCAGGGGCAGCCTGGGTTAAGGATGCTGACTTAGAAAGCTCTTATGTCCTTCCTTGCCCAAGGCCAGAAGGAATGAGTACTGATTCAGGTTGGGATTAGAGCAGGTTCTTAACTTGTGGTCCACTGAAGGGTCTTGGATAGACTTCTGAGAGTCTGTGAACTTAGATGGGAAACTACTATATTTTTATTTTCACTAATATCTAATTGAAATTTACCATTTCCTTCACTTATTTAATGTAGGCAACAAGCCATAGTAGTGACTTTGTTACCAATAGAAATTACCATTATTTTTATTTTATTTCCCATTGTAGTATTGCAGTTTTCCCAAACATCACTCATGCTCACCACGACTTTGAAATTATGGAAGTTGTTAGACCCTACGATAGATCTCGTTGTTTAATGCATTAATAAAGAAGCACATGTATTTATATCACATTTTAAATAACACTTACTTTGATAGCTATTTCATTATCTTTGCTTTTCTTTGTAATCCATTGTGTTTTATTTTATGCATTTAAAAATATTCTGAGAAGCAATTCATAGGCTTCCACAGATTGCCAAAGTAGTCCTTGGACAAAAAAGTGAAGAAACTCTGGGTGAGATGGGGTGGAAGCAGGCAGGTAGCTGGGGAGACTCTTACCCTCTGAGCCTACAGGAAGGGTCTGATCAAAGAGAAAAGTGAGAGGATGCTCTGGGAGGTTCTAGGACCCATGTGTCTAGACATTTGAGCACCCATTGCTGCTACTGTCTGTTCCTGGGTGGTCTTCAGGTCTGCCCTGGCCCCCATGGCAGAAGATGGAGCTGGAAGGACGTGGGGACTTGGATCGCAGGAGCTATAGCGCAAGGCTGGTAGACCTGGGTCTGGGAGGATGAGCTGGGGTGGGGATGCTGGCTGCCTCATTGGTCCCAGATTCTCCATCTGACAGTTGGTGGAGTTGGCAGATCTGAGATCAAGAGACAAGCTTTGCCCTAGACTGACTGCGTGAGCTTGGACCAGCCATGGAACTTCTGAGACTCAGTTTCCTCATCTATGAATCACCATTCATTCAACTAATGTTGATTAAACTCCAAGCACTGAGGAGGATGATCCTGCTATAGTTATTGAATGAATTAAATGAGGTACTGTGTTTGAAAGCACTCTGAACATAGATGCTCTCCTTGAAGAAACTTTTTTTTCCTTTAAATTATCCATCCCTTTATATTCCTGAATCTCATGTTGCTTTCTGAAGAGAAGAGACTTGAGTCTTTCCAAAAGGATATAGCTTTGGGGGTTTGTAGCTCCAGTGGGCTGACCCTTCTAGTCATCCTGATAACACAGTGTAAAGTGTCAGGACCAAATTCCAATGGTTTCTACTAGATGAGACCAGACCGCCAGATTCTATTCGAGCTGTCAGCCTGGCTAACAGAGTGCACATGGTTATTTATGCACTGAAGTACCCTGATAATTAAACTCATTCGAAGTCACGGTGATTGGTTACTCAAGAGGCTTGAATAATCATAAGTGAGGACTGCAATTTGAATGTGTGTTACACTGTTTGGTTTAGAAGTACAGCACATTTTGTTGCAAGAGGGCAAAGAAAAAAATGTTCATGTATCAGATGCAAAGCAGGAATTGCATGTTACAGCAGGTGGGGGCAAACCCTGTTGTGATCCAGAAGGGACCCCAAGGCTTAAAGTAGTAGAACAAAGAGGAGGGCACCGACTCCTAGGAGCCCACAGAGTTCCACCTCCCCTAGGTAAAGGCCTTCAAGAGACAAGATGCTAGGCCATCAGATGACGACCTTTGCTAGACTACACCTCTTCACTGTCTACTTTCAAGCCTTGGCCATCAGCCCCACTAGGTGCAGAGACCTAGTGGGGCTGGGTCTGTGATTCTGAAAAGTTTTGGCTCTGGCACCAAACTCCTCAAATCCCATCTCTCTCGTAGACTTGACTGGGTCACCCTAGGCTGGTTGTTTAGCCTCTCTGAGCCTCAGTTCCTTTATCTGCAAAAATGGGGATAACAGTAGCTCTTTTATCAGGTTTTCTGAAGATTAAGTGAGAGAATGATTACAAAGCACTTGGCTCAGTGCCTGGCCTACACTAAACGCTGTATCAGTATTAGTTGTCAGTACTCTTATTGGAGGGTTGCTGTGGGAGGAAGCAAATCTGTTAGGTCCTCCCTGGTTGTGTTTCTGTCCCCTTCCCCCTTCTCCTCTGGGAGAAGGGGATACCTTGGGGATATTGTCCTCTGCGCCTGTTGGCTCCCTCTCTTTATTCATGTCAAAATTCTAGCACATTCCTCTCTTGGTCCTTCAGTTCAAAAACTTGGCTTTATTCTCCCACAAGAAGAGAACCTCTGCTTATAGGGACTATAGGATTCTGATAGGAAAGTTCTTCAGAATCTGGGGCAAGATCAGGAAATGTCACCTTTTTACCTCAGTGCTTAGAAAATTAGCACAAATGAGAGCTGGGGAGAGGAGGGACTTGGCCACTTTTTAAATTGAAGGGACAGTTGCACCGCTTGTGAGTGGCTTGTTCTTGGGTAAATGGCTTAACTTTTCTGAGTCCAGGGCTGCTGTGACTGAGACAGCTGTTTGTCCACTACAAAATCATTCTACCCCTTCCACAGTGTGGTGTTGTTACTGAGAGGTGGTGCCTGTCTAGCCAGACATTCCTTATCCCAGCTGTACTTGCATTGCAATGTGGCCATATGACTTGTTCTTCCCAAAGGGATGTGAGAAAAAGTAATGTGTGTCACTTCTGAGCTAAGGCTCTCTTTCTGCTTCTACTGGCTGAAAACAAAGGACTTCAAGGCCTAGGGGGATGGTGGGGCCACAGAATGGAAGGTGTCTGGGCCCCTAGTCAACACGCGGAGGAAAGCCACTTGCCAACCAGGAACTCTTGCGTTGGTCTTTTAAGTGAGTGAGAAATTTCTCCTGAGTAAAGATAGTGAAAATATTGAGTTTATTCGTTACAGCAGCTAATGTTAGTCTAACGGACAAAACCGTAATGTGTAAAATGGTATACTGATTTGAAATGCTCCACAAACCCAGGTTGCAAATCTTCCATTCATTGATTTATCCATCCGTTCATTTTTAAAGACAAATATCTACTGAGGACCTATGAAGCCTTGTTCTAAGAGCTAGAGATACAACAGTGAACAAGACGAGGGCCCTGCTGTTATAAGGAATTTGTGTTTTGGTTGAGGAGAACGCAAACAAACAAACTGATAATTAAGATAACTTTAGACAATGTTAAGTGCTACAAAGAAAACAAAACAGAGTGAAATGATAGGAAATGACAGTGTTCTGTTGGGACGGTCAGGAAGGGCCTCTTTGAGGAGGGGACATTGGAGCTGGGGCTTGGCTGATTGACATCTCCTTCCCCTGTCCCCACCTTGAGGATGCTTTGGCCACCTCAGATTACTTTCCCTCTCGATCCTACACCTTCCTGCCTCCATGCTTCTGGAGCACCTTTCTCTTTCTGTGAACTGCTTCTGTTTCTAGACCAAGCTCCTCATCGGCGTCCCCCGGGGAGATGGACTCTGCTGCCAGAAACAACAGTTCCCTTCTACCTGCGCGCCCGCCTCTGCCACAGCCAGCCATGCTGTATTCTGCTTGCTTTTTTATGCATCGATTTCCTCCAGCAGCCTGCGACTTCTCACTCATCTGTCTTTGTATTGTAGACTATTGCACAGTGCTAGGCACATAGAATGTTTGTGGGGTTGATTTCAATATAAAACCACCAGAAATGATTATCTGATTCTGTCAGGAGCCTGCATAATGCATCACGTTTTGAAAGTGGCTTTTGCTTTGTCTCGGTGTCTAGAACACCAGCCCCTTTAACTGTGCATATGAGGATCGAGCCAATCTCAATTAGTCTGTTCATAAATACTCATGTTTCTCAGATAAAGGCAGAATCTGTTTTCTTTCTTTTTCTTTCTTTCTTTCTTTCTTTCTTTCTTTCTTTCTTTCTTTCTTTCTTTCTTTCTTTCTTTCTTTCTTTCTTCCTTCCTTCCTTCCTTCCTTCCTTCCTTCCTTCCTTCCTTCCTTCCTTCCTTCCTTCCTCT
>NW_006442491.1:26324450-26334405 GCF_000325575.1 Pteropus alecto
CCTTCCTTCCTCCTTCCTTCCTTCCCTTTGTTTTCTTTCTTTTCTTTCTTTTCTTTCTTTCCTTCTTTTAAAACCTGGTTACAAAACATAACATCTCCAGCTCTGGTGAGCCTGACAGCACTTCCTCAGGCTGACAGAACAGCTCACCAGGTCCTCTACAAGGGGGATGTGAGGGTTTGGAGTAAGGGTAGGATGAGATGAGTTTCTGTCTCTGTGAGTCTAGACTTTGATCTCCCTTCTTCAAAGTCTTGTCAGACTGGCAACCAGTGATGCATGGGTGAAGACAAGACCATATCTGAGAAATCGTCTCTTCTATTTATGACAAAGGTCATCCAGTCATCCTTCCCTGAAACCTGTCGCAGGAAGGTGGGGAGGAAGAGAGGGGAGCTCCCATCTGGTGTAAGAACTTTTGTTGATAAAATGTCCCAGGTGTAGGAAATGTCAGACCCTTGCTCCAAGGCAGGTCAGCGTGAGCGTAATTTGTACTCCAGAGCCTCCCCATGGATCAGGACTAGGTTAGACTCCCCCCTAAACCCCATCTTTCCTGGGCTCTTTTCCTTCCCTCTTCTCCTTCCTTCCTTCCTTACAGGTTTCTCCCTCAATGCTTCACGTATATCTGAATTCCTATCTTAGGCTCTGCTTCCAGGGGACTCACACCAAGACACTTCCTCTTTGCCAGGTGCCATGGCAGGTCCTCACAACCAAGCCCCGAGGAGGGAATGCCCACACTAGCCCCCTGGCCACAGAGGTGGCTTCCAGGCCCATCCGAACCCCTTCAGTGGTTGGCAACCCAACTGGCCAGAGCTTAATGTTAACTGGGCCACATCTTGCTAGTGAGTGAGGTCACTGCTTGTCAGTGAGCCATGTCTCTGCTCTGCCTGCCACTGGGAAGCAGGGACTGGGTATCCTGTGGAGTCTGTGGGATTTGTGGGGTCTGTGGGGTCCGCATCTGCTCTGAAGACCTGGTCACATAGCTTTCTTCCTGTAAGTGAGCATGCCCATCTCAAGATTTAGATTTGGCGGGGGGAGGGGGGAGGTAAGAGGCCTCACTCAGAACTCGGACTTGTGTGTGATCTCTGCTCTCTCTTTTCCTAGAGTTCTTTGCATTTGGACATTGTCTATGTGCCAGCCATTAATAAAGCCAGGACTCTGTTTCTAATCTGTCTGTGGATCCTCAAGGGATTGGTTCCTCAGCAGAAATCCAGAGAGGGAAGAGGAATGAGTGGTAGGGTCTAAGCACCGCAGCCTTACCCTGAACCCCTGGCAAACCCTACAAAGTAGATAAGATTCTCATTTGACTAATGAGGGAACTGAGGCTTAGGAATTGTAGATGACATGAGGACACAGTGATGTCTGAGCTGGGATTTAAACATTGGATCGTCTGGTTCCAAAGTTCAGGCTTTTTCATCCATACCAGAGGTTGGCAAACTGCAGATGAAATCCTGCTCACTGCCTCTTTTTGTCAATAAAGTTTTATTAGAACGCAGCCATGCTCATCGTTTATGTTACATTATGGCTGCTTGTGTGCTATAGTAGCAGAAGTGAGTAGGAACAGCAGAGACCATATGGCTCACAAAGCCTAAAAAATTTGCTATCTGTACTTTTACAACAAACATTTTCTAAGCCCTGGTCTATACTCTACTCCCTTAGAGTGTGTGTGTTTTTTTTATAGTCCAGGGACCCCAAGACACTGAGAGTGGAAGGATTCCTGGTCTTAAAATCAGTAGATCTGAGTACAGATTCTGGCTGTGCAACCCTAGTCAAGTCATCAATCTTCTCTTAGCCTTAGTTTATTCATCTATAAAATGGAGACAGGAACAGCCACAATATAGTTTTGTTTTGAGGATCGAATAAAGTAGCAATGATAATTAATGACTTTAGTTAAAGGTTGTTGAGTGCTTACTCTGAGCCAAGTGTGTGTGGACAGACGTTATTTCTTTTGATCCTTACAAGTGTCTAGCACATGCTAGACATTCGGTAAGGAGTTGTCAAATGAATGAAGTAGGTATTGTGATTCCCATTTCTCTGTTGAGGAGATGGAGACTCGGAGAAATGAAGTAACGTAGGGCTTGGCTGTTTATGACGGTAGACGGCGCTGGGTTCAGGACAGGCATGATGGGGAAGGGTTGTGGAGGGCAGTGTTCCCCTGCCGGGGGTAGGGTTTGTCTCCTCCCGGGAAGACCTGTGGTCTTTGGGGTGGTTTTCGTTACCTTCCGCTGAAGGTAGCGAAGATTGCTTCCTCTCAGCCTCTCCTCTTTGGTGGAAATCCCACAATTCAATCAGACTCTATTCTATCCTTTTCAATTCCCCCTGCATTATCTAGTGACTGGAATTGTCAGCAAACCCATCATCTTGTTGATGTGCATAAGAAAAACAAAGATTAGCTGCCTCAGAAAAGCGAACACATAGGAGTCATAATTATGGGAATCACTTGTAGTTTGGGTCCATTTGAGTGAGTTTGAGCCACACGTGAACCAGACAGCATGTTTGAAAACTTTTCTAGTTGTGGCACTGCTAATTTTGGTTACTCAGGAAGATGTTGAATGGCCACTCTGCCTGCACCGGGCAGATAAAGCCACCTCTACCCACTAGCTCCCCCTTAATGATGAGGACGATAATAGACAGAACAAATAGAATTCCCAGAAACTGCTCGGGAATTTTGTAGCTTCAATGAGGACAAAACTTTGGTTCTAGGAAAAGGGAAATGAGTTGAGTTGATTGAAGGAGAGATCGTTGTCTGAGTGTGGGTTTCCCTGGTTGCAGACGCAGAGTCCCAGACTGGAAAGCGAGTGCTCTGTGGGGACTGCAGTCCAGGAAACACTGGTAGGCAGCACTGGAAAGCTGGACAGGGAACGGAAGGCAGTCGGTACAAGATGCGTGTGCAAGCAGAGTGTCAGGGTGGGCAAATGAAGATTCATTCCACTGGGAAACTCGGGGAGTCAGAACAGAACATACACTGCAGAGTTTTGTCCCTCAATGGACGAGGGAGAGGGGCGTTTATATACCAACTCCCGGTACTCACTAGTTGAGGCCTGGCATTTTCAGTTTGCTTTGCTGGAAGTCCACCCAGATAGAAGTTAGTTGACGTGCCCTGACAGGGTGAGGCTTGACGAGACATGGGTGGGGCACCTACAGAATCTGCTACAAGCTCCAGCTCTGAAAGACCTAATTGGATGCAGACCTCAGATTCTCCTTCCTATTTACTGTGTGACCTTGGGCAAGTTACTTAACCTCTCCAGTCTTATCCTCTGGATAAGAAATATGATGGTACAGAACTTACTAGGTGATTGTGAAGATTAAAAGAGATAAGGCATGCAAGACACTGACAGGCTACCTGGCACGAGGCAAACATTCAATAGATTTTAGCTATTTTTATTAATAACTAATATTATTTACTCTATGGAAATTGAATGGGGAACATTTAGACATAGAGGATGATATGGGAGAAAAGGGACAAGAAAAAGTGACCCAAGATTGTGATGTGATGTAGGATGAAATAATTAATAAATAAAGCCTTAGGGGGCCATTCATTGCAGAAAGTGAGATGTTTTGAGAATGGCAGACAGGAAGTAGCCATGGCAGAAAGGGCATTGGACTTAGGCCACATTCAGCTTGAATATATTCTTTTTCCTGTGTAAAATGGAGATGTAGAAACCTTCTTCTGCTGACAGGGAGTGTGAGGTCCCATTGCAGAATGCCCCCTCCTAAATCTCCTGTGTTGCTACAGTGGTAATTAGGGACAGAATTTTCAGTAGCGATTGGAACACAGAAGCCATTCTACACAAGAACTTCAAATACATAAAGCTCAACTTCAAAGATAATGATTTGTCAGCAGCAGATAGCATTGTCTGTATAGCGTCGCTTCGGGCTGGTATAAACATGCGGACTCTTGAGCTGTCTGTCAGATCCTAGCTTGTTTGTAGAAAAATCTTCTGTACAGTTGCTGATGCCCGTGTAGCTCAAATCAAAAGTGTCTGTACCTATGGGATGAACTTGTAGAAGGAGCAAACTGACCAGTGGACTAGAGCACGACGTCCAAGATGGTGGGGACCAGTTGAGATATAGGTAGGTCAGAACCATGCTATTAACAGATAACATTTATTGAGAATTTTCTGTGTACCAAGCCATTTGCGAAACACTTCGCAAGATCACGCCATTTCCCCATCCCAAGAATTGAAGGAGGTGTCTCTGCCATGACAGCTGGCATCCTTTCCTTCCTTAGTGCGTATTCAAATAACCTCTCTTTGCAACCAGTGGCTTCCCCAACAGTCTTTTCTAGAGTCTGGCCTTTTATCGCAAGCCCGCAGGTACATTCTGAGTTGCTAGGCCAGAGATGGGGTGTTCTCTTCCTCCAGTGTTGGGCCCTGCTCTCTTTCCCAAAGACCAAACATGCTGCACTGAGGGAGCACCGCTGGCTCATTGTCACTGGCAAAGCGGAGGCAGGCGGAGGATCGCTCTGTCTCAGTTCAGCAGTGGTTAGCAAACAGCAGCATAATGGCCAGCCAGTGTGAAACTGTGCAAATTGCCTCATAAATAACTCGTAATGCACAGGCACCGGGGAGAGGCCATAGCTCATGGATAAATGACTCCCTGCCATTTTGGGGTATTAAACCAGGGCTAATCCGGACCTCTCTGTGGGGATTCATTAGCTGCTATGGGTTTCCCGCATGCAGGCCTGCTGGGACGTGGGTACCTCGCTTGGCACTTCTCTTGGCAGTGGGGAGAGGACAACGCACTTCTGAGCAGGGCCATTAGGAGGGGAAAGTAAGTACCTCTAGCAAACAAGCTGGGGGTGAGCCCTGCAGGAACAATACATTTTCCCTGGTGAACTAGCTTTCTGAGGAAGTCTCTTTGTGGGGTAGAGAAAAACATAATAACAATAACAGCTAACAATTATTGGGTGCTTACTCTGTGTCAGACACTGTACTAAGTCTTCTCATGCATTATCTCAGGTAATTCCCACAAAAATCCCATTAAGTAGCTGCTATTATTGTTTGCCCTATTTTTATAGAGAAAGAAACCAAGGCTCACAGAGGCTTAGTCACTTGCTTTAAGTAATATAGCCAATACGTGGGGAGTGTATTAGTTATCTTTTGTTATGTTATGGTAACAAATGAGCCTGAAATTTCCGTGGTTTAAAGTAATTAAGGTTTGTTTCACTCCTGTCTTATGCTACTCATGAGCCAGCTGTCCTACTCCGTCCGTCTTCAGTCCAGCATCCAGGCTGAAGGGGTAGCCCTTATTTGGAACATGCTATTGTCATGGCAGAAGAAAAGCAAGAAAACTGGTAAAACTGGCCATGGCTGTTAAGATTTCTGCCCAGAATTGGCATATGTCACTTGTGCTCACATTTCAGTGGCTGAAGGAGGTCCGTGGCCAAGCCTTCTTTCAATGGGACGAGGAAGTTCATTCATCCCACGGGGAATTACTGTAACTAATGATAATGGGAAGAGGAGGGCAGAAAGTAGAGAATAATAGCTGACCCTTGAGCAACGTGTAGTCAAAAATTCATGATTCCCCCAAAATGTAACTACTAATAGTCTACTGTTGACCAGAAACCTTACCGATAACGTAAACTGCCAATGAACACTTATATTGTATGATATATACTTTTTAACACATATGTTGTGCATTATACACTGTATTCTTACATTAAAATAAGCTAGAGACAAGAAATGTTATTAAGAAAATCGTAAGAAAGAAAAAACACATTTACAGTATTTATTGAAAAATATCTGTATGTAAGTAGACCTGCACAGTTCAAACCTGTGTTGTTGAAGGATCAGCTGTATCATCTACACAAGTGATTGAACTCAGAACTTTGTGATTATTTATTTTGTGCTTTTAATCTCTGCCTTCATGGATTTGGAGCTGTGAGACCTGAGTTTGGGTTGTGGCTTTGCACTGAGAAGCTGTGTGACTTGCAGGCAACTTTCTTCTCTTCTCTGGGCCCCAGTGTCCTCGTCTTAGTTAGATACCCCTAGAAGTAGACCCAGAGACAGATATTTGAGTGCAAGTAGGTTATTTGAGAGGCGGTATCCCAGGAAGCCCCTCCTGTAAGGAAGGGGCAAGTAAGACAGAAAAAGGAAGGCAATGAAGTGTGTTCTTAAGCAGGTCACGCTCAGAGAAACCGGGGCACTATCCTGCTGAGAAACTTTGCGGGGTACACACTTGAGTTACCTGAGGGACAAGGAAGCTGAGGTATTTATTCCCCAACTCCCAGACCATCATAGGATGAGGGTGTTTCTAGGGGCAGTGACTCTCCTGCAGCCAGGGAAAAGCTTTTGGGTGGAGTTATATGTTTGCAGTAAGCATCCTCGGCGTGCAGGGATGAGCTAAAGTTTCCATCTGTCCAGTGAGCAGTGTTGACTAGAAAAGCTTTAAGGGTTCTTCTGCTTTTTGTCACCCATGCCCACAGCACTGCCTGGCACAGGGGAAGCTTGTCAGTAATCTGGTCGAGGGTGGGAATAACAGGCTTTTGCATTTCCCCCCGCATCCTCTTGTGAAACATCATGACCCACCTCTATCCTCTTTGCTTTGCAGGGTGCTCTGTCTGTCTCTTGCCCTTTTCAACCTTGGCTCTTCCCCAGGGTGCTGCAGCTCTTCCTGCCTGCTTGAGTGGACGCTGCTCTTTCTCCCATAGACCATGCTTCCCAGGGTCACAAGGAGACAGCATCAATGATATATTTGTTTTCCACTGCCACCTGCAAACCAGGCTCTCCCACTCTATGTAAAATGCTCTTGTTGCTTTGAAGCCCTATCATGGCACGCTGCCACCGCCTTTGTTCTCATACTCCATTAACCAATCCTCTCCCCTCAGCCCCCACCAGGCTCCGTCCACCTACAACTGGCTCCCTGCCTACCTTCCCTTGCAGAAACATAACGCTGTCCTCTCCTTTGCGTATGAAGTTGATGAATTCCACACCCAGAGCTCTTGCACTGACGTCCCTGTCTAGTTCAGCACACGGACATCTCTCTCCAGGAAACCCAAACGGCCCCTGTAACCACCTCCTCCTGCACTTCCCTCCCTTACTTCGATTTCTGCCTTCCTGCTCATCTGTACTTTGGCCAAAGTAATGTCTCTAAAATATGAGTGGGTAGAGAAGTAGCAGAGTGTAATGGTTAAGGACGGGGACTCCAAAGACAGGGTGTTAGGGTTTAGAATCTGCATCAGCCACTTATTAACTATGGGAACTTGGGCGAGCCACTTATCATCTCTGTGCCTCAGTTTCCTCATCTGCTGGCTGAACCCACCTCATAGGGTTGGTGCAATGATTAAATGAGTCGACGTCTATAATGTGCTTAGAACATCACCTGACACAGAGTGCTTAATGAATTTGTTAAGTAAATTGAGTCTGATGATGATATCTTCTCCTTGCTCCAAAGCCTCCATTCCTCCCAGTCACCCATAGGGAAGTGTCTGAGCTGGCCAGTCTGGTGCTTGAGACCTTGGGTAATAGGGTTCCACTCCCCCTTTTAAAAATCAACCCCTCGGTGCCTTTGCACCCCACATTTCATGACTCGGCTATTCCATATCTCTGAGTCTCAGCGTTTGCTGTTCCTATTGCTTGGTATGCTGTCCTACTGACCTTTCAGGAACTACCTCAAGCTTTACCTTCCCTAGAAATTAAAGTTCCCAGTCCTATTCCGGTAGAGATAACTGCCTTCCTCCTTGTAGTGAGTAGGCAGTGCTCCTGTTGTAGGGCTGGGGCTAGGGTGAGGAGAGTGAGGCGCTTGCTTCAAGGACAAAATTTAAAAGGGTGTCAAAAAAACTCAGTAGTCGTGATAGAGAATATTTGAATATTTGAAAAAATCAAAATGAATGCTATAAATCTATATTGAACAAAATATCAAAACTTAAAAATAAAAATGGAATCTAACTCTGCTCTTGAAAGACTCATTCAACGTGCCTTTGATCCTGATCCTGCTGGATCCTGGGCCGGCTTGCTGCAGGATGCAAGACCATGTGGAAGAGAGCCCAGCTGTCTGTCGGAGGTTATCCTAGACCAGTCTATAGACAGTTGACTCCATACTTGTCAGAGAGTCCAATCAAGATCAGAAGAGCCACCTACATGACCCACAGCTGACATCAGACACTTGAGCAAGCAAGCCCAATTGACCCATTGACCTGTGAGCAATATCAATGTTTATGCTTTTCGACTTCTGTGTTTTGGGGTGGTTTGTTGCACAGTAGTGGCTAACTAATACAATCCCTGTGGCCATAGAACCTTTGAGTATACTTTGCCTCTGCCTGGTGAAATCTTTCTCCCTTGGCCACTCTTTTTTCTTTGGGCCTTGATGTGTCACGGCTTTAGAGAGGTCTTCCCTTACTCCCCTGACTAGGTCAGAGCTCCCTCTCCCAGGCTCTCATTCTATCGTGTAACCTCCTTTATTTGGCCCTAACTACAGTTATGATTCTGCATTTATTTATGTGATTGCCTGATGTCAGACTTACCTGTTAGACAGTAAACTCTATGGGGGAAGAATTGCGATGTTTAGTTCTCTATTGTGTCTCGGCACATAGTGGGTGCTTGATAAATGTGTTGGGTGAATGAATATGTGAATGAATGTTGTTTTTATACAACGTTGGAGGGTGCCAACTAAGCCCCTGATTTCTCTGATTTTTATCCAGTGGTGTAACAGGTAAAATGAATCCCTGACGCAAAAGCCAGTGGGCCTCTCCTGGGGTCCTCTCCATCCCTATGCTTCATAAAGAGCTTTACTTTCTTCTTCTGAGCACAGTTGACTGGCACAATATGGAGCTATAACCAGCAGCACCGCCCTGAGAGTAGAGGAAGTAAGTCTGCCTAGGCCAGGGCCAGGGCATTGCGGAGGAGGGGGGGATGTACCTGAAGACGGAAACACTATGAATGGGCCACAGCGGGTCTTGGGGAGCCTCTCTGGTGTCCTCACTCTAGCTCACCCTCCAAGCCTTCTCAGCCCCTCTCCTCCAGCAGCTGCAACCTCTGGCAATTTGAAGTTCTGCCCCAGGCTCCTCCTTGTGGCGCTGGAGGTCTTGTGAGCCCCTTACCAAGCATGGGTCTTGATACCTGGTTTCCTGACCTCCACACACCATGCTTCCTAACTCATTCTTGAGAAGTGCTGTGGACCTTCGAAGCCACACTGCTTGGGTTCAGATCCCAGGACTGCCTCTTACTAGTGGCATAGCTTCAGGCAAGTAATGCATCCTCTCTGTGCTTCATGGGCTCATACCTACACCATAGGTTGTTATAAGGATCAAGCTGAGCTTGAGTGTGTTAAAGCACAGTAGAGCCTACTACCCGGTAAGTACGATGCTGGTGTTTTTCTTTCCTTTCAGTTCAGCTGGCTGGAGGCCCTGATGTGAGGCTGGCAGTCCCAGCACATCCAGCCATGCTCAGCATCCTGTTTCTTGTCAGGGAGTGCTGTGTGGCTCCAGGCTACTACATCTCCCAGTGAGCTCCCGCCCCTATTCTGTGAAGGGCCGGCTCTGCAGGAGAAACGTCCTTGAGCAAGGAGCAGGTCTGCTAATGCCACCTCCCAGGCACACACGCTCCTGCCCACCCTCTCCAGGGCTCTCTCCTTATTCAGGCTCATCAGTGCTTTATTACGGCATTCTTTTCCAGTTCTCTCTCCAAAGGTCATCATAATTATAATCACTCCGCAATCATGTCCAACTTCTTAGCCCCCCACTGAGGAGTGTGCGAGCACTGTCACTGGCCTGAGAGGCCCAGTTCTGTGAGGCCTGTCCGTCCCACCTCCACCCTGGGA
Source organism: Pteropus alecto (assembly GCF_000325575.1). NCBI lineage: Eukaryota > Metazoa > Chordata > Mammalia > Chiroptera > Pteropodidae > Pteropus > Pteropus alecto. Next base: position 26,334,201 of record NW_006442491.1, read on the forward strand.
GCAGCAAGGCCACCCCCACAGGGATAGTGGTGGCCTTGGGGCCTCGACCTGCACCCTCAGAGGCGCCTCCTTTGTTCATACCACCTCTGTCCTAAACCTGCTGCTCCCCAGAGTGCTCTCTGCCCCTGGGTGGGCCTGTGCTGAGGAATGTAGACAAAGTGTCACATCAGTCAGGGGATGACAGTTTTTCTTGAAACCCTCTGTG
>NW_006442491.1:26334453-26348211 GCF_000325575.1 Pteropus alecto
TGTGTAAGTGAGAGACAGGACAGGGCTGTCGACAGGGGAGGCCTCCCTCGGCGGCAGGGGAGAGGCGAGACCCCTGTGGCAGGGTGAACATGTTCTGCGCTCATGTGACAGAATCAGGCACAGCAGCGTTTCACAGGGTTCAGCAAAAAGTGCTGTGATCTCCAGGGACACATTGAAGAGCTTCGCCTAGTGTTATGGGCTGGACAATGTCTCCCTCAAGTTCCTATGTTGAAGTCCTGACCCCCAGCACTTCGGTAATTCGTTATGCAGCAATAGATAACCAATACACACCCCTTCCTTCGAATTTCCTAATGGGATTGAGAAAGATGCAGTTTCCTTTTTTCTAAACACCTTCTAGACTTGAATAACTTTATCATGGGAGTGGCCTCTGAGGCTTCCAGGGTGTCCTCTGCCTTGCCCACCTTGGCTGGCCAGAGCAGGGGTCGAGGTCTCCTGGGAAGGGAGTCAACACTTGACTTTCTGTGGTGATCCGTGCTAGTCCTGGCCTCAAGTTCTCATTTCCCTCCACATTCTGCAATGTCTCACCCTGGCTGGCTGGGCTTCTCTCATTGTTACCCATTTTATTTTGGTGGCACATTGGCAGGGAGTCAGTAGGACTTGAGAGAGGCAGGGGTGGAGGAGTAAACAGAGCATGGGCAAGCTGTCTGAAGGGGAAGCCTCTTCTGAACCCTGGGAGCAAGAGGTGAAGCCTCAGGGGCCTGTGTGTTGGTGTGTGGCCCAGTGGTCAGGGTACAGGAGTCTTCCCCATCTGTGGAAAGTAGCTTTAGCCTTGCGCAACACCTTTCGCACCCCCTGGCTCTAATACAATATGGCTTCTAAGCCAGAGGCAGAGGTCAGTGTCAGTGGCTTTGCCAGCGTTGGATGTCCCTACAGTGGACCCCACTCTGCACCTAGGGACAGAGCTGAGGGAGGAGGTAGCTGAGATGACTGGGTGTGATTTCCAGGGACACCTCGGAGGGGCCTTTGAGGGTCTAAATATCCTTCGGTAGTGCATAGAGTCAGAGCAAGGGAAATATCCCAGATGGTAGGATTGCTACCAAGTTTAACTCCCAGACTGGTGTGGTCTGGAAGTTTGGCAAATATTAATAATGGTTGTAAAAATAGCTCATCGAACATTTGCTACGTACTTAGCATGCCCCAGGCAATGTGTTACTGTTTCCTATGCTCTAAGACGTTTAATCCTTGTAACAGCTCTATGGGGAGGGTTATTATCAGCCTCCTCTTATAGAGGCTTAGAGAGGTTTAAGTAGCTTGCACAAGGTCACTGACTCAAGAAGTGAGGAAATGTCTGAATAAACCCAATGTCTAGCTTGAAAATCCACGTGTGCAACTGCCATGCTGCATCTATCCATTACTGTGAAGCCTGAGAGCCAAATTCAGTGTGTGATGGGCTCATGGGCTCTAATGAGAGTCATGCACCTACTGTGTGCCAGCATCATGCAGTTCACATAGTTTGTTTAATCATTATTACAAGGCTTGGAAGTAGGTAATAATAGCCTTACTTTGCGGATGAAGAAACTAAGTCTCAGAGAGGTTGTCATTTGTTCATAGTCGTCTGCTGGTGAACAGCACAGCTGGGATTCAGACTCAGGCTCTGTGACATAAAAGCCCCCTCTTTTTTTGGACTCATGTTAGTAGAAACAGCAGGGAATCTGTGGGGAGGTTTGGCATGATAGGCCCAATTGATTTCAGCCACTTTTTAAAGTAACTTGGTGGTATGCAAATCCAAGGCAGGGTCCAGGCATCCTGGCCTGTGCTGTGGGCAGAGGGCTTCCCATGGCAGCCCTGAGAGCATGCACCTAGCCCACACATGGGAGGGCTGAGCTGGTTCCCTCTCCACTTTATTGATGTGGAGTGAGTTGAAAGTTATTGCAATGAATAATAAATGAGCTATCATAGCGGAACCGATTATTCTGAAGCGTTACCGATGTTTGTGTTGATAAAAATGAATAAATGGCTAAATGTTTGCAGGGAATGGAAGAGAAAAGGCATAACAAGAAAATTCATATGTGCCTCTGATAGTTAGAAACAATGAGTCTTGAAACAGAGGCAATCAAGGAATGGGATAAAGCAGCTTTGTGATTTGTCGTATAGGGAAAATAATGACAGAATCTTTCATCTCTGGCCATGTTGGCTGGAAAGTGGTAATAGACATTGGCTTTGAACAGAGGAGGTAAGAGGCCAAGAGAAAAATAAGGTTCAGAGCCGTGAATATGAGGGCCAAATCGTTGCTTGGCTTCTCTCATAGACAGAAGACATATAGAGGAAGGACATGACAGCAGCCATTTCAGACTTCTCTGCAGATAGAGAAGAAAGCCTTACTGGCTCCAGATGTGAGCAAAGACTTACTTCCAGGTTTGGGGGCCAAGGTCAGATGCAGGAGGATCATGAGAAGCAGGATTCAGTGGAAGAGGTCAGCCAGCCATGGAGTAGTAGCTCCTTTATACTGATGACCCTTTGCAACCCTTTCCCCCCTCACCAAGCCACATCCATCCCCAAATTTGATTCTTGTCAAGCTGGCCACAACTCTTCCTCTTTCTTTACTACTAAAAGACACATACCAGAATCCAAGAGAGTGAGAACAATGCTATATCTGTTGTTCCCAAACTGTGTGTCAAGGTGCCGCAGAGCACTATAGCAAAGCCAGGGGGCGCCCTGGGATATTTTAAATGTTTCGAGGGAAACTTGACTTCCTCTGGACATCGTGCTAACTACTAGTTCATGGTAATTCACGGTTTCAACATTGGATTGTGCTACATTCCTTCCGATGATGTCATGTCTTTGCAAAACTGGGTTTTCAGTCGTTGCTGTGATAAGAATCAAATAGGGTGTATCACTCAGCGTGGAGCAGGCAGTGAGGATGGTGGTGTCCAGTCTGATTCCATGTTTGAGAAGTTGTGCAGTGCTCAACAGGTACATGCATCCATTACTAAGTAACTATAGTTATCTGAGAATGAAATAAAATGTTAACTTCTTCTTTCAACTTATGTGCATTATTTTAAAAAACACAGCTGCTAACTTAGTTATATTAGGGCATAGAATCTTATTCTTTGGCTCCAACTACTCAGTAAATATAATTGTTAGGTATTTTTGTTGGCTTGCTGCTTCCATGGAAAAATTATGGAGTGACTAAGGATTCTGTAGACAAAAAGTTTGGGAATGTCTATATTATGTGCCAGTGAGGTCCTAGTGGAAAACCAGTGACACACTCAATGACCATACCTGGTAGCCTTGCGATGATGAGGGAAGACCCTCTTGATGGGGAGGGAGGCAGCACTGAGGTTGGCCACTGTCAATTTGCTTTACCTTGTGGAACTTTTGCTGCTGGAATCTGTAAAGTGGCAGAGAATAATCTCTATCTCACAGTGTTGTTTTGCAGAGCGTTGGAGAGTTAAGAGTTTTGAAGGGAGTTTAGGAAAAGAATTCTTTCCAAAGGCATGGGCAGGGTGTAGAGAAATGACATGGAATAGGCAAAATTCTGGGGTTAGTAATGGGGAGATGCATTGGGGAGTTTGGAGGAGAAGGGAGAGAGGGATTGGTTATCACAACCTGTATGTATAGAGAGATGGGGACAGGATTGGGAGCAGATAGATATGAACTTCGGCCAAGCAATACAGTCAGCTTCTGCTCTCTGCATGGAGGGCTCTGCCAAGGTGCTATGTTCTACAGAGCTTAATCTGCAGTACTGGCCTGGCCTAGCTGCAGTGTGTTGGTGGTTCTCAAACTATGGCCGCAGGGAACCCCGAGCTCCCTGAGCTATCCAGATTTTCACCACAAAATCACATCACAGTGGCCTTTTCCAAACTCATCAATCACGTCAAGGTCTCAGGATAGAACCTTCTCAATTTTAAGTTTTTTCCTCTCATAAATTTTCTCTAAACTGAGTCCAAAATGAACAATAAATATTGATAAGAAACTTAAAAATGTGATTTTTTAAAGGAGGATTTTATGTATTGCTATTTTTTGAGATGCAGAAACATGCATACATCTAATATAGTCGTATTTTCTGCTAGTAAAATTGTTCCTGACACATGTGACAGAATTAAGTACATAAATTTTTTTTTTCATGTGGTTATATAGAGAGCATACCATCTTCCCAATGTCTTCCGAATGAATTTTAAGCTTTTGATAGAAAACTTGCATATGGTGTAAAATTTAAGTTCTAGGAACACGTATCACTATTATCATCATCATCATCATCATTGTTATCACCATCATCTCTTTATGAGAGATTGTAATGTGTCCCCTACATGTTCTCGCTAGATTATCCTAAACAGTGCTTTTTAAAAGTGAGACCCTTGCAGCATCAGCAAATACAGATTCTCAGGCCTTACCCCAGAATAACTGAATCAGAAATTCTTGGCTTGGAGCCCAGCAATCTGTGTTTTGACCCACCCTCCAGAATGAGAACCATTGCTCTTAAGTAATTCTAACATAAACCAGTAAAATTGGAGCCATTGTTTGCATTTGAGAGCTATGGAAATAGGCTGAGAGAATGATGCACAGCTATTCAGTAGCAGGATTGGAGCATGGACTGAATTATTCTATCCTGAGGATGAGTATTTACCCCAGAATTCATTCTGGCTCATTCATACGACTAATGAATCTAGAAACTACATCCACTCTGTACTTTTGTGGAAGATAAACCAATAAGTAAGATAAGTTGTCAGAACTTACTCCCATAAGAAGATAAGGCAGGAAACACATAGCAGTTAAATGCTAAATGTCATCATTACCAATGTCATAGGATTTCAGAGATGAAAGAATCAGTATGTCCTGGACTGTATATGAATTGTGCTCTCTGGAGTTGTTCAAAGTGCCGCAGAATACTAAAACCCTGATCAAATATCTCCAGAAATAGGTGGCCCTTAGTTAGGCCTGGAAGGACAACGGGGATATGTGTGGGTAGAGAAGGAGGTCGATTGTGGATTAGCAACTGGACTAAAAGAGAATGGCTTTCACATAGTGAGGTCAGGCAAAAATCAACTTGAAATGGATTAAAGACTTAAATATAAGTCTAGAAACTGTAAAACTCCTAGAAGAAAACACAGGGGAAAAGCTCCTTGACACTGGTCTTGGTAACAATTTTTTTTGGGTATGACACCAAAAACATAAGCAATAAAAGTAAAAATTAATAAGTGAGACTACATCAAACTAAAAGCATCTGCACAGCAAAAGAAACAATCAATGAAATAAAAGGGCAGATTGTGGAATGGGAGAAAATATTTTCAAATCATATATCTGATGAGGGGTTAATATCATATAGGTCAATAGCAAAAAAACAAACAAAAACAAAACATCTGATCAAATGGTGAAGTCAGGTTAAAGCTGAGTAGCAGCAGCCAGTAAAAAAGCCTTGACTGAAAAATGAGTGTTATGGGACCTTTTACTGCAAAAACAAGTGGAGAGGATGGCATCTCTACCTGTTGGGAGATCAATTCCACTGCACGGTGAGGAAGTAGCCATGCCCTTCTTGTCCTCTCTCTCTTTTGCCACTAGACCACGGGTCAGCAAACGTTTTCTGTTAAGGGCCAGGCAGTAAATGTTTAAGTCTTTGCCATCCACATTGTCTCTGCTGTAACTCTTCAATTCTGCCCCAGTGTGAAAGCAGACATGGTCAGTACATAAATAAATGGGCATGGCTGCGTTCCAGCGAAACGTTAAGGACACGGAAATTTGGATTCCATATAATTTTCACGTGTCACAAAATAGTCTCATTTAGATTTTTTCCAACAATTTAAAAGTGTTAAAACCATTCTTAGCTTGCAGGCTATTCAAAAATGGGTGGCAGGCCAGCTTCGGTCTGTAGGCTGTTGTGTGCTGACCCCGGGACTAGACCATAGACCTCATGAGGGCAGAGGGAATCTGTTTTTTCACTGCATACGCTCAGCACTCAGCACAGTGCCTGATACAGTGGCCAGTCAAAATAAAATCTGCTGAATGAATGAACGTGGTTCATTCTCCTTTGTTTTCTCTTCTCTGAATTTGTTCAAAGAAAATATGAGGCAAGAAAGTGGAGAGGGAGTAATCAGAGGTATTCAGTGCTTTCTCTTTTCTACGTTTTTAGTAGGAATTTAAAAAGCTTCTGATTTCAGTGAAAAGAAAGATTAAATAGAAATCTCCTATAAGAGTTTAAGTTGTCGATTTCTTATAATACTATAAAATGCTAGACCTAGAGTTCAAATATGGCAATTTTAAAAAAAATCTAAGAATGAATCCAGAATTATAAAATTGTTTTTTATTTAAGCCCAGAAGGAAATTTAAGATTAGATTAAGCATCATTGTTCATAGTTGAAAGGTAGTAAAACTATGTTCATTATAATAAGAATTGTGTGGTTTTAAATGTTCTAGTTTATTTTTTAAATATGTAGTAACTAGATATGGTTAATTGTTATTGGACTTGGATTGGCAGTTTCAGCAAAATGGATTTTAGGCTGTGCATTTGATCTGTAAAGGTGCAGTAGTACTAGCACTTCCCGTGAAATAATTGCTGGGCTGGAGACCATAACTGAGCCAATGTTGAGCATACTGGGAACACGTGATATCACTGATCATTAACCAATGAAACATCTTGGAAATACCTGAGAAATTTAAAAAAAAATGAGTTTCAAAGAGTGATTCTGTGCATGGGAAGAATAAATAAGAAAGAGCGTCAAAGGCTGACCTTTCTCCTGGGATAGGAGATGTGTCCTAACCCACCTGCGTGAACAGAACAGAGCAGTCCTGGCACCTGAGATCAGGTCGTGGGTACAAAGAATAAATTTATGCTGTTTGGAACTTCCCACTATTCAAGACCTTCCATTCCTGGCTCATTCTTAACTGTTATTATTATACTCTCATAATTCAATGTGTTCTTAGATACAGCTTTTTAAACAGAAAGAGCTTCACCAGGCAGAAGGAGACATTCATTGTGTTTATGGGAATCCCTTCTGTTCAGGTCATTTTTTCCACAACCCAAGGGGAGTGGAAATCTTTTTTTTTTTTTTTTCTGTTTCTCCAGATCTGTTTCTCTACTCCACTGCTAACAGCATCCTGATTTCCTTAACTGAGGCTGCTCCTATCCTCTGGAACAGGCAATAGGCACATGATTCTGGTCTCGCTAGTCGAAACATTACACTTGCCTGGCCACAGTGGTTGGTTCAGGGATGAGCATGTGACCTAAGCTAGACCAATGAGAATCATTCCTAGGTCTTTGGTGAACAGACTGATTAAGTGGTATTCTTCCTCTGAGGGGGCGGTTAAACCCCCAGGTTGTTAATGGGAAATGGCTGCTGGTGGTCTTGCCATGGTGAGGGAAGGACCTCCTGCGAGGGGAGGCAGCACTGAGGATGGCCACCGTCAATTTACTTTATGTCGTGAAACTTGGGCTTCATTAATCTGTAAAGTTGTGGAGAATAATATCTATCTCACAGTGTTGTCCTCTGGATTAAATGCCAATACTAAGTGAGTATTTGAAAAGCATTTTTATCTTCCTTTCCTTTCCCTTCCTACCTTTTTTCTTTCCTTCTATCCTTACTTCTTTTTTCCTTTCTCCCTTCTCTCCCTTTCTTTTCTGTGACCTCGCTTTTTTTTTTTTAAATAAATCCCCAGAAAGGGAGATTCTTTGGGTACAGACTCAACAACTTTTATCAGTGACTGCTCTTGCATGAGACTGAGGCAGGCATAGAACAGTCATCGCGGAGGCCTCAGTGAAGGTGATGTTTGAAGGCCTGGCGTGGCCACCCAGAAGTGGCATGGCTGAGATAGTAGGTGGACAGTGGAGGTTGGGAGCTGATCTCTGTCGACCATAAGGAAGAATCTTTGAGCATAAGAGCTTTACAATACAGGCAACAACGTCTCGGAGGGTGGTGTGTTTCCAATCCCGCAGGCATCCAGCCAAAGATGGATAGCCATCTATCAGGGGTGCAATAGAGGGGACTTATGTGCAGGGGGCAGTTTGGACTAATCTTCCAAGATGACTTCCGGCTTGTAGGCTGTGATCTATAATTTGTTCAACTAATGCTGGGTCAAGATGCTTCCTTCAAGCAGGACTGAGAAAAACATCAGGTGGGTAAAGGTATTGTTTCCTTATGGCAGTGGTTCTCAAAGTCTTCATGCATCAGAATCACCTGGAGAACTTACTAAAAACACAGATTGCTGGGTCACATCCGCAGAGCTCCTGATTCAGCAAGTCTGGGATGGGTCTTAAAACTTGAGTTTCTAACAAGTTCCCAGGGGATGCTGATGCTGCTTTTCCAGAGACCACACTTGGAGAACTGCTGTTTTATGGGTTCCTTGATTTTATGAATGGTAACTGGTGTATTGTTGAAAAAGCACCAGGCTGGGAGATAGGAGCCCCGATTTCTTGTTACTTGCTACTCCACCCAGCTGTGAGTCTTTGTAACCTACTTTGTAACCTACTTTCTCTGGGCCTCACTTTCCTCATCTCTAAAAGGAGACGAGTTAAATTAGATCATGGGTGTCCATATTTTCAATGCAATAGGCCTCCTTCAATCAACTTTTCTTTTTTTGTGGGCACCGTGTTTTGAGAGATTATTTTCTCCCCAGAAATATAGTGTGTAATTAAATAACAGCCTAGTTAGCCTTATTTTTGGCAAATATCTGATTTTCTTTGGTCTTTTTGATCAAGGATTGTAGGTTTTGGACAGGAGTTCAGGGATCTCTGGGTCCATCGGTGCTGAGTTAAGTGATATTCAAGGTTTTCCTCATAGCTCAAAGATGTGACATTCTAGGACATTTGGGACATAGTGCCAAACCTCAAGTTACCTTTTGGGAAGGTGGTAAGTCTTGGCTCCTTCTGCTGGCCCATGGCTTGTTGAAGATGTGGCCAGGGAGCTTTCAGGCATCAACGGAAAGTTTGGGTGGGTGGCTTCAAAAGCCTCTTCCTCAGTTCTCAGACTGAGGTTTGAGGTCCCATGGCCTCTCACAGGTCTCTTCATGGGGCCCCATAGTTGAGAGGTTGGGGCTGGTGCTCATCCCTAGGTTTTAAGGTTCATGGCCCAGGCATGTTCTAGTACAGCTGTTAGTTTTCAAGAGATTAATGAATTAAATGGGCTTAGATGTTTCTGCTTGGAGTTGATTTTGATATTCATTACCCTGATTGGGTGCAGATGTGTCTTATGTTGATAAGTCTGTCACCTGTGCCTCACACACCCGGAAGGGATGATTGCTGAACGTTTGGGTCTCTGCTGGTGCTGCTAACACCCTGCCCCCACTGCTTAGCAGCACCTCTGTACTCACATCTTTTCCAGCTAAGTGAACTGTTAACTTATGCTAAGAAACACATGTGAAACTCGATCATCTGCATACAATGCATGGAGCAGACCTACTACCCTTTCCTTGGAAGTAGGGGGGCTTGGTGTTTTGAATATCTTTGTCTCTTTGGGGGCAGGTAAAACCAAATGTGTTTGTGAATTGGACTGATGTTTAGAGGCTTTCCCCATATGCTCAAGTTGATAAGGTTCTTTCCTATGCAAGTGCTTTCTAAGCACTAACTTTCTCCCAGACTCCATACGAGGTCCTGAGAAGATCCTGTTTTGCGTACCCCACCCCCACCTCAACCCCATTTCCCCAGTTTGCAGGGCAGCCAGTCTCTAGACAGACATTAATTGAAACAGAAACCTAAGTGGGGGGCAGATGAATAAAATGACCTCCTTGGGGCTCTTGGGCAAGCAAGGTTGTTCTTGAGACCAGCTGCATGGCTAACTTGGAGAATGAGCAAAGTCAGATGTAGGCTCCTCAAATGGGAAAATAAATTGATGTTTTATTGCTGGATCTTTGAGGGATGTGGTGCTCACCAAGCAGAAGGAGGAGGCTTTTTTTTTTTTCCAGTCGAGGGAGTGGTACGAGCAAACATGCATTCTCTATGGTTGGGTACAAATGAAGGGCAGAATGAGTGGGAGTGGGGTAGAAAATCAGGAAGATCAAGGCCAGACTGCAAAATTTCTCTTGTTATAGAACAGTGGTTCTCAAACTTGAGTGTGCATCAGAATCACTTAGAAGGCTATGAAAACTCAGATTGCTGGGCCCCTCTCTGAGAGTTTCTGATTTAGTAGGTCTGGGTAGGGCCTGGAAACTTACATTTCTAACAAGTGCCCAGGGGATGCTGCTGGTCGGTGGGCCACACTTTGAGAATCACTGCTAGGGAGTTTGGATCTTAGAGCAATCCGAGTACTTCTGCAGATTTCTAAGGAGTGTGGCAAAGTCAGACTTGCATGTTGGAAGGAGAATTCTGACAGAAGTTGTGGAGACTGTGTCGGAGTGGGTAGTCAGGGAACAAGGAGATGAGAAAGATGGTAGCTGATGTAGTTGAAGCAACAGATTATGGGTGAAGCCTGAACTAGGTGGGTTTAAGGGGTGGGCATGTGAAAAGTAGCAAGTGGTGCTGGGCTTTTTCAGCCTGGAATACGAGCTCCGTGTCTTCAGTACCCTGCCGTCATCCAGTCCTCTTTGCCTAGTGAGGCTCACGCAACAGGTCTAGCCAAGTCTGCACAAAGGGCCCAACATTAACTCTTAGTGGAAGGTAATAGATATTATTTTTAACCAAATTCTGCAGTATGATCGATTGCGGTTTTCATTTTCTCAGCACATTTTATTCAACTTTATGAGGTCATTTAGCAAATAATTTTAATTTTCTGCTTAGATCAGAATTTCAGAAAGTAATGTACTGTTGTACTGTTAATGAGTCCCCTAATAATCTCCAGGAGAATGCGATTTGCAAATCATTCCTGAACATAACTGTCACTCAGCCTCGTTTTCAATTACCATACTCCTCAGCCTTTCTCCCTAAGAGGGACTGGAAATTTCTGGAAGATTCTTGTACTTGGTTGGGCATCCCATGAATCTTCTGTGGGAGGGGAAGCAGATAAGGGAGTCAGAGCTCATTTCAGTGCTGAGCTGTGACACCTGCTGTATTCTTGTTTCCCTCAATGGTTGCTAGTTCATAATCTCAAAATAGAATGACATCCCGAATTGTGTGGATCGAATCACTGTAACAGTTTGGCAGAATAACCTCGAAGACATTCTGTGATTTCAGCTGCAGATGGTGGTGGACAGAGAACACTGCTTTATGCTGGATGCTGGATTAGGACATGTTGTTTATTAATATTATCTTTAATACAAAGAATACTAATTTTTAAAACAAATAATATTAATCAGCTATTTTGTAAACTATTAACAATAAACAAGTCTAATTTAGGACAAGGGTTGGCAAACTGTGACCCACAGGACAAATCTATCCTGTAGATTGTTTTTGCAAATAAAGTTTTATTGAAACAAGCCATACCCTTTCAGTTACATATTGTCTAAAGCAGCTTTCGTGCTACAGTGGCAGAGTTGAATAGTTGTGCAAAGATCAGATGGCTCATGAAGCTGAAAATAGTTGCTCTCTGGCCCTTACAGAAGAATTTTGCTGATCCCTCTTTTAAAATATGGACTTTCATGCCTTTTTCTATTCATCTATATACCAGGCATGTTTATAAACTTTATTTAATTTTTGCACATAATTGAGATTGTACTATGTGCATTGTTCTGAGACTTGACTTTTTTTCTTTCAGATATGTCCTGAGGACTATTTCATGACAGAATATCATTTTATTTATATTTTGTGGCTACATAATAATCTATAATAAAAATACTTTGTGATCTATTTATGCTTTTTTCTTTTTTTTTGCATTTCAGTCAATTGCCTTCACTGGTTTTTCTAAATAAACTTTTATCTTGGCATAAATTTTATGTTTACAGAAAAGTTACAAAGACAGTATAGGGAGCTCCTCTATACTTGTTACCAGTTTCCCCTAACGTTAATAGCTTACCTTACCGCGGTATATTTGTCAAACTAAGAAATCAACACTGGTACTGTTTATTCATTTTTAATCATCCCAGTAATGCATAAAAAACCTTCTTATAAGGATAAAACAGTAGAGGTTAAAGTTCTCTTTGACCTTCTATTCTAGTCTCAGGGTCCTGACCACATTTCCTTCTCCCGCTCTGGTATCCATCCCTTAAGGCTTTTCTATATGTAGTCGCTACATACACAAACGCAGGTAGCATTGAAAGCACAATACTGTTTTGTGGTTTAAAAATATAAATAGTATCATACCATGCTTATCATTCTTCAGGTTTTTTTTCCCCCCTCTCAAAAGGTCTTGGACATCGATCATGGTCATGAACAAGGATTGGCCTCATTCTTTTACTTGCTTTATTGCTTCTCCATAATATGAATAAACATAGACTATTGAGTCATTTCCCTATTGATGGCCATTTAGGTTGTTTCTATTTTTTTCACTGTTATGAACAATGTCGCAATCAGCATCCTTGTACATTCAGCTTTTTTTTTTGTATGTGTGTAATTATTTTTTTTTTTTTGAGGGATAGATTCCTGTAATTAAAATCACTGGGTCAATGGGTATGTATGCACATTTTTTCAGTAGATTTTGCCAAAGTGTTATCTAAACAGCTTTATTATTATGTCTCCACCACAGTGTGTGAGAGTGCCTTTTCCTGATAATTGTCACCAATGACAATTTGATTTTTTTTTTGCCAGTTTGAGAAATGCTATATAAATATTAGATAAAGTAGACTTCAGAATAAAGAAAATTATCAGAGACAGAGAGGGACATTAAAGAATAATAAAAGAATCCATTGAGAATACATAGGGAACAGTCACGTTATATACACATGGCTATAAAGATATAAAGTACAACAGCAAAACTATTCAATAAGGCTAAACATGCCTACCCTATGAGCAACAATTCCAGTCCTGGGCACATATCTGAGAGAAGTGGATGCAGATGTCCACCATACACCAATGGCAAAGACGACTGAGTATGTTCACAGCAGCGTTATTCCCAATAGCCAGCAACTAAAGAACAACCCAAATGTCTATCAAGACTGTAGAGTACTCATGCATTGGAATACTACAGAGCAATGGAAAAGAGTGAACCACCACTACATGTAATGACACGGATAGATTTCACATGTTACGGTGAATGAAAAAAGCTAGTACCAAAGAGCTCATACTGAAGTTTGAAAACAAGGAGGGAAAATTAATCTGTGGTGTGGAAGTCAGTATAGTGGCCGGGAATGGGCAAGAGAAACCTAGGGTAGAGTACTCTATCTAGAAAGATGCCGTATTTCGAACTAAGTGGTGATTACGTGGGTGTGCACTAGGCAAAAATTCATTGACCCTTAAGATTTGTGCCCTTTGTATATATATATTAATAAAAATATTTTTAAAAATGTGACACGTGGCAAAGTCTGGGGCAACATTGTCACTTACTTCGAGCCAGACACTGCCGTTATCTCCGCAGCGCAGTCTTCCCTCACGTGTCGCACTGGGCACCTGCCTCAGTTTTCTGTGTTGTAATTTTTTGCTGGATCTGAGTGTCTCTCTCAACTTCAGCTACATGGTTGGGGTTCAGACGCTTAGCCCTCGTTAGTGCCCCTTCTTAGAGAGAGCCTTTGTGTCTGTACCTCCAGTCTTTTGCTGGGCTCCATTCCTGGTCAGTGCTGCATGGACATCCTATTTGCTCCTTTCTGATCATGAATTTTTGTTTTTTTCTGTTTGAGAGGTCTGCTGCCAATTTCAGCCCCAGAAGTGGTCTCCTTAGCGATCGATAGCTTGCACAGACCATCTAGGGGCACTTGGCCTCTTTGCCCAATTTACTATTCCTTCCATCTCTATTCTCCATCTTCTCTGCTTCCAGACTCTCCCAGCCTAGTTATTTTTTTTTTAAC
>NW_006442491.1:26348815-26396284 GCF_000325575.1 Pteropus alecto
TCAGACGCTTAGCCCTCGTTAGTGCCCCTTCTTAGAGAGAGCCTTTGTGTCTGTACCTCCAGTCTTTTGCTGGGCTCCATTCCTGGTCAGTGCTGCATGGACATCCTATTTGCTCCTTTCTGATCATGAATTTTTGTTTTTTTCTGTTTGAGAGGTCTGCTGCCAATTTCAGCCCCAGAAGTGGTCTCCTTAGCGGTCGATAGCTTGCACAGACCATCTAGGGGCACTTGGCCTCTTTGCCCAATTTACTATTCCTTCCATCTCTATTCTCCATCTTCTCTGCTTCCAGACTCTCCCAGCCTAGTTATTTTTTTTTTACACCATTGCAAGATGACCCCCTAGATTATTATAAACACTTCTTTATGACACTTTGCAGAGCTGCTGTCTCAGTACAGCTAAGAGCTGAGATAGTCTCTTTCATGTCCCCTCTAACTTCCCCTCTAATGAGCCTCCGTGATTTTAAAGGTGCTATTTCCTGGGTAGTTAAAGGAAGATGAGATTTTTATCATGGGACGTGTCTGAGCATCACTGTTGCCAGAGAATCCACCCGGGAGTCTTTGTTGCAAATGTGCCCGTTTGTCATTTCATGCTTTGCTTGGAGCACCGACTTTGCTGCCAAAAATGATCAAATCTCTTCTTGTAAAGCCACCACTGGAACAGATAGCTGAGAAGATGACCGCACTGACAGCCCATTGTTGTACACATTCCAGAATGATTCAGCAGTCCTGAGACAAGAGCTCTATGTGGGCGCAAAGCATTCTCAGGCTTGGCTGTGGGTTGGGATGGGAGCCTTGGTTGTTGGCAGAGGGCACCAGGTGCTTTGTTCCCAAAACAAATGTGCCCATGTGCCAGTTGTCTCTGACAAAGCACTAGCTGGATTCATTTGTGGGCTCACCCAGTGGTCTCTGGGCCAGTGCGCCCAGGTTCCTTGTTCTTAAATGCTTTTCCTTGCTTTTCATATTGAAAGAAAGTAAGGAGTGGCTTATTAGTCAGTTCCCTTTGACCAGTTTCCATTTCTTCACCAATCTGCAATAATCTGCAGTATTTCTGGAACAAAAGCAGCAGAGGGTTCCTTTGGAGTTAATAGTGGTGAATCAAGCGTCTTAAGGCAGAATGGTTACTGGTTATGCAGGATAAAAAGTAGGCCTTGTGTGCTGCAGGATGCTGCCTGTGCATGGCTGGTCCTTCTTGGTGGTGTGTTGGGGAGTGGTCAGTGAGTGCCTGTATCCAGGCAATAATCCATTCTCTGTCACCAGGATACCAGGGTGCTGGGCCTGGCTGGAGGAGACCTGGGTTCCAGTCCTAGCTCTGCCATTTTCTAGCCTTTAAACCTAGGACAAGTCAGAAGGACACATTCATAGAGTTGGAACAGCTCATCCATGGCTTGCCACCACTGCGTCAGCTCAGCATCAGCTTTGCTTGCCCATCCTACCTCTGCTTGGATGTTTCCAGTACTGGAGCACTCATCACCTTTTGAGAGAAGCCTACTTCAATAGCCAAAAAAATCGGAATATCAAACATAAAATGGAGTTTATTCATTCCTTTATTTATACAATACAGTGTTGACTGTATCTGTAACCCCATCTCCCGTTTTGCTGACATACGTAGTCATATTTTGTCCATTACGGGACGGCAGTTCCTTGTAGAATCCTCCTAGAATGGTGACGTTTTCACAAATTAGACCCAATCAGGGCTGGCTAAGCTGGAGCCGGTGAAGCAGGACTTCTACCCTGCTGTCCCCTGAACTGCCTTGCAGTGCCGTGTTGTGTGTAGGACGTGGGGAGAGTGACCCTCTTCCCATCGCTGTGCTGTGCTTTGTTGTTTGGGTGTCAAGGAGGTGCTGCCTGTGCCCAGTCTCACCACGTCTTCCATGGGAGCCTCTCTTTCATCTTCTGGACTTGATCCTTCTCTCCATGGGGCTTCCGGCCCGTAGCCAACCCAGCTTTGCCCATCCTTTCCCTTTGCATCAACTAAACAAAACTCTTCCCTTCAGTCAAAACAAAGCCACTGTGAAAGGGACTAGGACAAGTAGAGTTTTGGACAAGAGGGAATACTGTCTAGTCTCCACTCACAGGAAGCAATTGAGTGTCAGCTCTGGCTTGGTTTAGACACTGTGGTACTACTATAGTGCTTAACATAGTAGACCCTCAGTAAGTCATAGCCAACATGGTGGCCTTAGTCCCATGTTCCAGGTCCAATGTGAGATGGTCTAGATTCTGGGTTACGGACAGGTTAAAAGATGGAAGGCAGACTATGAAGTGGGCATGAGATTAGAACAGCATGGAGGAGGGGGAGCTCACACTCTTGGTATCTCCAGCTTACCTTGTTCCTATCAAAGGCAGCGCATGGAGCAACTGGCAAGGATCATTTCATTTTCTCCCTGTGCACATCTTCCCTCCAAAAATCATTACAATTTCTAAACCTGAGTCCTGCAAGAATGACTCTCAAGCTTGGGCAAGGATCATCCCAAGAGATTGAAGAGACTGAAAGACGTGGCACTGGATCATGCTATGGGCATGGGTGGGTCATTTTGGGGCTCGATGACTCCAGATAAAGAGTCCGATGGCCTCGTGCCCAACTCCACTCCATCTCACTCCATCCCCGTTCATGTTCTTCTTGAAGATCGAGACTCCTAGAGGCACTGACCCTAGGGGGCTTGTGTTGGGGTGGAAGGCTGTGGGGCTTTTTCAACAGGATCCTAAGGTAGGGAGGCCAGAAAGGTATCTGAAGGTTAGAGAGGAAGCAAAGCCTGGGCCTGGGAGATGGGGGTACAGACAAAATGATCAGGAAGTTGGCAGAATTGAGAGCAGGTTGCACTGTTACATGCACAGGGGTTCAGAGCAAGCAGTCTAGTACTAAGGCAGTGAGGGGGACGGGGTCAGGTTAGAGGCCTCCTTTCATGCTCTGTGGGCACGAGTCTGGGCCAGCTTGACTGGCTATTAGAACCATGGGCACTTTTCATTTTATTTCTTGCCAATAGTTGGGTTCCATTCTGTATGTTTCCAGAGATCTGTTGGACATCTTCACATGCACATCCCATTTCCATTTCAATCTTATATCTCAATAGAATCCATTATTCCCTTCCTTACACTTCCTGTCCTGGGAATAGCACCACCATTTACCTCATCCCACGAGGCAGGAAACTTTCCCTTTTTTACCATTTGTGATCTCTTGCCAAGTCTGTTTTCTCTCCTAAATGTCTTTTGAAAACCATCTCCTGCCCTCTCTGCTGTGTCAACCAATTCTAGTGTTTCTCCCCCGGGGCACATCCACAGCCTCTGCGATCCTGCTTCTGCTGTTTCTTTTGCAAATCTACCTTCCATATGGTCACCTTTCAATGCGCAAATCTCAAGTCACTTTCTCACGCAGAATGAATTCTTGCTACTTTCAGGGTCATGACCAGACCTTGCATGACTCACGAGACCTTCTACAAGTTGCTGAAGTGTCTGGCTCTATCTCTGTTCACTTTCTCACAAGCATTGCTCCCCTACATCACTGCTCAAATTTATTGAGCACTTATTATGTGTTGGGTCCTGTGCTGGGAGCTCTACATACATTATCTCATCCGTACCACCTATCGGTCTGCCTGTGCTTTGACCACCACATGGAACCACTTCCCTTCTCTTCAACTATGAGTTGCCCCAACAATCTATGGCTTTAGGAAAGCAATACATTTGCACAGATTTTGTATTGGACTTATTGGATTTGAATCCTGACTTTTCCACTTAGAAGCTGGGTTACTGTGGGCATATTATTTAACCTTTCAATGCCTCACTTTCCTCATCCGTATAATAGAAGTAACGATAGTCTCTACTTTGTAATAGAGCATGGGTATCATTGTGAGGACTGAATGAGAAAATACCTGTGAAGTGCCTAGCATATGAGTGGAATGACAGAAGTACCCAACAAATGCCATGAGTGACTCCATATGCTCTTTATACCTGTCCTTCCCCTAGTAGTGTCCTATGCCAACTGGATAGTCTGGCTCACTCTCATTCAAGATCATCCCTTCCCCCAGAGGCCTTGCATGACCCTCTCAGGCTGGGGGAGTTTCCCTCCACAACTGTCTCAGAGTGTCCTGTGCTTATCTCCAACACAGCACTTATCTTCCTGGGATAATTATGGTTTTCTTGTCTCTCTGATATTTCGGTCTCTCAAGGGTAGGATCTGTCCTTGGTCATCTGTATTTCCCGGGGGCTGAGCAGAGTCTGACACAGAGCAGACCCTTGGTGAGTGCTTTTCAAAGGACAGAAAAGGACAAGTAAGAACTTGTAAGATCCAGGATGGGGGAGGAATGCCTTCTATGTCAGCTGTTTCATTGAATGTCCTGTCCTACAACCCGATGTGTGACAACACTTTGGAAGCCTGTCATATCCCTGACCTCCTGACGAATTTAATGTAGGTTTGGGGCTATCTTTATCCTGGATTCCCTCTCCTGCAATTCCACCTCCTAGCATTAGAGCCACATTTGCATACTGTAGCCATGATCAAGTTAAAAGAATAGTAGAGATGAAAGGAGCTGAAAGCCAAGTCTCTTGGGCAATTTCCCTGGCGATGCAGCAACAGAATTATCCAAGGAGTGATTGACAAATTAGAAGCACTTTGCACCTAATTTTAATGCATTTGGCTCCTTGAGAGGAGGAATATGTTAAACTTAAAATTATTCACCTTGCAGTAGCTCTGTCTTTCAAATCAAAATCAATCTTCACGTGGGGTACTAAATTTTAAGGAAACAAATTGCTTTCTATGGTACACTGCACTCTTTAAATGGCTTTATTTGGAGGGCCAGCTGAGCAAGTTAATTTCAACGGCACAGCTGGCTGGCAATTGCGGAGTGGGCACTCTCACATGTAGTTGGAGAGAGCCTGGTCTGGTGCTCATTAGCCACCCTCGGATTAAAGAAACAGTGAGAGTAATTGGCACATACACTGGACCATGGGGTGGAAATTAAAGCGGAGTTTCAAGACTCAAGTTAGTGTGTTGATATACAAGATTGTGAACTTGGTCCTTGAAGCATCCTTTTTTCTTTCCTTCTCAGTGGCTTCCAAATATGGCTGCATTCATAGCTCATGATCATATTATCCCTCTTGTCAACCAACGTGGAATCCTATTCTTGGGAAAAGACCACATAGACTCAGTCACATGGTGGTGATCATAATGTTAACAGCTTAAAGTGTAGTTTTTGTCTCAAAATTTTTTTTAATTATTTTAAAATTTTATTATATTAGTTTCAAGTATACAGTATATTGGTTAGACATTTATATAGTTTATAAAACGATCTCCCCAATTGCTCTTTCTCTCCTCTGGCTCTCCACATAGCTATTACATTAATGCTAACTGCATTCCTTATGCCATGCTCCCCTCATCCCTGTGACCAGTTTATACAAAGAAGACACAGCCAAAGGAGTTAATCTCTAATTAAAAAATTTTTGGCAAGAATTGTTGAGTAGGGACTTGCTGCCTACTCTAGAATCGTAACACCTTTGAGCTGGAAGCAAATAGATTTTTCTAGTTTATTTTCCTATAGCATCTAGAAATCCCATTACAGAACACTTTAATAGTTACCCCTTCTTTGCTTAAATGTCTTCAGTGATGGAGAACTCACCTCATTATATGGAAGCCCATCCCATTGTTGGGTAGTTTTAATATTAAACAATTCCACCTTATTTTCAACTAAAATTGGTCTCCCTGTATCTTCCACTCATTAGATCTAGTTCTGTACCATAGAACAAACATCTTCCGAATGACAGTCCTTCAGATGTTTGAGGGTACGGCCCATGTCCCCCACTTCATCCTTCACTTGTCATCTCTTCTCTGGGTTAAGCACTGTTCTTCCCTCTGCTGTCTCTCTCCCTGCTTGTTTTCAAGCTGTCTCTGGGTCTTGGTCTTTTTTTTTTTTTTTTTTTAAATGACATATTCCAGTTTGTTTATGTCCTTCTTAAAATGCAGTTAATGTAATTTTTCTAAATGTAGCCTGGCTTTGGGGGAGATTATCTCTCATCCAAGAAGCTTTGAAGCTGAGCCTGCCCATTCTGGAGCAGTGCAGGCAGGCTTTCATAATCTCCCAGGCAGGACTTTGTCCTTAGACCTATTAAATTTGATTTGGCTGTTCTGGTCATCATTCTCTGCCATCCTATGTGTCTGCTATCCCTCCCAGCAACTTTCCATCCTCACATTTGATGAGCTTTCTTCCTGCCAGTCTCTCTGATGAGATATGAAAGGCCATTAAGGATAATTTACTCTGTAGCAAGAGGTGGCGGCAGTAACAGCAGCAATTGGAAAAAAAAAAACCCCAAAAACCTCTCCTTTTAAAAGTCATAAGTATTTACTTAATACATAAACACAAGAAATAATTATAAAAAAGCCGTTTTTGTGCATGTCCTTTTATAACACATTTATTCAATGGGCACAATTTTTTTTTGCTTTTTCTCTTATATTATCCCATATTTTTAAGCAGTCATTTAGAAGCCATTTTTAATGCCCCCATCATGTGCTGTAATTATTCCCCTATTGTTGGGCATTTAGATTGTTTTCTAATTTTTCCTTCTTGTAAACTATGTTACTAGATTTTTGCACTCATCCATGATAAAGCCCTCGAAACAGAATTGCTGAGGGTAATGGGTAGGCCAAACTTTTGGTATCTGTTGCCAAATTGCATTTCAGAAGGATTGCATCATTTTAAATGTACTATTTTATATTTCCAAAAGCAAGAGAGAGCAGAACTAAATGTATTGCTTAAAATTCTTGGTTTAAATATCTCTCTTTTTTTTTTAACTTTGTTATACAATATCTTTATTATTTTAGGTTGCTATTCTAATAAAGTTTATTTCATTAAAGGAAAAAAGCCTGTGGTGGCTTCAGAAATAGACAACTTAAATTATATATGTAATTTGCAATGATAAGTATTTCAAACTTTGGGCCCCAGATCTTAGAGGCTTGGAGGAGATGACTTGAAAGATTCACCTTGTCTAAAACACACCAAAATACCTGGTCAATTTTACTCCAAACAGGTACTAATTTCTGGTTGTAGTTGAAGTAGAATCAACTTGGATAGTTTTTTGACTTTTGAGATATAGCATAGTTAAGTGGATTCTCCAGACTGGAATCTCATTTTTTATTATTTTTACAAGGAGATTCAGAATCCACTAATTCAAACTAAATATAGTAGGTCTAATCTCTCAAAGAACGAATATAAGGCAATCAGACAGCTGCTGACTATCAAAGGAACTGATGCTCTAAAGTTCCAAAGTGAGTTGCTAAAATGTAAATCATTTCCTTACACACATACAAAACTCTAATGATTTATGGGGGAAAAATCTTTATTTTAGTCATAAAACTCAAAGACGTTTCTAATTTGTTGTCTATCTGACCATGGAGGGATTGTATAGCAGCTGGGATTGCAGTTGGTTGCGTGTGACAGAAACCTGACTATAGTAGTTTAACCAAGCTGGAGTTGATTTATTCCACATGGTACGAAGCCCAGAGCTGGTGCAGTCACTGGAAGAGGTCACCAGGAATTATACATCATCTAACTGCCCTGTCTATCATCTTTGTTATGAAATTTTTAATCCTCTGAGTTGCAAGATGTCAAGAAGATAGGGGCAAGCTGAAGCTGCGCACAAGCTAATTATGTCCCTTTTGCTTAGAAAAATATTCATGTTTCCACGTTATTGGCTCAAATGGAATCTGCATGGCCACCCCCTAGCAGCAAGGGAGTCTGGTAATGTGAAATGTATTTTGAAATCAGTGTTATTAACAGGGCTGAAAGGGGAGAATGTGCGGGAAAAGAATCAGTGTGAGGACTTGAAGTTTCCATTTCCAGAGCTTTGCTCCGGCCCTACCACTTGTAGGCTCTGCAGGTGTGGATGAGGCACCTTTCCTCTTTGGCTTTAGTTGCATCATCTATGAAATGATGATGTTGGAGAAAATGACCTCTGAGGGTAATAGTGTCCTCTAGCTGGTCCATGCTGACTCATGAGAGTTGATTGAGTCTTCTCAACTCTGTGTCCAGGGATACCATGTTGATAGCCTGAAATTGGCCTCAGGGGGAGTATTTTCACCATGGAAACTGGCAGATGCTGTAAATCGGGGCCTTTCCTTCCCTCCTCCTTCCCAAGCAGGCCACTAAACACCACTGTCCGAGAGGCCTTCCAGTGCTAACAGTCTCTAGAACTATCATTTCAATTCTATAAATCAAAGTTTAACAGGGCAGTGAGACCTCACTTCAGAGACCCCTAAACCTCACTCACTCATTTTTCTGTTCTATTTCTACGGGTTTCTCTCATGTCATCTCCTTCTCTACTTCAGTCCTTCCTCTGATTTCTTCTGCTTCTTCTCAGTTCTTTTTTTCAGTGACCACATTATGAAATTTAGAAACAAACATATTTGCTATGGTTTATACACCAGGCTTTCTTTTTTTTGATTGTAAAATGAAATTGACATGTTTTTAAGTGTAAATATTTAAAAAGCAAACTCATTCCTTTCTGTCCCTTATTACTCCTAAAGTTGAGTTTTACTTAAGTACACTCTGAATCACTTTTTATTTCTAATGATTTTTTAGTTATCAACTGCTTTCAATGATCCACTAATCAACAACTCTATTAAGTATTTTTTTTTTCTATTTTGTTGAAAGCACAGAATTGGAAACTGACTTACCAAAGGATTGGTTACTATCTCCTTAGAATCATTTACTTTTTTATTATAGATTTTTAAAATCAAACTTTTTATTTTGAGATAATTGTAGATTCATATTCAGTAATAAGAAGTAATACAGAGACACAGAGTTATAATAATGATACCGAGTTATCATCTTGCAAAACTATAGTACAATATCATAACAAAAATATTGACATTGTTACATCATAGTACATTTTTAATTATCGATCAAATATTTCAGGTTTCACAGTTTTGGATGTGAAGGGAAGGTGGTTATGCCTTCCACTATTAAGGTTAAGGAAACAGTTATTGGCCCTGGAGCAGATACCAGTGGCCCCAGCCAATTCCTGTTTCTCTTTAAATCTGTCCTTTTCTTTTCCTAGCACTTTTATAGTTGGGTCTTTTCTTATTTGAGTAGAATGAAGAAAAAAACAAGAAGGGTCTAATATCTTGCTCCTCAAAAACCTGTTTTTTGAACAAACCAGTGAGGCTTGTTCAAAAACAAAGTTCTGAGCTCCCACCTAGCCTTCCTGAATCCAAATTTGCATTGTAACAAACCCCCCAGTTGATTTATATGCACTTTAATATTTGAGGCGTTCTGGTGTAATAGGTTATGGGACAGTCTTCTAAGCCAGAAACATCCTTCCCTTGGGCCTCTCCGAAGAGCGTTGCCTACAGTTCTGAACACCTCCTTGCCACAAGGAGCTGTGACTGGGTATGGGTGGGGCATAGGGTCAGTAGCCTATGATCACCACTTGTCCTCTGTCTGACCTCTCTCCTCTCAATGAGCCTAGGGAATGTAAAGGTAAAGAATTCTTTCTTTGTGATGGATCCACATGCCACTAAGCCAAGAGTTCTGTCTCTGAAGGGGTAATTAAGGCAGGAATCCTAACAGCCTGTGACAGTTCTTCTCTATAGTGACCTTAAAGTCTGAAGAAATTGTCCTCCTTATTGCTTTGTCATTTATGACTTGATCAAGCTTTCCCAGCCCTATGTGGCTCACTGTCCTTTGTGCTAGCTTTCTCTTTTCTAACTCTTAGGGAAAAGGAAGTGAGTAAGAATAAAACTTTGATGGTTACCTGCTTTGCGTCAAATACCAGGTGCTTTATTTATGTGATCTCACTTAAACCTCACCTCTCACTGTGTAAGGTAAACCTTATCACATCCCTTTCACAGACTTGAAAAAGATCGAGGCTCAAAAAATAAGTAACTTGCCAAAGATCATACGTAAGTGAGAAGGTAATAGTTGTTCTGAGTGGTAGACCTTGAGAAATTCTCCTTCACTGGATGGAAATAACTTCCTCTGATCTCAGTCTCTTTAACTTCTCACCTGATTATAGCTACTGGGATTTCATTGATGATTTCATCCACACCTGCAATGCTTGGGTTAAACTAAGGACTTTTCATGTTTGATTTAATTTCATCTTCAGAGGAACCTTCCTGTGACATTGCTTTTATTACCCCATTTTACAGATGTGGAAACTGAGAGCTGTTGGAAGTAAAAGAAGTTATTGAAGATCTCTCAGAAAGGTGGGTGATGCCCGATAGGACAGCTGTAATAAAAATGACATGGTAACAAGTATTGGAGAGGATGCAGAGAAATTAGAAGCCTCATACTCTGTTGGTGCGAATGTAAGGTGGTCCAGCCACTTTGGAAAACAGTTTGGCAGTTCCTTAAATGGTTACACATAGAGTCACCACATGACCAATCAATTCCAGTCCTAAGTATGTATCTAAGGAAATGAAAACCTATGCAAACACTTGTACACAAATGCACAGAGCAGGATTATTCATAACAAAAAATAAAAACAACCCAAATGTTTACTAAGTGATGAATAGTTAAACACACTGTGATATTATCCATACCATGGAATATTACTCAGCCATGAAAAAGAATAAAATACTGATACATGCTGCAAAATGGATGAACTTTGAAAACACTGTTAAATAAAAGAAGCCAGTCACCAAGGACCAAATTATTGTATGATTTCATTTATAGGAAATGTCCAGGATAGGCAAATCTATAGACACAGAAAATGAATTAGCAGTTGCCTAGGGCTTGAAGAAAGATGGGGAAATTGAGGGAGAGTGAAAGCTAAGGTATGCGGGGTTTCTTTTTGGGATAATGAAATGTTCTAAAATTGGTTGCACAACTTTATGAATATAGTAAAAGCCATTGAGTTGTATACTTTAAATGAATGAATTGTATGTTAAGTGACTATCTCAATAAAACTTCAAAAAACAAACAAAAACCCACCAAATATTAAAAAAACTATGTGACAGAATCAATGGACCAAACCAGGGATCCGTTGTCTAGGTCCTGTTCCCCTTCCAGCGCATCCCTTCAAGCCATTAGATCAGTGGCTCCCATCCTAGGCTCAGCTCTGGAGTGAGATCCGGGCATCGGTAGATTTGAAAGCTCCCAGGTGATTCCCAATGTGCAGCCATGTTTTTGATGGAGAAACTTTTCTCAAGCTTGGCTTCATGGGCTCCAGTACCACATGTCTCTGTTTGGTGGCTGTGATCTACATGGAATCTAAAAGATTTGGCATGAAATTTTGATCAAGGCAATTACCTATATATGCTTTTTCAGTGGAGGTTGTCTGAGGCGTAGCAGTCAGAGAAATTGAACTGTCAGAAACTAATATAAGAATAATAAGGGAATATTTCTTCTTCATTGGACATCCAAGATGAATAGCAGGTAAAATAAAATTTTAAATTAAATTGAATATGTATACGACTTTACTTTTTTGTTAAAGGACTATAACATGAATAATGAACGTATTAAAAAGAGACGACCAGACCCTCAATTTCTTTCAATAATGTTAGTGTTGTATGTCCTAGCTCGAATAAAACACATTTCATAAAACACCCACACAGCTCTGCAATGCATTATGGATGGCCTCTCTGGAGAAATCTTACATGCCTTTCAATTTTGACATAGTGATACGATAATAATAGAAGTCTTTGGCATTTGGTTCTGCAGGCATTTGTATAATTTTCAGTTTTACTGATTGAAAGCCAGGGCTTACCTCATTCGGGTACTCACCTGCAGTAGATTGGGAGAGGCGAATGGGGAAGAAAGGATGTCTCTGTTTTCATATTGGTGGGGCTGTCGAGTCAAAAGCAAAATGGAAATGTGTTTGAAATTGTATTTAGTTCAGATAGAGTTTCGGCTGCTCTAAGAGAAACTCAAAATGGCAGTGACTTAACAAATGAGAAGTCTATTTTTCTCTCACATTAAAGTCCAAGAGGATGTGGCTGTTCTGTCCTTTGCTAGCACTCAGGGACTCGGGCTACTTCTATATTTGTTGCTCCTGCATTCCTAGGATATTGCCTCTCTCTGTGTGGTCCGACATGGCCCATCACCACCCCCATGTCTGCTGTGGGAAGAGAGAAAAGAAAGAGCACAGCTTGCCTCTTCTTTCAAAGGACAGATATTGGAAGTTGCATACATCACTTCTGCTCAAATCCTATTGGTCAGAACTTAACCATCTTAACTGTATGACTGCATCTAGCTACAAAGGAGCTAAGGATTGTAATATTTATTTTGGTGGCCAAATGCCCAACTAAGAGTCCAGTAGTTGCATATTTATGAAAATCCCTATGAATACATTTTACGCTCGCAAAATTAAGGCAATAATAGCATCTCGAATAAAAATAATGTCAATGACTTTTTCATATTTAATTAGTAAAATAGCAACAATAGGTACTGTATCATTAACTTACTCTTACTGTGGCTCTGGAAATTTTCGGTATTATCCTTCCCTATGGTTTCAATGGGGTATGTGTACATTTGTTTTGCTCTGTTGAAGATAATAAGCATATTCAGAGAGGCATTTTCTATTAGTGCCTGATTCTCCATCCCAATGCTTAATGCTTTTCTGATTTTAAGATTTGGACTGCCTAAGTCACCTTATTTAAGTCATGACTCAAAAATAACTACCAATTCACATGTAAACTTGGCCCAAGCTGCAGGAGAAGCACAGAGGAAGAAGTCCATCTATGAACACTGGCATTTTGAGCACGGAGGGCTTGCTGCAGGGGAGGGATTGCCACATTTTAAAGTGGGTTAGGAGTACCCTATACTGTGAAGGTAGAAGTTAACCTTCAGTTCCCCTCTGGTTTCTTGTATTTCATGCACCTGCGTCTGTCCACTTGACTCCAGATACAGGCTCAGCTTTGGCACAGTCCTTCAACAGAATCCCACTGAGATGGATAGGGATGGGAGAGAGAAAGTTTGAGCCCCATTCTAAAGGTCTCAGCTCCAAATCCTGTTATGGCCGAGCTGGCCTTGCCCTTATATTCAAGCTCTGGTAATGGTTCACCTGCCTTGTTTCTGAGAAGTAGAGCTACGTAAAGGAAAGAGAAGAGCTCAAGCTCTGCCATTTGCTGACTCTCCGACCTTGGTTGAGGTGTTCAACTGGACAGTCTCACTCAGTTCTCATGGACTAATAGGACAGCCATAACTGTAGATTTCTATGTAAAAGTTGCTTAGGGATGAAATCTGCTGGGAATTAGAGAAAGGGGAACCAGTGGACTTGCCTTGGAGCTGCATTTACATGGCAAACTCTCCATTTTTAGTTTCCTTATATGTACGGCTCAAAAAAAAAATAACGCTAAAGTTTTCTAAAGGTGCATTTATTTACAGTTCATACGAGATTAAGGAAAATTCACTTGTCTATACCAAAGAAAAAGGAAAACAATTGTATGAAGTTATATCAATAGACAATCCATCAAAATAACAGTGTTCATCTTGGTTTATAATGGAATGATATATGGCGATAAGTACACTACATCCATCCTACCTGCAAGAGGCCCACAGAGGCTGAGAAGCCACAGTGCTGTGATTCTTTGGTTATGGTTGGAAGCAAATACTTCAGTAATCTCAGTGTAAACACTTCTGTCTTTTTGAATTCATAACTAAATCAGTTTGTTCTGACACCACTACTGCTACTCTTCAAGAAAGTTTTTGTTAGTTGCAGGCAAGAAAAAAAATACATTTCACTTACTATAGAAATAATTGGCAAAGCCATGCAGTTGCAGCATGACAGAAAGGAGGTGAGGGTGGGGTGGGTGGAAGAGCAAATGCTTCCTAATTCAAAGGGTCGTTGGAAGATTAAATGAGATGATGCATGTGAAATATCTAGCATGGTACTTGGTCGTGGCTCAGTAAATGGTACCTATGATTAGAGTTAATTTTTTCATATCCATTTCACACTCCATTCCTCATTTCAATAATTGGTCTTATCTCTTATTGAGAAGATAGACATAGCCAGGATCCCAGACCCCACATTCTTGCCAGTTTTCTTGGAAAGTATACTATAGCCCCCAAATAACAAAGGCTCTGAGAAGTCCTGCAGGAAAGACACACATTGATTCTTTTTTCACCCAGTGTTTTTCAACCCTTTTGGACGACAAATCTGTCTATTATTTCTTCTTATTTTTTCATGGACCACCTATTAGCATTTTTGAGGATAAGAGGTCTATGGAACACCCTATTGCAAAATGACAATTTTGTGATCTGTAGTCCATCAAGCTTGGTAATACTAGGGGATGAGTCATTGTAAATTTTTTAGGAGAAAAATTAAGCTCTCTTTCCTCATCAATCAAATGAAGGTCACTTGACTTCGTGAATAGCATTTTATGACAGATAAAGTGGCATAGTCTGACTTGGCCGATGTCACTGATTTCCAGTCCTGGAGGTCAAGGGAGAGGCAAGGTGGTGAGATACCAAGTTACACATCAGTCTTGGCACTGCTTGGCAATTATCCTTGAATCATCCTTCACACCTGCACAGAGAGGCAAAGTTCACAATCACATGTACTCAAATTCATCTCCTTTGACCCTAACAGCAGCCTTAGGAAGTAGGCAGATGTTCAGGGATGAATGTTTGTGTGCTTTCAAAATCCATATGTTGAAGCCTTAACCCCCAGTGTAATGGTATTTGGAAGTTGGGCCTTTGGGTAATTCGGTTGAGATGAGGTCATTGGGGTGGGGCCCTCATGATGGGATTGGTGCCCATATAGGAAGAGGAAGAGAGATCTCGCATTCTCCATGTGCATGCAGTAAGGAAAGACTGTGTGAGCACACAGTAAGAAGATGTCCCTCCATGAGCTAGGAACAGAGCTCTCACCAGGAACCAAATGTGCCCATATCTTTTACCTTGGACTTCCTGGCCTCCAGAACTGCCTGAGCTAAGACAGCAGGGCAGAAAATGGATCTCGTCTTATACCCAAGGAACCTGAAATGTCAGGAGGTGAAGCTACATAAGGCTAAAGATCTGGAACTAGAACCTAAGTCTCCTGATTCCATTTAATTCAACAAGCACTTATTTCACACCTACTATGTGCCAGATAGTATGCTAGGTTCTGCAAGTGTAGAGTGACAATCAGAAATTCTGAAGAATGTAGAAGAGACAGATGTGAACAAAAGTTACAGTAGTGTGAAAAGAATAGACTCAGAGGGGATCAGAATGGTTAGGGAAGGACACAAGGCAAAGGTAGTTTATGAATCGGATTTCGAAAGATAAATGAGTTTTCCCGAGGGAAACAAGCAAGGAAGGACAGAGGATATTTCTATAATTTTGTCATAGTCCTCCTCTCCTTTATCCCCCATAGCAGGTGGCCAAGAGTTAGAGGACATGAGGGTGTGTGTGTGTGTGTGTGTGTGTGTTTTGTGTTTAGGCTCTGAGATAGCATAATTTCAAGCATTTCCCTTTCATTCCTTTCTACTTATTTTTGAACCAAACTGGAAGCATAAGTGCTTTGCAAGTGCCATATCACATTTAAGCGTGATGATGGATGGGAGAAATTCATCAATGTTGGCTGAGAAATTCATCTATGAGGTTAAAGTTTAAAAACTTTAATCAAATCTCTTAAACCTGGAATTGAAAAACCAATGAAAGAGATGGCATTTTGGCTTGGGGCTGCACGTGGTTCCATTTCATTTGCCAGGGTGCGGGGGTGGGAAGGCCCCTTTTCCTGGGACTTGCTTTGCCGTGACTCCTGCACTGTTTCAGTCCAAAGTTCTCTTTCCTTGATTAATGTGATTTCTGTTTGTGTGTTTTCGTGGTAAGGCAGAACCGATGAGAAGCAATGATCTGGGAAACCACCCCCTGCAGTTCTTTTTGATAGGGTTCTCAGTGGAACAGAACAAATAATTATGGTTGGCACCCAGGGAGGTGGCTTGCCGACAGTAGCAGTGGCAGCAGCTACAGCAGCCTGATACTACCTCCACCTGTGCCTTCCTGCAGCATGGGAGGCTGTGCGGTGTCAGGGTTGTGGACCAGACAGACTTGAGATTGTCCTGTGCCAAACTGGCACTGCTTCTGCAAGCATGTGTGGACAGAGTCCTATTTTAAAGAGCCCTCCTGGGTGAAATCAAAAGGTCAAGGCCATGGGACAATGATCAGTGCCTCTAGGGATTATTAAAAGGTGATGTGTGCAACTTTAAGTTGCTCATAGATTTTTCCTTTTCTCCCCACAAAAGGGACAAAAGGGTGGGTAACAAGAGGTACCAGCTACCAGGTGGCAGCGGCTGTGCTTCGTTGCACTGTGGGTGGAAAGTGGTCTGTGACTCAGGGAGGCAGCCAGAGACCAAAGGACTGCTCGAAGCAGGGCAGCAGGATGGGAAGAACTGCTTTTAATTAAAGCTGTCGCTGCTTCGTTGCCGTGGCGAAGAGGTCAGCTTCTGGGAATTCTGTCCTCTAGCTTCTTCGGACTCTCGGTCTTGGCTGGGTTTGAGAAATGTTTCTCTCTAAGCAAATCTTCCTTTACAAACTTTGAAAGGAGGGATTTATTTAGCCTTTGAAGGAAACTGGCTAAAATTCGGTCAGACTTTCCCAGCTCTACCAGCCAGCTGGGTGAGCCGGTTATTCCGTTTGGCTCACCCATCTCCTTAGATACATTCTGAACATGTTTCCATCCTGCCAGGCTGACATCTATGGATCGCACAACCTGGGCGCCCTGACCCTCTGGCTTCTGCTAGGGTTTGGTTGATGAGAGGAGATCAGAGCAGGAAAGGGAGATATCGGGCCTTTATTCCCTATTCCCTCCCTGCACAGGTGCCGTGCCTCTGGCCTGAGCGCCTTCTTCCATGTCTGTTGCTTGCTGGATCATCCCTCCTCCATGGTTCCATTCCATCCTTTACTGTTACTCTACCTATATTCTCCCTTTGTTTCTTCAGACCTCGGGCAGCAATAATTCCTGTTATTGCTAGTTTCTGGGTGTCTTTCCAGCCTCCCCACCCCTTAACTTTTTAAAAGTGAAGTGAAATCCACATAACATAGAATTAACCATTTTAAAGTGTACAATTCAGTGTCATTTAGTACATTTTTCATCACCCCAGAAGCATGTGCTGTGCCCACTCCCTGTTTTCTGCCTTCCCAATTTCTGGTAACCACTGATCTGCTTTCTATCTCTATAGATTTTCCTATTCCGGATATTTCATATAAAAGGAATCATATACTATGTGACCTTTTGTGTCTGGTGTCTTTCCCTTAGCGTAAGGTTTTCAGGGTCCATCTATGCCTCTTACTTGAGTGTGCATCAGGATCACCTGGAGGACTTGTTACAGCCAGGTTGCTGGGCTTTCCTAATGGGGCAGGTGGGCCCAAGAATTGCATTCCCAGCAAGTTCCAAGGTGTGGAGATCACATTTTGAGAACCACTAGCTTACAGAGCAAAGAATTAAGGGGATTGTGGTATATCCATGTAATAGAATATTATTCAGCCATGAAGTACTGATGTAAGTAGTTTATTAAGGTCCCTTCATTCAAACCATCTGGAGTGAATTCATTTTATGTTGGTACCCTGATTGAGATACCGTACTTCTCTAGCTGGAGTCATGAGGGTGTGTGTGTGTGTGACATCATTGTTTCTTATGTGTTTGGTTCTGGGTACAGCCTAAGCAAGGCAATGGGGTCTCAATAGCCTCAGTCTTAGAAGTGGAGATGAGTTACCTATATTTCCTCTTCCTGCTTGGTGTGCTCAGGGAAGCCTGGGGGCCTGTGCTTGCACAGAGCCAGCTCTTCTACATAATAAGCTGTAGGCATTGTTCTGCAGATTAGCTCATGCTCAGGACTCAGAAGCCCAGATGGTCAGATGGAGCTAGACATCTGACCAGAGGCTAGATTTGAAGGTCAGAGAGGAAAGACTCTCATTTCCTGGAGACCACAAGGAACCTGGGGTGGGAAGATGGAGGTTTAAGGGATTATAATTGGTCAGGAGAACTCTAGCCTGGAGAAAAAAGCTCTTGTGTGATGGACAGCCATTTATAGAAAAACAGCCTGATGTGATCCACACATTTTGCATGACTGTGGTCCCAGCTGGATCAGAGCTGAAGCTAAAACATACTTGGCTTGCAGAAACAGGTAAGCAAGATCATTCCGCCCCTCACTTCTTATATTCACATCCACTGATTTCATCGATGTCAGGAGTCTCTTGCAAAAGAAGTTGAACATGGTTCACGTTTAAGGTTAAACACACCTGATGATCCTGAGGCAGACTCAAAAGAAGCTAAATGTTTTAGGCAGGGCATCTGGATGCCTAGGAGAGAACTCATCCTGGGAAAAGAAAGCATGTAGCCAACTCGTTAGCTTCTGCCATAGGATGGGGGAGTAGGGCAGCCTAGGTACAACATGACTTATTTCCTCTCCTCACCCAGTCATTCTATGAGCATGCGTGTGTTTCCTATGTGTGTAAAAATATACCCGAAAGAGCAGATAGCCCTTAGCAATTCAACCAGCTCTGCTGTGGGAGCCCCCACTGGAGGGGAGAAGAAAGAAAGGGAAGGGGCTTCCCTGCTGGCAGGAGAATGAAGAGCACACATGGACTCCAAAATATCAAGAGGGTCCAGAGAGTGTCAGCAGCAGAGAAGATGTACCCTAAGGGATGCTGGGCCAGGTACCTAGATCAGAGTTGTAGGGGAGGGTCAGACAGGCACCTAGAATGACAGCAGACCTTTTGCGAGATACTTCTTGGGGAGTCTCAGGGAGGAAGGATGTCAAGGAGTGTGTGTGGGGGGGACGGGGAGGGTGAGGGTGAAGATGAGCGCCTGAATCCCTAGAGGCGAGAGCAGTTGAATTCTGATTTCACTGATACAGTGCCCTCCTTCATGCCCTCTAAGTGGAGAGCACTGGAGGATATTTATATTGTATATATAGTAATCAGGGAGATTCAAGTTAAAGCAAGAGTGAGATGTTTGCATATCCGATTGACAAATATTAGAAGAATAATGTATTAATTAAAATATGCTACCTGCTATAACACACACACCGAAAACTTATAGTGGCTCAGAAACTAGTTTCGCAGAGGCCAAAAGGGAATTCTCCATCGGTGGGGAGTTCTTCTCCAAGTGATGATTCAGGAGTCTAGCTTCTTTTCATTTTGGGGTTCTTTCTTTTTCAACTCATGGTGTCTGTGGTCACCCAGAGTTACGTCCACTCTAGCCATCCAGAAAGAGAGAAGCGGATGGAGAATAGGGCATGAGAGGGTTCCTCGTGCTAGGGATGGAAGTGATGCATGTTATTCCTGCTCCCGTTTCATGGGCTAGAATGCAAGTGTGGAAGTGCCAGGGGATGAGCCCCTCCGAGGAGCAGCTGGGAGTTGGTAGAGAAACACCCAGCTCCCTCACACCTTGGGCAGGAGAATGTTTTTCTAACTGGCTCCCTGAGTTCCCCAGTGGGACTACGTGCTAATCGCCCAGAGTGGACGCTTGCTTTGAGACACACCCTATATTAATTCCCTTTTCTGTTTTACTCCTCCACTCCCCAACCTGTGCCTCCTGGGGTCACTCTCTCCTCCCTCTTTGAATAAACTACTTACACTTGAACCTTTATCTTAGCATCTGTTTCTGGGGGACCCCAACCAACATCCTACCTAATTGGCCATCCCGAAAGAATGGCCAGTGTTCATCTGAGTAAAAGATCTTAGGATTCAGATAACACTGGTGCGGCTACTACAGTCCTGAACTGATGAGAGAAGAGACTGTCTTTGGGGTAAAGTGAGTTAACAATGGAATTTAATTCTGTTAAATCATTGTCTGCTCCCAGCTACTCGGTGAAGGAAAGCATAAGGCCCTGTTTGGGATTCACCTTGAATGTGTGTCTAACTTTGCTTGTTCTGGGATGCTACCATAGTAACAAGAGTAATTAACTTTAATTACTGCATCTCTCTCTTACTTTGTGCTCACCACCTCCCTCTACTCCAGTTCATTCTGAACTCGCTTTGAAGTGTTTTAGTGAAACAGTCAGAACTTCTATCTGCCTTCATCTGCGCATTGATAATATCCTTTCTGATTTTTATCAGGCTGCATGTTCCTGTTGTCTGTACATCCATTTCTTTGATGATAAAGCACATGCATATTATATAGCTCAGGCCTTTACACAGGGTTCAGCAATTAGAAAACACAGAAGCAATAGCAACTGGGGCAGTGTTTTGTCCCCCTTTGTCAACCCAGAACATCTGTTTGGCCTGTGGGAACCCCATGGTTTATTGCTGTCATTAGGAGCTGTCAGTCAGAGGAGCTGAGACCTGCACTTCCCACCCAAGTGTTGAATATTAAAAATGTACATTATCTACCAAGACCGCAGTCCATCCTCACATTTTTTTTCTTTTTTCTTTTTTTTCTTTTTAAAGAAGAAAGTTCTGTTTATGGTTGTAAGTGCATATTGAATTCTAGGAATCATTCAAAAGGCAAATTATGGTCTTTTGTGATAGAGACCTCTGACCAAAAAGAAATAGAAATGATAAATGAAGAGGTTCTTGTGATGCTCTGTGCTATACCCCCTCAGTCTACCTAATTTCACAGCTGCGGGGATGGACAGTTCCATGTTGGTACTCTCATAAAATGGAATAGTATGCAATTTAAAAAAAATGGGTACGTCTGCTCATCCACTCAGTGGCACTTGGCCGTGTGATAGGTTCTTGGAAATAAAAATGAGTCAGACATGATCCCTGTTCACAGTCTCACAGGGGTTGATGAGCACAGAAAAAGATAATTAAAATGTACCCTGACAAGTTCAATTAAGACGGGTCAGGGTGACGGACATGTTTTAGGCAGAGAGCCCAGATCACGGTGTGTAAGTTGTGGCAGATATAGTCAGGGACCAGACCTGAGGTGTTATAAGAGTTAGTCTCAGAGGAGACTCATGGACTGTCTGCTGTTCATTGAACTTTTAGCGTTGTAGAACCTTGTCAGCTGGTCCACTGTTTTCTTGGTTCCTCTTCACAGAATCCTTACGAGGTAATCGTCCAGTCTCTGCTTAGCACCTGCTGGAGCTACATCTGGTTATGGTCTGTACCCTGACCGGAAGTACAGACAGGAGGAAGCACTTCTGTGACTTTGCCCACTGAATCCTCCACGCAGCAAGCCTTCATAGTCGGGCTGGCACTCTGCGGATTCTTCTCCAGAACTAACGAACCCTTGTTTCTTTAGCTGTTCATCAAAGGACATCTTGCAGTCCTGTCAGTTCTTCCTCATAAGTATCGTTTGAATCTGGTTCCTTCTCTTCACCTTCATAATTAATTAGCATAGAAAATAAAACAAAAAGCCATGTGGCCATTACTGTCAGTCGCTCTGTTTTGGACCTCTTTCTTCTCTGGGTTAGACAAATGCAACAATCTCCTCGCTGGCCTCCGAGCTTCCATTTTGCCCCTTCGACTTCATTTTTACTAGTAGGCAGAGCGATTCTTCTAAAATGAAAATACGACTGTGCCATCTCCCTGTTTAAAACTATTCAGTGGATTCTCTGTGCTCTTTGTGCAAAGGGCCGAATTCTTAACATGCCATCAAGGTCTGCAGTGTCCGGTCCTTTCTCATCGCAGCTCTCAGCCCCTAGGGCCCTTGGTCAGGAGGTATGCCTTTCAGGAAGTGCTTTAGCATCTGATTGTGTCACGACATCTCTGGGCCCCCATTACTCACAGAGAAGTGTCCCTCTGTCTGCCAGGTGTCCCTCTGATCCTCCTGGATAACTTCTGCTCATTTGTCAGGTCTGAGTGTATAAGTAACTTCCTCTGGCAAGATATCCCTGAGAGGACTCACCTCTCCAGCTCACGGGTCTACGACTTTTCTCTCTCTCTTTTTTAGATTAAGATATACTTAAGTGGACCCATTTTAAGCAAACAGCCACTCAAGTAAAGATACAAAATATCTCCAGCACCTCCAAGGCTCCCTCACATTTCTTTTAGTAGATACTTCTCAAAAGTAACCACTATTCTGACCTCTATCACTGTAAATTAGTATTGCCTTCTTTTAAACTTCATGTAATGGATCATGCTGTATTCACATTTAGTAATCGACTCCTTGCACTCCTCTGTTTTGTTGCACATGGCAGTAGCTCATTCTTTTTTCTTTGTTATTCTAATGTTATTTCATTGAACGAATATGCCATAATTTTTAATTCATTCTACTTTTGATGAGCTTTTCAGCTGTTTCCACTTTTTGTCTGAATATTTTATGAATATTACTGCCATGAATTACTGTCTTTTGCTGAACATATACATTCATTTTTTCTTATACTGTAAATAGGAATATGTATAAATATATGAGAATGTAAGTATTCTTATATATTTCTTCCTTATATTGATAGATTTCATTTTTTTCCCCAAATATTTGCTGTCTCTTTATTTCCCAAGCTTTTCCACATTGAACCCATCCTTGCAAGAGGATTTTACTTTTCACCTAATTGCCATAAGAGCTGGCCTTGTGACCTAATTTGTCCAATGAAATATATGTCACTTCTGATCAGAAGCTTTGAGAACCATTGCATGGTTCGGCCATTGTGCTTTTCACTCTGACATGTGATTGGCATAGACACTGGTCCTCCATTCTGGGTCCTAGAATAAAGAGCAGGTGGAGCAGAGCCACAGTTGACTCACAATGAACATCAACAAGAGTGAGAACTAAACATGATTATAAGCAATTGAAATCTAGAGATTGTTTGTTACTACAGCAAAACTTGTCTAAGCTGACTGATACAATGCATCTCTTTCTGCTCCCATAGCACCTTATAAATTCCTCTGTCATAAAATGTTGAAATGTTGTGTGTCATTTTATGACAGAGGAATTTATAAGGTGCTATGGGAGCAGAAAGAGATGCATTGTAATGTCGTGTGTCATTTTATGACAGAGGAATTTATAAGGTGCTATGGGAGCAGAAAGAGATGCATTTCAAATGTTCCATTGAAATGTTGTTTAACTTTCTCCCCATTTAATCCCTTCTACCACACCCCAGCTTGTAGGGGTGGAGACTGTGCATGTCTTGATCATTATTGCAAATCTAGCACCTAGTACTTTGATTAAAAAAAACAACAACAACTAGATTTACAATACTTATTTGCTGAATGGAAATAGCTTTTAACCATTTGTTGATAGGAAAGTCAGTTTCCCTAGATGTCCTCCCTGTAGTGGGAAGCCTGGAATGAAGCACAATTTCCAAGTGTGGTACGATTAGTGAGGAGAAAATAATAGTTCTAACCTCTATTCCTATGGATATGCTACACCTAATGATGTGGCTCAAGGTGACTTTAGCCTGTTCTCTAGTGACATCGTACTGTTGGCTCATGTTGACTTCACTGTTGACTCAAACTCTGGAATTTCTCCTTATGGCACTACTGCTAAGCCAGTTTCCCCATCCTGGGTTTGGGTGGAGATGCTGCTGATGAACTTATGGATCCTAATGTGTCTCTGTCAAAAAGCCCACTTGCTCCCCTTTCCCTGGAGTCTGGGTTTATTTGTTTGTTTATATATTTTAACTATGCTTTCCTCTCTACTTCCTCATTTCCCATATCTGGTTGTTCTATCGCACCCTATCCTCCAGCAACACCAAATTACTCCACTTCAAATCTTATCGCAGACCTCTGTACACTTCTGATTGATGTGGGCATTTATCAGCTTCCAGCAAATTGAGCTTCATTGTGCTGGAGTATAAAGGTGCCAGAGTACTAAAGAGCTTGGTCAAAAATTAGCACCTGCAATTTTGAACACCTGCTATTGTAAGTTTTGATTTTAGGGATCAAATTGGAAGACCCTGATTCTCCTATTGATCTGTAGGTGCTCTTTACATACTCTGGGAATTAATTCTCGGTTGGCTATAAACATTATAAACAGCTGTACCCACTTTTGTCCTGTCTTTTCACTTTATTTTTAGTCTTTTTTTTTTATAGAGAAGGTTTTAATTTTGATTTGTCAATCTTTTCTTTATACTTTGTGCTTTTTATCTCGTTTAAAAATTTTTTTCCCAATCATGGGTTCACAAAGTGTATATTTTCTTCTAAAATTATTTTCACATTTAGCTCTCTAATCCACCTGCAATTTAAAAAATTATATATGTCATAAAGCAAAGGTGTAATTTAATTTTTTATACAGAAAAATTGTTCCCAAACTATTGAATGGCTATGCAGATATATAATGCTCTCATAGACTTCATTTCATTTATATACATAGGTCTGCTTTTATGATCTCTATTCTGTTCCAGGGCTCTATGGCTTTATTCCTGCACCAATACCATACTACCCCAGCTACTATAGCTTAATCATATCCTTTCTTTCTTTAACATAAACTATTCCCCTCACTTGTTCTTATTTTCAGAATTGCCTTGGCTATTCTTGGATTTTTAATCTTATATATGATTTTTAGAACTAGCATAAGTTCTACGAAAAGCCCTATTTAGATATTTTTTAGAATCGTGTGGAATTTATAAATTAATTTGTATTGAATTGGCATCCTTATAAATCTTCCTTCCTATCTGTTAATGTAACTTGCCATTTATTCAGGCCTTCAAAAAGTGTTTCAATATGTTTTGTAATTTTCTTCATAAAGTCTCACACTTTTTGGAGTTAGGTTTATTCCCAGTTACCGTATTGTTTTTGATTTATGTGAATATTGCTTTTTAAAAGTTCTCTATACATTTTCTAATTGGCTATCTTTGGTGTATAAAATAACTACTGGGATTTTTTAGAATTCTGAACTTAAATTGAGCAAATGAACTAAAACATCTCATTTCTTCTAGTAGTTTTTAGATTCCCTGGGATTTTTAGGATAACAATCAAATTGTAGGCAAATAATAACAATTTTGCCTTTTACCTTTCCAATCCTTGTACCAATCCTTGTATTTCTTCTTTTTTTGCCTATTAAATTGATAGAAGGGGAAATAACAGGCATTTGTGTGATGTTTCTAATTTTAATGAAAATTCTCTTGAAATTTAATCATGAAGTTTTATGTTTATTATTGCTTTTATTATTATTATTATTATTATTACTTTAGATACATTTTTAGGTTAAAAAAATCTATTTCTCATTTGCTAAAATTGTAGGAATGACTACTGAATTTTATTGAATACTTTTCCTGTAACCGTTGAGATAATGTTTTTATCTTTTAATATGCCAGTATGGTACATTGCATTGCCAACTTTTCTGACTTTTAACTATCCTTGCATAAATTCCTGGCATAAATTCTATTTGACCATATTTTTGAAATTTTTAAAAATTGGATTCAATTGACCGTTTTGTTTAGGATACTCATATTAATATTTATAAGTGAAATTGGCATATACTTTTTTTCTTATATTATCTGTGGAGGACAGTATTATTGTTAACAATTATTTAATTTTACCTTCCCCGTGAGGAGTTATATGTTTTCAGTATGACCTGTATCACATCCCTGTAGCTGAAGTATACTTCCATGCTCCTTTGTCAAGTATGATCATCTGACAGGCTTGGACCAATGTGTGTAGACGAGACTGTGTCTGCCCCAAGTTTAAACCAAGAGATTTTAAGAGGCATTACAGCTGTTTTACTACCTCTCTGGATCTTTCTGCCCCCGAATTGGGCTTGTTCATCATAGAGGATGTTTCTTTAGCATGAGCCCCTGAAAGCAAAAACGCATGGAACAGAGAGGTACAGTCTGGAGCATGGCCTCAACTGACCTGTAACCCACATGTAATATAAATGAGGATTAAATCTTTGCTTTTGTAAGCCACAGAGATTTTTGGGTTGCCACCACAGTAAAGCTGACTAGTTAATTATCTATATCTGGTTTTAGAATCAAGGTTAATTTAATCTCATAAAATGGGCTGGGACTTTTCTTTCCTCTTCCCTGAAAGAATTTTTATAATACAGAAATATTCTGTTCTTTAAATGTGTGGTAAAATTTGATTATAAAACTGCTGGGCCGGTATGTATTTTTGGGTGTAGAAGAATTTTGACAAATGATTCAATTTAAAAAATTGAATAATAAAAATGTATTTAAAAATAGTTATTGATATATTCAGGTTTTCCATCTTTTTCCTTATGTCAGTTATGGTAATTTGTAATTTAATAGATCAATTCTCTTTGTATCTATGTTTTATGTTGACGTAAAGTTGTTTATAACAATTTCTTAATGATGAAAAAAAGCAAACTCTTGTATTTTAATTATGAGCTAATGAGAATATTATATGTGCCTTATGTTTTTTCCTGATCAATCCTGTAACAATTTTATCTACATAATTAGCATTTTCAGAGAACCAAGCTTATTCTTTGTTAAAACTTTTCATTAAGTTTCGTTAAGAACTTCTTGTCAAAACTTCTGTTTCCTATTTCATTAATTTTCACTCATACTTTCTTCTATTTTCTTGAGTTTTCTTTCTAGCTTTAAAGGTGAATCCATAATTAATTCATTCTCAAGATTTCTTATATTGTTTAGCATTATAAGAATTAGCTGTATATAACAGAGATAGAAAATAACAATAGTTTACTTTTTTCACATATGAAAATTTAGAAGGTAGAACATCCAGGGCTGGCATGATAATTGTGCTTTGCAAAAACTTTGGGACTCAGGAGGCTTCTATTTTGTTGTTTGTAGGGCGTAGGGCATTGCTCTAATTTGCCTGATGTAAGATAATTCATCTCTATGCCTGTGTTCTAGCCAGCATGAAGTAGAAAGGGATTAGAAAAGATTCCCTCCCTCGATTGGAAGTTAAATGTATCACTTCTGCTCACATTCCAATTGGCAAAAAACCTCAGTCTTATAGCCATACGAGAGAGGCTGGCATATTTCATTTTTATTTTGAGAATCCATGGATCCAGCTAAAATAATCAAGGGAAAAAAGGCTAATTGATACTGGGAACACTACCGCAGTTCTGCTACAGTCTATCTCTTTGTTACCCAAACATCCCTGTGTACCCATGTTTCTAACTACCCCTATACCAAAGGAGACAATTCTAATGATAGTTATTAAATCCAGTTCAAACTCTAGGTTCTCTGGGTAATGCATAGTCCCGTCCGTCAGGTCTAAGTGTGATTCCTCATGGTGTAGTGACTTAAAGACTACAAGATAAATGATCCACCTCTCATATAGCTAATATGCAGTGATGAAGTAGGAGCATGAAAACAACAATAAAAAATCCCATTTGGACAGAAGAGAAGGTAAAACACAACAGCAAATGCTCCCTAACAGCGATCAAACCCCATTATCCATCCAGCAGCCTCTGATTCTCCTGGAAGAACTCTTTACTTCATCATCCTTGATGTCTCCTGGCATCACATTTCTGGATGTTCTTTCTTGACCATTACCCTTCCTGACCGCATCTGTGGTGGGCTTTGCAGAGTAGCTTCTCCTTTTGGATTAAAAAGCTTTCGGAGCTCACTTCTTGCTGGTGCATGTCAAGTCAGTTCTTTGTCAGACATCCATAGCCAGCTCTCTTGCTTAGAAATAAATTTTTAAACCTGAAGATTCTTGTGTTCCTTTTTAAAATTTGCTTCATTGCCTTGCTCATTCCTTTGTCTCTCAACTTAGTGGCAGCTAACTAGTTGCATCTAAAGATTTGAGTGGGAAAGACAATCCCATTAATTTAATTGTTCTCTCCAAGCTGGCTTCAATTTTCTGGCAAAAACTTTTAAGAGACAGTGTTGGTACAGTTTTGGGGTCATGATATTAACTCCTGTTAAGTTTGATACTACAGGGCTATCACTCTTTTTGAAAATTTTATTTTATTATTAACTTCAAGTATACAGTACATTGGTTAGACATTCATATAGTTTATGACTTGATCCTCCGTTTATGGCTGGGCTACCTTGAACAAGCCCGATCCTATCTGATCTCGGAAGCTAAGCAGGGTCAGGCCTGGTTAGTACTTGGATGGGAGACCACCTAGAAAGACCAGATGCTGTAGGCATAAAAAATAAATAAATAAATAAGGGATTGTAAGCTGACAAGTTCCTTGCAATCTGTGAGGTCAACCAACGGTTGCCTTGCCAAATGAATGAATGAATGAATGAATGAGTAAATAAATAAATAAATCGATCCCCCTAACTGCTCTCTCTCTCTTCTGGCTCTCCATCTAGCCATTATATTAATGCTAACTGCATTCCTTATGCCATGCTCCCCATCCCCATGGCCATCTATCAACTACTAATTTGTGCTTCTTTAACCCTTTACTCCATTCTCCCAGTCCCCCAACCCTCTCTGGCTGGCACCAGATTGTCCTCTATATTTTTAAGTCTGTTTTTGATTAGTTTGTTCTTTTGTTCCTTAGAGTCTGCATATAAATGAAATCATATGGTATTTATCTTTTTCTATCTGACTTATTTCACTCAGCATAATAACCTCTAGGTACATCCATGTCATTGCAAATGGTAGGATTTCATTTTTTTAATGGTTGAGTAGTGTTCCATTGTATATATGGACCATAAGTTTTTTATCCAACTGTCTGTTGATGGGCATTTAGGTTACTTCCATATCTTGGCTATTGTAAATTGTGCTGCCATGAACATAGGGGTGCATAGATCTGTATGAATTATTGTTTTGGTTTTCTTTTGATAAATACTCAGAAGTGCAATTGCTGGGTCAAGAGGTATATCCATTTTTAATTTTTTGAGAAAGCTCTAGACTTTTTCATAGTGGCCGCACCAATTTGCAATCCCACCAACAGTGTATGAGAGTTCTTTTTTCTCCACATCCTCACCAACACTTGTTCTTTGGTTTATTAATGATAGCCATTGTGACAGGTGTGAGGTGATATCTTATAGTGGTTTTAATTCACATTTCTCTGATGATTAGTGACCTTGAGCATCTTTTCATATGTCTATTGGCCATCTGTATTTCTTCTTTGGAGAAATATTTGTTCAGGTCTTCGTCCCATTTTTTAATTGGGTTTTTTGTTTTCGTTGAGTTGTATGAGTGCTTTATATATTTGAATATTAACCTCTTATCAGATGTATAATAAACGAATATCTTCTCCCATTCAGTCGGTTGTTTTTTTGTTTTGTTGATGGTTTTATTTGCTGTACAAAAACTTTTTAGTTTGATGTAGTCCCGTTTGTTTATTTTTTCTTTCGTTTCTTTTGTTTCCCCTGCCCAGGGAGATATCTGAAAAGAAATTACTGTTAGCACTATCTGAGAGTTTTATTGCCTCTGTTTTCTTCTAGAAGTTTATGGTTTCGGGTCTTACGTTTAAGTCTTTAATCCATTTCACGTCTTTTCTTGTATATGGAATAAGAAGGTAGTCCAGTTTCTTTTTTTTTACATGTATCTTTCCAATTTTCCCAGCACTATTTATTAAAGAGACTGTCTTTACCCCACTGTATATTCTTGCCTCCTTTGTCGTATATTACATGAGTATATAGGCATGGATTTATTTCTGGGC
This sequence comes from Pteropus alecto, assembly GCF_000325575.1. Lineage (NCBI taxonomy): Eukaryota > Metazoa > Chordata > Mammalia > Chiroptera > Pteropodidae > Pteropus > Pteropus alecto. Next base: position 26,378,098 of record NW_006442491.1, read on the forward strand.
TCTCTATTCTGTTCCATTGATCAATGTATCTGTTTTTATGGCAGTACCATGCTGTTTTGGTTACTGTAGCCTTGTAGTATAGTTTGATATCAGATAGTGTGATACCTCCCACTTTGTTCTTTCTCAAGATTGCTATGGCTATTTGGGGTCTTTTATGGTTCCATATAAATGTTAGGATTATTTGTTCTAGCTCTCTGAAAAATGCCATTGGTATTTTGATAGAGATTGCATTGAATCTATTTATTGCTTTGGGTAGTATGGCCATTTTAATTATGTTGATGCTTCCTACCCATGAGTATGGTATATGCTTCTATTTATTTGTATCTTCTTTAATTTATTTTTTCAATGACTTATAATTTTTTGAGAACAGGTCTTCTACCTCCTTGGTTAATTTGATTCCCAGGTGTTTTTATTGTTTTCAATGCAATTGTAAATGGCATTGTTTTTAATTTCTCTTTCCAAAGACAGAAAGATCCTGAGTCCTAAAGGATTTCATGGAACAGAATCTCCTCCTTCTAGGCCTGGACTATCTACCTCCAGTATTTTATATGAGATATAAACATTTATTGTGTTAAAGCCACTATATCTCTTAAACACAGCCATACCTAATTTTGGTACCTTCACATGGAGTGCTGAATGTAACAAAGACAAACAAAAAAAAAACTATATAAGTGTCTTCACTTCACCAGTCCTTAAGGTATTGCCCTTGTCCTTGTGATTCTAAAAGGACTACAACATAAAAAGGGTGATTTTTTCTGGTTTTGGTACTGAAAGCCAATGTTTGGGAAATCCTTCAGCGCTGGGTAAACTGGTCATCCACTATTTTGTTTCCACCCCATTTCGGTGTACTATAATACAACTCCAGTGCTTACTACCCGGAGTGAGCATCGGATTCCACAAGTTAAGGGCTCATTTCTTCCCAAGACTGCCCACGCTTCAGACACCAACTACAGGACACCATGCCACCTGAATTTCTGACCAATTGGCTACCAATCCAGGAGGTTTGTACAATCTCCCTTAGGTTTGATAATTTGCTAGAATGATCCACAGAACTCCCTGAAAGTGTTAAACTTAGAATTTTATCATAAAGGATATACACAGGGAGAGATTGGGAAGGGTCCAGAATGTAGAGCTTCCATGCCCTCTGCCGGAGGAATCGGGGTGCATCACTCACCCTGCACATCGATTTGTGTACCAATCAGGAAGCTCCTCTGAGCTTTGATGTTCAGAGTTTTTATCTAGGTTTCATTACATAGGCATGGTTGATTAAATCATTGGCCAAGTGAATAAACTCAATATCCAGCCCCACTACCCTTTCTAGGGGTTGGGCAGTTGAAAGTCCCAGGCCTCTAACCACATACTTAGTCCTTCTGGTGACCAACACCCATCCTGAAAGTATCTAGGGTCTCACCATGAGTCATTTTATTAGCAGAATAGAGATGCCCCTGTCGCTCAGGAAATTCCTCTGGTTTTGAAGCTCTGTGCCAAGAACCTGGGACAAAGACCAGATAAATTATTTATAATACCACAGTTAACCTACTGCCACCATATCTATATTTCTATCAGTAGGAAGGTGAAAAGTGTCAAGAAGTCACTTTGAGGACATGATCAGAAAACTGCACATGTTACTTCCGTTCACAGTCTGTTGGCCAGAACTTCAAAACTGGCCATTTTAACTGTAAGAGACAGTGGAAAATGTGGTCTTCGTTCTGAGCAGCCACGAGCCTACCTAGAAGCCAGAGGTTTTATTCTTATAGGAAAGAGAGAGAATTAGATATTGAGGTGGGCACATGGTTACTAGTTACTAGTCTAAGCCACATTTCTTTCTTTGATAATTTATTATACATTTTTTTTTGATGTCTTTTTTAGCTCTGTCCTTACAAAATTGATATGCAGTATTTCCATGGCTTCTCAGTTCTAAATATTTTGTAATTTTCCTTGTGATTTCCTCTATATTCCATGAGTCACTTAAGAGTGTTCTTTAATTCACCAAATGATGTTTCCCTTTATAGTAGGCATTTTGTTGATTTCCAGTTTAATTCTGTTGCTATCATATAATATAATTATTTGAAATTTATTAAGACTATCTTTGTGACCTATAACATGATGTTTTCAAAAATTTTTCATGTGTACTAAAACAAGAATGTAGTCCCTGTTATCTCTGAAGCAAGTTTAACTCTCACCACTGTTGATTAAAAGTCTACATCTATATCGTTTTTTTCCAAAAAATAGGATTAGATTATATGTATTATCTTGCACATTTCTTTAAAAATATAACAATATACTATAGAAATATTTCCAGGTAAATATCTATGACTTAGTATATATCTTTAATTATTTTATCAGGATGAGTTCCATGTGTGAGATTGCTCCTTTAAAGGGTATAATTTTTAAAAAGGCTTATAAATTATTGCTATGATTGTCAGTTTGCCCTCCAGAGGGTTCAGACCAATTTCACTCCCTTTAGTCCCATAGAACATAGAACATAGCCTATTCTTTTGTACCTTCTGGAAAAGTGTTTTTATCTTTTCTGATAGTCAAACTGCCTCCCTTTGCTGATGGCGAAAGAGAAACTTGGAGAAGTATAGCAGTTGGCAAAATAAAGCAGAGGGAGCTCCAGGAGTGGATTCTGCCTCTCATGTCCGGGACAGACGGTGGAAAAATGACAAAATCCAGCTGTGCCTCTTTCACATCCAGAATTGTATTGTGAATTCTGGAATTCTTTTACTCTGTCTAGCACCAGCTGGGCTGACGTTTTGTGAAAGAGATGTCTTTCTCTTGAGGTATGAATCAAATCTGCCAACATCTATTCCTCATCCAGGACACAGAGCTTGACAAATATTTTCCAGGTAAATGCATATTCTCACCTGGAAGCTGGAGAAAAATCCAGTTCCTCCTTTGCTGGCTGTGTAGCTCAGCTGGGTTCTAGTAGCTCTAGTCTCTGCCCAAATATTTTTAGGACTTCCCTTCAAAAAGCTGGCAGCACTGGGGCCACCGACCGATACCAGTTAAGGTTATTGGTCCTTTGGAAGCAAAGAGATGTAGCCACTTAATTGCAGAAACCAAAATCACAATCGATCTTTTATACTTCTGATTCTATTTGAGCCTGACACCAGCCTGTGAGCTAAGAACGATTATTGTTCCCCTTTTATAGATGAGGGTTAAAAAAGGTTATATAACTTTTGTTGGGTTCTGCACATAGAAAGAAGCCTTCTGTGATCACTTTTTCTGTTACCTGCTGTCTCCACCAGTCACTGTCAACATTACTCTGTTTTCTTTTTTTCTCTTATATTTTTTCTTTTTAAAATTATTAAAATTTTTTTCAATCATGGTTAACATTCCGTATTATTTTATATAAGTTTCAGGTGTTTAGCATAATGGTTAGACATTTATATAATTTATGCAGTGATTCCCCCTGACTAATCTAGTATCCACCTGACACTATACACAGTAGTTACAATATTATTGGCTATATTCCCTATACTCTACTTTACATCCCTATGACAATTATTTAACTATCAATTGTACTTCCTAATCCCTTCACCTTTTTCACCCAGTTCCCTAACCCCCTTTCCATCTGGCAACCATCAGTTTGTTCTCTGTATCTATGAATATTACTATATTTTCTTAATATCAATATACACATATTGTAACAATGTATACGTATTCCCTTCTTTATTTATTGACCTATTGTGATAGACTCAAGATGGCAGCACCCAATGATCTTCACCTCAGTGTTCATGTCTTTGTGTAGTCTCTTCCAATATTGAATCATGCCGGTCTGTAACTAACAGAGTGTAGTAGGAATGATGACATATGACTTTCAAGGCTAGGTCCTAAAAGGCATAGTTCTGCTCTGTTTACGGAAGCCAGCTGCCTTGCCATAGGACATTCCAGCATCCCATAGAGAGGTCCACAGTAAGAGTAACTGGGACCTCTAACATCAGCACCATCTGGCCAGCCATGTGAATGAGTCATCTTAGAAGTGGATTCATTAGCCCAATCAAGCCTTTAGATGACTGCAGCCAGAGATAATGTTTATTCTTTTTTTGAAACCAGTGTTGGGTAATTTGTTATGTGGCAATAAATAGCTAAGACATTATTTGTCTATTTCCCTTTGTAGATTCTGAGGGCAGGGCACATGTCCCTCTGATTCACCACTCCCACATCTAGAGCAATGCCAAGCACTCAGCAGCAACTTAATATTTAGTGAATAAATGAATTGCTGAAAGTAGTAGTGAGTGGATTAAAATCTTTGTGCTCTCAGTTCACTTTCTAACCCTTTCTCACAGCACTCCATTGCTTCTCTTTTCTCACAGAATTGAGCCACGCAGCCACCTGGGTGGTGGGCTTTTTCCTGTTGCCTACACAGCAATTCATAGTTAATTAAACCTTTGCATAAACAGAACAAGGGAGGATATAAAAGTAATGAGCTGATAGCCCAGTGTGTATTGTGCGGGGCTGAGAAGAGAATTTAATTTAAAGAAGAATTATGCACAGGCGGAAGAGCAGTCCATTAAAACAAACCAATTGTCTGGAAAGAGATAAAACAAAAATGGGTTCTGCATCCTGTGAAATTAATAGTGAAGCCGCACATTTGGGGCACTTTGGAATCCTCAGAGCTGAGGCCTGTGATGAATGGGAAAGGAAAACGCTGGGTTATGTAGGTGGGAGGGCAGCAGGGGTCCCCTCCGGTTCTCCTGTGTGGGTAGCAAGATGCATCTCGCTGGAGCATAGTTCTTGTTTTAGGATTACTTTGCTTACAACCCATCTGTCTTAGTGTGGGGTCCCTCAGAGTAGACTCTGAGCCAAGGGTTCGAGTACAAGCATTTCATTGGGAGGTACAAGGATTATGAGTAGGTGAGGAGGGAGGTAATCTAAGGGAGGAAAGGCAGCAAATAAAAAATGAATTATTAATCCAGCTGTCACAGTGGGCATCTGGAGATTAATCCCATGGGGGAAAGCTTTGAGAGGTCTCAAAAAACACACAGCTCAGATTAATCCAAAGGGTGAGGGAGCTGGGATAGTTGTACCCCACCGACACCCAGCAGGGGGATGTGCACTTTCAGGCACTGGGTGGATGGGTATAGCAGCAAAGACTGAAGGCAGACCTCTGCCAAAGATGTAGGTGTGGCCCGTGGGAGTGAAGCTGGTGTACACATAAACGGCAAGGGCATCTGGGAATTATGGCCGGGGCATTGAAGACAATTGGCTACACCATTCCTGACTCCTGAAGAACTCTGCCAACTTCGCTCCTGGGCCCCCAGATTCCAAAGACCCTGGACGTTTTCTTTGACTTCTTCATTACCCACCTCTGTCCCAGTATCAAGTCAGTTCTCAAGTTCTGGCATTTCTCTCCTGTCATTTTTCATATTCTCTCCATTCTCATGACCTTCCTTCATTTTAACTGGGTCATGCATTCACTCCACAAAGATTTATTTCCTGCCTATTGAACTAGGTGGTGGGGACAGAGAGGTAATAAACACAGATGTGGACAGTCCGGCCTTTAGGATCCATAGTAACTATTTAACATGTTCCCAGAAGAAACAATTTGGAGTACAGGATTTTCCCAAACTGCCCAACTGTGCAAGCCTCCCCAGATTCATACTGTAGGCCCAGAACATTCTAGAAGAAAACTTGCTCCTAAATCACTGATTCTGTTAGAAGCATTAATTACAATAACCATGGTTTGGAGAAATCTAATCTCTCCTTTTCCCTATTTGTCTGCATCCCGAGTCCTCTTCTTTCTCTAATCCTGGAGTATTTATTTCAGGGAGGCACCACCATGCTATTGCCTTTCCAGGAATTTTGTGGGGCAGATGTCAAATTAGCATCTTAAGATAAAGCTCAATTCTTAATGATATCTGTTATTACAATGGCTGAAATGTTTTTAAAGTTTCCAGACTTCTTGGAGGATGTACAGAAACATCTATGATATATACTGAAACTGAAAAGAAGTAAAAAAAAAAAAAAAGCAACCATGTCTAATGTTTTAGAGACAAATTGACTCCCAATTAATCAGCAGATACCAAAAGAAGAACACAATATTACATTCATTCATTTGTTCAAAAAGAAATATGTATGGAGCACTTATATGCCAGGCTTCATGCTAAGCCCTGAAAATTAGCAACCCCTAAAGCAAGATGACATTTAGAGGTCAACAGGGCCAGATCACATAAGTTATGGTGAGACATTTGGATTTTATTCTATGTGAGATGCTGTGGTTGGTTGATTTTATCAGTAACTCCAATTTTTTTGTTCCTTATATACATGACCTTTGCCATGTAACTTAGCACTGCCTTCCTATCTGATTCTGGACTTGGCCATGTTATTTACTCTGACTAATGGTATGTTAGCAAATAGAATTCATGTGGAAGCTCAAGAAACCCTTGCATGATTGGATTTACTCACTCTTTTTTTTCTTCTGACTTGGCTATGGAAACTTGCTTGGGCTGGCCTGCAGGAGTACGAGAACTATGGAAAAGTGCTGAGGCCATCCAGTTATCCCAGCTGAGACCATCCTAGATCAAAATGTGCAGCTGACCCCCCTGTACATTGAGGGAGCCCAGCCCAATCAGCAGAAGCCCACATATTTGTGGTCATATGCCACTGGGGTTCTGTGGGTCGTATACCATCATTGAGGCAATAGGTAATGGATACAGTTGGGAAGTCACTGGAGAGTTTTAAGCAGGGAGAGATATGGTCTTATCAATGTTTTCAAAAGAATTCTCTGGTTGCAGTATAAATAATGTGATAATGTGGCAAGGATAGAATCAGGGAATTTAAAATTATTCAAAAATCAATGGCAATCCTTGGGTAGACTCATAAGCACATTGACAATTTTTCAGCATTTTCACAAGAACATAATAGTTTGTTTAGGGGAGGTCCAGGACCTTGAAAATATCATGAAAGGATATTGAATACTTAAGCACTTCTATTTTGTTGCATTCTATCTCTTTCACCTGGGATGACTTTCTTTAACTGTTAAATACGATTTCTCTGGAGAAACCCTTCATAGATCACCCTGTTATAAAGCTTTCCCTCTAGCACTTACCATAATTGTAATGAAAAATTACGTAATTTATTTAATATCTACCATATCTCACTGCAGGCTCCATGCCTGTCTTCTTCAGTCTTATATTCCTAGCACAGTGACTGGCACCATAGAGCTCTCAAGCATTTGTTATGTTAATGATACAGTCTAACCCTTATTTGACAAAAAATAGTTACATCCTGTATTAGTAAGGGTAGGCTAGGCTGCAGTCACAAATAGAATCAAATATGTAATGGAACACAACAGAATGTCTTTAAAATTTATTATATATTTTTAAAGTTATAGAAAAGTTGTAAAAATTGAAGGAAAGATTTCTGTCTACTCTTAACTCAGATTCTCCAGTTGTTAATATTTTTATCTTATTTGCCTTATTCTTTCTCTCGCTGTCTCTCTGTCTCTCTTTCTGTCTCTCTCTCTCTCCGTGTACACTTTTTCTGAACCATTTGAGAGTAAGCTACGGCATAGCTAATTACTTCTAAATTCTTCAGTGTGTGTTTTCCCAAGACATAGACTTTTTTACATAACCCCAGTACAACTATAAAGGTAAAGACATTGAAATACTATTCAATCCACAGATCATCCAAATCTTGCCAGTTACCCCAGTAAACATCCTTATAAACACCTTTACTTTTCTGTCCAGGATTTATCTTGTATCCTGCCTCGCATTTAGCTGTCATATCTCTTTAGTCCTCTTCAATCTGGAAAAGTCCCTCAGTTTTCCATTCTATCATGACTTTGGCATTTTTGAGAAGTACAGTCCAGATACTTTTGGAATGTTTCTCAAATTTTCTCATTCGTCTGATGTTTCTTCTTGATTAAATTCTGGTTATACATTCATTTGTACATATTAAAAATTGTGAATTCATACTGATGTCTCCAGTTCTAACTGAACAACTGAACTGCGAGCCTCCCCCTTTCCATACTGTCTCTCTCTCTCTCACAGTGAGAAACCTGGCTTCCATCGTGCTCAATCTAGTCATTGATTTCCCCGCATATAACCAATCTCCTGATTATGGAGACCGGCTCCTTTGCCTTGACCCCTACACACATGTCAGCCTCTTGGTTATACACTGGGGGCTGTGTCATCTCCATTTCACAGCCCCATAATCGTGGTGGGCCCAGACCCCAGTTTCTCTTTGGTCGTGCAGGCTTCGTCAGCACCAGCGCCTACTGGGCCTATTTCTGATGCTACTAGATGTTTATTTTTTTGCTCACACAACAGTTGTGGGCAGATGAAGAATTCTGTGGTGTTGGAGGTGGTCGCTGAGAGGACATGACTGCCAGTTGACCTGTGAGGCAGACCCAAGCAATCGGAGGCTGCTCCCTGCTCCCCTGTCCTTGGAATGCATGCTCTGCCCACCGTTATGATAGCAGAGTTGTTTCAAGGATGCAGCCTTGAGAGAGTGAGGTGTCGCTGAGACCATCTGGATAGTGTTCATGACTGAACCCCGTTAAGGCCTCTGGAGAAACTTTTAAGGTTCTGGCAGACGGGTTCAGAAATATACTCACTTTGTGGCCACATGAGACAATCCTTGTATGTAAGTCTCCTTGCTTGGTAAACCTGCTGCCCACCAATACGGAGTGGCCTGCCTCCTTCTGTGGTCTCTCCTTGCTCTCTGCGTGTAGGGGCCAGTTTCAGAGTTCACCCCAGGAAGCTCCCAAGGGTGCGAACCAACAGAAGTTACACACATAGCTTAAATTCGACAGGTTATAATTATAGTAAACTCTTCTCCCCACCCTGAACCTTCCTGTCTACAGCCTTATTCTACTTAGAGAAACTCTACTATCATGAGACTGTGGTTCTGGGGCGGTTCCTGTCACTTTTCATCATAGACTTACAACCTTTTCTTGTCACTGTCTCTTTCAACAGAAGAGACCTGATCGGATGAATCCCCTGTGTCGGGTGGTTGTGCATGGACCGTTGCCTTTGAAAGTGCTTTTTTAATCTCTCCAGATTGAGGAGGCGTGGAACAGTATCGACAATATGAGATTTGGTGTTCTTTGTTCAAATTCTAGCAGCACTGCTGACTGGCTGTGTGACCCTGGCTTGACCACTTCACTTTTCTGAAACTTATCTCTTTGCCTGTAAAATATAGTCCTACTTCATAGGTATGTGGTGAGGATTAGATAACAAAATATGCATAAAATGCTCAAGGCAGTCCTTGGCACATGCTAAGCACTCGATTAAATGGTAGCAGTTGCTTATTCTCACTCCTCTTTTTGGTCCACTTATTCCAATAAGGATGTTGGAATGTGCGATCCACACAGTAAACATTTGAATACGTTGTCCAAATACAGTGGGTTAAGAATTATGCTGAAAGCCATATCCTAACCCCTGGCTGGCAGTAAATAACCTGTCTACACCCATGAATGTGGGCAGGGAACTCCACCAGGCCACCTTCCTTTCTGAGCATTACACCTGCATCAGACTTCAGCTGTGGGGCAGTGGAGCAGCCAAGGTCTCCAGAGGCCCCCGTGCAGGCCAGCACCAGAGATGAAAGGTCTCCTAATCGAGCCTCAGGCAATGAAGAGGGCCAGCCACCCATGCAGGCAGGCCCTCCTCCCTGGCTCTCTCCTCGGAGCTGGTGTCTGTGTCTTCTCTTCCTGTCCACCCCCCATCCCCTTTAACCCGGGGGCAGGGCTGAGAGAGAGGATTTGGAGAGCAGCAGCCCCTGTTGTGCTGCACATTAGCACATGCTGACTAATGCTGGAAGTTTCCATCTGCCCTTGGATGCTGACTATGAGATATTCAGGGATCATGGACTGATTATTAGACAAAGAACCATTTAGCTAGGTCGGCCTCCTCAGGTTTGAGTGGGAAACTCAGGACCACTGGATGTGGTCCTGGCTTAATGGTGTGGTTTGGGCTGATGACTCACCTTTCTTTCATGCTGGGGGCTTCTATGCAGAGAAAGCTGCAAATTAACCTCTTAGGCTGACTTGAAATTGCCTGGGCCACTGACAGTTACGTTGAGCTGACTGTAAAGGCAGGAACTTGTTGCCGTGTGAACCTGGCCGTGTTGCTATGGGAACCAGAATTGTGCTATCCCTCTGGCTCCATGGGGATAGGAAGTGTCCGCTGGGAGCAGAGGGGCCAGGCCAGATTTGGGGGTGGGGGCAGGCAGCGAGGTGGAACACATGGGATTTGTAGGTGAGGTTAGGAAAGTCCCATTTCCCGAGGTGGGGACTGAGTCCCCATTCTCAGCTGGCCTCTGAGCTTATCCCCCAGGAAGCCTTCTTCTTAGATACTCCTGTTCCCAGGCTTCAGAGGTGGCTGGGATAGTGTCTTAGTATTCCCTTAGCAGAATCATCAGTTTAGCATCACCAAGGAAACTCCTAGCAGAATGGGGTCCTGGCTGACTTCAGCCCTCAAATAAATCTTTAGCAACACAGAGCAGCGACTGTGGGCTGTGCGCTAGTTCTGATCTGACGGTACACATATGGACCTCTCTGTGCCCCAGTTCCCTTACATGAGAAATGGCGTGAATGAGGATGACACTATTCCCATTTACCTATAAGGCTGTCATGAAGGTGAAAAGTAATAACGGCCTGTGAAAATATTTTACAAAGTTTGCTGCATTCAGTCCTGATAGGCTGGGTGAATCTCCCCTTTTAGGAAATGGTGGCTGGTGGTGGCCCCTGCCCCTACTGTGCATCGGAGCCAACCTGGAGACCCAAGCCTGGCTTGATGCCGCCTTTATTTCCTGCTTTACCTGTCTCTGTTTCTCTGTGTTGTCATGGGCCAGCTCCCTTGCCCCTAACTAAATGGTCAGCTCTGTCTGAGGTGGGGACCCTATCTTATTCGTTTCTGCAGTTTGGTTCCTCCTACTCCTGGCCCCCACTCTTCCCTACCCTGTTTCCTTTTAGGAACTTGATCCCTGATAGGAATGCAATAGTTATCGCTTACGTATATGACATTTTACAATCTAACCAATATTTATCATTATCTCAATGTCTCTGGCTTTTGTCTGTTTTGAGGGAGCCTCCCAGGAATAGACCCTCAGACAAGGATCCAAAGGCAAGTAGTGTATTTAGGAGATGACCCCAGGAAGCACCAGTAGGGGAAGGGGAGCTAAGCCAGGGAGTGGGAGGGAGGCAGTAAAGGGCACATGGTTGAGGGAGTTACCACTGCGGGGTCCAGTGCAGAACGAGCCTCATCATTAGCCCACACAGGGAATCATAAAGCCTCTAAATACACTTGGAAGAGTCTGACAGGTGGGTGCAGAGATGTACTCATCTTGTGGCCGCACGAGACAAGCCTCGTGTGTAAGTTCCCTTGCTTATTAAACCTGTCACCTACCAATCTGGAGTGGTTTGCCTCTTTCTTCTGTCCCTCCCTACCCTCTGTGCTCAGGGGGCCAGTTTCAGATTTCACCGAGAGAGCTCCAGAGTTTGCAAACCAACAGCCAAGCTGAGGGCTGTTGGGGATATTAAATCCCCAGTTTGGGCTATAGTTCAGTGACGGTCAGAAGCACTTGGTGGTCGTGGAGAGTGTGTTAAAAAATGCATATTCAGGTCTCCAGCCTGGAACAGTCTAGCTTGGCATGCATGAAAGGGGCCTAGGAGCCTGCGTTTTGGAGATGCCTTATCTCCCACAGGTGACTCTGATAGCCCCTTTTTAAGACAGAAAGGTTGTTTCTCTAGAGCTCTTTGCTCTTTGTCTGGGTTGATAAACGTTCTCTGTACAGAAACAGAGAGTAAAGATTTTAGGGTTTGGGGGCCATGTGATCTCTGTGTCTGCCACTCAGCTTTGCTGTTGTAGTGTGAAAGTGGCCTCAGACCACATGTAAACAAATAGCATGACTGAGCTCCAATAAAACTGTCATTTTCAAAACAGGTGGCAGACTGGATTGGATCCAGGGATCGTGGTTCGCCAATTTGTCTAGAGGAAAGAGCATGGACTTCAGAATTAGAGTCAGGTTTGCAACCTGGCTCGGCTGCTGATCAGTGGGGTGATTTCTAGGTGACTCACTTTTTCTCTAATCTTCATTTTCCTCCTGGATTATGCAGATAATAATTTCCATCTCTCAGAGTTGTTTTGAGGACGATTAGTACATATACAGTTCCGGATGCCTGGAGGGGCTTAACCCATGCCAAAGTTCCCTGTTTCCCCCTCCTCTTCCTCCAAGCCTGGAAGCCCATGGCTGATTTTCTGGGTGGTTAACTCAGCAGGTGGCCAAGGCTGAATTTATAAAGTTAGACCCAAGTGACTCCTCATAACTCTGCCAGTCTCCAGGGCAACCGAGAAGATCCAGGTCCATGCTCAGCTCTGGGGTCCACAGCAGGTGGAGAAGCTGCAGGTGAGAAGGGCCCGGACTGGAGTCTGATGATGCCTAGACCTGAGCCACACACTGTTCTACAAGAGTCTCAACTCTTTAGTTTGGCTCCGAGCGTGGCAGACAAATGGGAAGGCATGTAAGCGACATGATTCACAGGGGCCCTGTAGGAAACACCAGCCAACTGCTTAGGAGAGTTACACCACTCACCCCGTAATCAAAACAGAGAGAGAAAGCCTTCTGAAGGCTTTCATCATGGATTCGGCTCTTAGCCGCATCGTCAGAGCAGAGACAATATTGGGTTCCATGCAGCTTCTTCTCAAGTCCCATAAGACAGGGAAGTGGCCAAATGCCAAAGTGCAGTTCAATAAAAGCGATTTCACGAGGGCCAAAACAACGTGGTCCTTTCATTCTCTGATGATGTGGCCTAACTCAAGGACAGCACTTAGCATCCCTGGGGGAACAGAAGGGTGCTGTAGCCTTCAGACACCCCTCCATAGATATTGAGTGGCTCTGAGTTGGAGCTCAGTTATCTGGGAAGCAGCTATTCTGTGAAGCTCATCAGAGGCAGAGCTGTGTTCCTTTTACTGTCTCCTGAGCTGGGGCAGCGAGGATGACCTCTGATGAATGTGGAGGGTCTTATCAAGGACCCACACCTCAATACAAAGCCATCCCACCTCCCTGGTGAGGTGTGCCTAAGGCATACCTGGGAGCAGGATCAAGGGTCTTATACCACCCTTATAATTTTAGCCTAGGCAATTGAAAAAACGTGATTTATTAAATGTCTAATTCAAAGATAAAATATTTCAAAACATCTCACTTTAAATGAAATAACTTTCTAGAGAATCTTCTGAGATAAATGGGTTTCCAAATATGTAAATATGTTGACCTGTATCAGTTAGCTTTTACTGTGTAACAAATTCGCCAATACTTTAGTGTCTAAAATCAACAGCCATTTCCTTAACTCACGGGCTTCAGGTATGTGGGGTCCAGTGGGCATTTCTTCTAGTCTCTGCTGGGCTCGTTCGTGTGTCTGCGTTTGATTGCCAGGTTGGCTGGGAGCTGCCTGGTCTAGGATGGCTTTAGTCGGGAGGGTTTGTTTTGTTTCCTGTGGCCTCTTGACTTCCAGGCCAACGGAGGCTTATTCACATGGTGTCTGGGCAAAATTCCAAATAAGGAACTGCGAAGGTCTCTTGAGATCTTGGCTTAAAATTGGCACATCATCACTTCTACCACATTCTTTCCTTTTGCTTTTTTAAATTAAAATGTTTGTTTTGAGGTAATTGTAGATTCACATACAGTTGCAGGAAATAATAGAGAGATCTGTGTACCCTTTTCCCAGTTTCCTCCCATGGTAATATCTTATAAAAGTGTAGTATAATACTACAGCTAGGACACTGACATGGGTGCAGTCAACATGTAGAGGATGTCCGTCACCACAAAAATTCATCCATTTTATAGCCACGTCCACTTCTCTCCTTTCCTTGTTCCCTTCTTAGTCCCTGACGACCACTAATCTGTTCTCCAGTTCCATAATTTTGTCACTTTAAGAATGTTATATAAATGCAATCATAAATTATGTAACCCCTTGGGACTGACTTTTTTTTTTTTCACTCAACATAATCCCCTGGAGATTAATCCAGGTTATTGCACGGATTAATAGTTCTTTGTTATTGCTGAGTAGTATTCCATGGTATGGATGAATGAATCACAGTTCTTATAACTGTTGACCCATTGAAGGACATCTGGGTTGCTTCTAGTTTGGGGCTAATATGAATAAAACCTCTATAAACATTTGCATATAGACTTTTGTGGGAACGTAAATTTTCATTTCTCTTGTATAAATGCCCGGGAGTATGGCAATTTACATGTTTAATTATTTTTTTTAAGAAACCGCCAAATTGTTTTCTAGAGTGGCCAGATTTTACATTCGCACCAGCGATGTGTGAGTGACCCAGTTTCTGTCCATGCTCCTCAGAATTTGGTGGTGTCATTAAAAATTTTTCTAGAGCCATTCTAATAGATGTGTAATGATATCTTATTGTGATTTTAATTTGCATTTCCATAATGACTAATGATGTCGAGCAACTTTTTATGGGTTTATAATCACTATACATCCTTTAAGTGAAATGTCTCTTCGTGTCCTTTGACCATTTTCTAATAGCATTGCTTTTTTAAAATTGTTGATTTTTAAAGAATTCTTTATATGCTCTAGAGACTAGTCTTCTGTCAGATATGTGGTTTGTAAGTATTTTCTCCCACCCTATAGCTTGCATTTTTATCCTCTTCACGTGATCTTAGAACATATACTTTAATTTTGATAACGTTTCAACTTATTAATTTTTCCTTTTATGGATTGTGCTTTTGATGTCAAGTCTAAGGACTCTGACTGCCTGTAGATCCTGAAGATTTTCACCTGTTTTTTATACAAGTTTTATAGTGTTATGTTTTACACTTAAGCCAGTTTTACATTTTAAGTCATTTTCATATAAGTTATGAGTATTAGGTCAAGATTCTTTTTCCTTTTGCCTATGGATATATATTTTTCCAGAATTATTTGTCGAAAGGCTATATTTCTTCCATCGAATTGTTTTTGGACTTTGTCAAAAGTCAGTGGGGCATGTTTGTGTGGGTCTGCTTTTGGTTTCTTGGTCCAATCCTTTGATCTGTGTTGTCTACCCCTCTGACAATACCACACTGTCTTGGTGACTGTAACTATACAGAGTCTAGCAGTCGGGCACAGTGATTCACCCCACTTTATTCTTGTTTTTCGAAATTGTTTTAGTTATCATTATACCATTTTCATATAAATTTTAAAATAATCTTGTCCATGTATACAAAAAATCTTGCTGGGACTTTGATAGAAATTGCATTAAACTTGTGTATCAATGTGGAGAGAATTAACATTTTTACTCTGTTGAGTCTTCCAACTCAACATGATATATCTTTCCACTTATTTTGGTCTTCCTTGATCTCCTTCATTAGGGGTTTGTAGCTTTTGTCGTATAAGTCCTGATCATGTTTTGTTATAATTTTTCCTTCAACCATGAAGAAATATTAGAAATTTCAAGAGGAAGAGAGTCAATCGTAATTATCCACGTTCTTTCTTCTCCGTTGATGTACCAGGATTCCCTCCTTTGTCATTTCATGTCTATTTATAGAACTTCTTTTAGCCATTATTTTTGGGTATGTCTGCTGGTGAGAAATTCTTAGTTTTTCTTCATCTGAGAATTCTTGATTTCTCCTTCATTCTTGAAATGTATTTTTACTGGATAAAAGTATTCCAGTGCTTGAAAAATGTTGTGCTACTTACTTCTGGCTTCCATTGTTAATGAGAAATCACTAGATTTGAAATTGTTTTTCAACTCGTTTGGGGTTTACTCAGCTTCTTGAGGCTGTAGGTTTGTGTATTTTGCCATATGTGGAAAGCTGTTACTTTGAATACTTTTTTCTGCCTTTCTCTTTCATTTCTCTTTCCTGTACTCAAATAACATGAATGTTAGATTTTTAGTTATAGGTTTAGTTATAAGTCTGAGTCTCCATTTTTCCCCCAGTTTATTTGTCTCTCTATTGTCCAGATTGGTAATTTTTATATTTTTTGGTTCACTAATTCCCCCTACCCGCCGCCCTCTTTTTTGCTGTTGATCTCGTCTATTGAGTTTAACGATTTTTTAGTTGTTGTGTTTTTCAGTTTTAAAATCTCCATTTGGTTCATCTTTATTTCCTTTATTTTTTGCGGACTTCTATTTTTTCCATTTGTTTTAAGCATGTTCATAATTACTGATTGAAACCTTCTATAATGGTTGCTTTTATGTTATCAGATAATTCTAATGGCTTTGTCATCTCATTGTTGGCGTCTATTGATTGTCTTTTTTGTTTCACTCAGATAACATCCTGGTTTTCAGTGTAATGAGTTATTTTCTTTTGAAACTGGGACATTTTGGGTATTATGAGACTGGATCTTATTTAACTCTGTTTTAGCTGACTTTGTCTGATACCACTCCATCAGGGGCAGGGAGATGCTTTTTTATTAGTAGTGGGGATAGAAGTTGGGGTTCCCATGTAGACACTCTATTGACACTTGAGTACCTCTTCCACATTCTTTTGATCAGTGCAAGTTATAAGGCCAACCTAGATTCAAAGACTGAAATAATTGGTTCAACTTCTTGATGTTAGAGCTTCAAATTCACATTGAAAAAAGACTTGGACAGAGGGAGAGAAATAATTGTGGTCACTTGCTTTAATGATTATGACTATTAGTAGATAATACTGGGAAGCAGCTACCAAAAAAAAAATAGCTTTGGCTTGGGAATAGTTGATCTTAAGTTATTTCTTTTGTCAGTGATTTCTCAACAGGGACAGCTGTATAATAAGGACTCTTTTAGTGTGTTAAAGGAAACCATGTTATCAATTTATAAGAGAATGTTTATCTTTTTCTTTTGCCTTCTGTAGCTGGTAGATATATGTCTATCTCACCCAAAGGCAGATCTGAATTACTGAAATACAAGTTAGAAAGAAAGATGGCACAAGAAAGAAAGATAGAACATATTCTGTTTTGTGCCCCACTGAAAATTGTAATCTAACCTGTCAAGACACTTTCCTCACCCTGACTCTCATATTGGTATTAGGAATCGATTCTGCCTGAGCATAAAGAACCAGGGATAAATACTGATCTTATGTAGCTCATGACTGATTCCTTTCTACAGAGGAAAGGGAAGTGAAAACTGCAAGCAATTGTATGTTGTTTTTACCAGATTTCTCTATAAGGTTCTCTTACCAGATTTCTGTACAAGATGTTAAAGAATATATAACAATAGTCAATAGAATAAATGGGCTCGGTGATTCCATTTCATACAGAATATTGGCCTGCAAAGGTGTGAGGGCCTATGCCTGCAAGGATGATAAAAGTAAAGCAGTTGGGTACGAGTGAGAGTTTTCTAATAAGAGCAGTCTCAGATGATCCTGGAAATGAGATATTCCACAAGTATTTTCTAATCGTTAGAGCTTTTGAATAAATTTTATTTTATGAAAGAATGTCATAAAGAGACAGGCGGAAAGATCTGGGTCAAAAATTCAAGCCACTCGACTTCGCTTTTAAAGGAAAGCGTGAACCATGTCTCCATGTCGGCTTCCATGTCTCCTTGTGTGGGAATGCCACCTTGGGTCATTGTGGCTCCTCACTGTGGGTCATGAGGACCCTCACGATTTTACTATGTTCTGCCCTCCAAAGGTACCTCTCATCTGTTCCCTATCCGCATGCACTTCTGTGAATGTTTTCTTATGTCTTCGAATGTTCTTCCGCCATTTGTCTCCTTTGCTAAATCCCATTTTCGAGGCTCACTTCATGAGTCATACCCTGATGGAGACTTACTGACGCACCGTGTGGAATTAACCCCCTTGTTCTTCGCATTCTCCCACCTTGGTTTTCCACAGCTGCTCTTATAACAGATTGCACACTTTTCCATTTTATTGCCTGTGTCCCCTTTTATAAAGTAATATCTCTAGGGCAAGGATGCAATCTTCTCCACATTGCTAACACAGTCATGGCCAGTGTTTATTGACTAGCCAAGGATCTCTTGGCTTTGGTATGGTTTCCCCTGAAGCCATGTGTGGACCATCCACTACACAGCACCTGTTCATTGCAGTGCCCCATCCCATCTGGGCTTCATACCCAGCCTTCCTTCCTCCCCTGTGTTCCAGGAAGGGACATCCACCTTTTAACTTGTAGCAAAGCCTTGTGCACACTCTTAATTACATTTTCCAGATCAATTTCTAAAAGTAGAATTACTGGTTCAAAGCGTGTGATGAATTTTACAGCTTTTGAAGTGTACTGTCAAACTGCCCTCCAAAAAAGTTA
>NW_006442491.1:26396296-26408635 GCF_000325575.1 Pteropus alecto
TTCCTTTGAACTTGCCATCACTCAAAATATTGTCATTAAAAATATCGTTTCCAATTTGGTAGGCAAAACGGTGTTCTCTTCTTGTTTCCTTACTATATCTGTATAGATTTTAATCCAGGCTCTTTATGCCCCTTACTATATCTGTATAGATTTTAATCCAGGCTCTTTATGCCCCAAATTTCCATTCATAAGACTTCCTAGAGGCTCAACAGACATTTATGTAAATGCCTTTTCCCCTCCTCCTGGCTTTTTCTGGACATCTCAGAGTTCCACAGAACAGGTATGAAGACTGGGCTTCACACTGGGTTCAGTCTATGTGTCTAGTTCTGTTTTAATCACTTTCTTTAATCCTGAGTTGTCATGCAGTATTGGGGGATCGCTTCCCCGTGTCATGGTTTTCTGGACATGGGTACTGGGAGTTCCTTCATGTTTTGCAGTTGTCATGCCCTGAGTCTGCTCTGGGCTGAGCTCTCTTGTCTTGCTTGGTATTAGGAGGAGATTAGAAGAGGACTCCACAGGTGGCGAACAGAGCAATAACTGGGAAAACAAGCAAGATCAATATCTAATCCTCTGCAGCCAGCCAACCTTTTCAAAGCCTCATCTATATTGATTTCTATGGGCAACACTTCCCTTTTGTGGGTAATCACTCCCTTTGCTCAGCAGGTGAACAAGTGAGGAGTCTTTATTCCTGTTTTGGTAGGGGTAAAGATGGCTGATTAACTCCGAGTTGCTGGAGGGGAGGGAAGGGAAGGAGGCCCAGAGTGGCCTTGGGACTAAATTCTCTGTGCAGTGGCCTGAGTGATATGGGTATTTTTCTGGTTGAAAGCTCACAATTCCCAGGGTGGGTGGGGCAGAGAAATGTGGCTCAGCAGCCACATGGAGAAAAAGTCAGTAAGTTCAATGAAAGAGAATAAACTTTATTAAATGCCCACTGTAGCTTCCAGTGAGATAAGCATAATGACTGATTCTGCAGATGAAGAATTAGCGATTCAGAGGAGACAAGTTACTTACCCCAAATCACATAACCGGTAGTATCAAAGTTTGACCCTAGACCTGGAATACAGCAAAGTTACTACACAACACTGTATTCTATACCCTTGATACAAGTACCCCAAATCTAATGTCACATGGTCGAATAATACCTGGATAAAACTCTTCAGTTTGGGGCATTGACAAGAAACCAGGACATCCATCCATCTATCCCAAAGTACTGAATGCTTATTGTGTGCCAAGGAATGTGTTAGGAACTGCAGATTCATGATGAAGAAGACAGACACAGTTTATATTGTGGAGTGAATCTCCTGTGGCCTTGTGTGACACTTAAGAGCTCTCAGTCGAGCCTCCTCTGCGTCCCCACTTCTAACTGCAGCCAGAGCCCACTCTGCTGGAAAAGCTCGGCATGCCAGAGGAGCTGGGGAATTAGCACCCTCTGAAAACAACCCTCAACCAGTGCCAATGGGAGCTGGCATATTAAACACTCAGGACTCCTCATCCCTCAGGTGGGATGACTCTACGGTGGGTGTTCTCCACCGATTCAAAAGTTCCCAGTATGATTAAGATCTAGCTGCCCACAGTGATAACTGGTTGATAATACACCTTATATTGCTTATCTTCTTTTCCATGTCTCACTTTCCCACTTCCCTATTAGAGTTTCTTGGGATCATATCCCAAATAAACTTCTTGTTTCTGAATCCTCTCAGTGTTTACTTCTGGGGACAATACAAACCAAGACACCGTTGATGGGTTATAGTGATTGGAAGAAAAAAGAATGACATTAGAACAAATGCTATAGTCAAAAGCAGCGATTGTTGCATATAAGGCATGTATGTGGTACATGATTTTGTAGAGGCAATGACGTGGTTTGTGTTTTCGTTTTGTTAGTAATAAAATGTGTGTGCATTGCTGGCTTTCCTTTCCCCTTGATACTACAAAGAAATTCTATATGGAGTCCAACCAAAGAGACGATATGAGGCAGAGCAGGGAATCAAATTTACTCTGGCGTCTGGCTGTCCCACGTAGAATGTGAACTCCATGGGGTCAGTGATCACAGTTTCTTCACTGCTATAATTCACGGATCTGCAAAAGACCTTGATTCAGAGCAGGCAGCAGCACTGTGGAACTGACTTGTAATTTCAAGTATTCTCCCTATGAGTTGCAATTTTCATCACTGTATTTAACAAGCACAGTCATTGCAGTCACCACCACAGAAATTTATAGGTGGTTTTTCGTGGACCAGGCATTGTGATTGGTGCCCTACACACATTTCCTCATTTAATATATTAGTATAACAGCTCTCTACCGCAGGTGCCTGAGGGATTTATCTGGTACCAGAGAAAGTTGCTCTACTACACGTAAGTAGAACCTGAAAGCATATGTAAATACCTTGGGGTAACCGTCAACCAGTGAGAGAGTGGAGGTGGCAGATAACCTGCCCCAGCCTCTGACCTGTGTGAAGATTCTAGAGGCATGTTTTACACCATTTCTCCGAGCTCCCCCTGTGGGACTGAGCTCTGATGTCTCACAGCAGTGACCTGCTCATTAATACACACCTGATTGACTTTTCTCCCTTCTCTGTCACTTTCTCCACTTCCTCACATGCCACAGAGAAACACCTACATCCAAGTCCTTTTCTCAAGGTCCACTTTGAGGAACCCAAGCTAAGAGAATCATCATTTTACAGTTAAGAAAATTGACATTCAGAGAGGTCAAGTGATTTGATCCTGTGCTCAAGTAATAAAGTGGGAAGGCCAAGATTTGAACTCATTTATTTTTTCTGAATACGATTATTCAGTTCTACGTTGTATCCCAAAATAAAGACAAAAATTGTGTTCAACCACAAAGGTAGATCTCCTCATTCATTCACAAGTACCTACTTTGTGCCAGGCTCTTCCTTAGATACGAGGAATAAAGAGTGAGTAATGGCAGTGTCCAATTCCCAAGCATTGTAGAGTCTAGTAGGGGAGTGTTTTAGTCCCTCGGGCTGCTGTAATGAAATGCCACATCCTGGGTGGCTTAAACTACAGACATTTATTTTTCAGTTCTGGAGGCTGGAAGATCTAAGATCTAGGTGCTAGCAGATTTGGTTCCTGTTGAGGGCTCTCTTCCTGGCTTGTAGATGGCTGCCTTCTCACCGTGTACTTACATGGCCTTTTTTTGGTGCATACATATAGGCATTGATAGATAGATAGATAGATAGATAGATAGATAGATAGATAGATAGATAGAGTGCTAGCTCTCATGTCTTATCCTCTTCTTACAAGGGCACTAGAACCATTATGAGGGCAGATGCCACCCTCGTGACCTCATCTAAACCTAATCATCTCCCAAAGGCTCCACCTCCAAATACCATCACATTAGGGGTTAGGGCTTCAATATATGCAGACTGGGGGACACAAACGTTCAGTTCATAACAGGAAGGCAGGTTAGAAGTGACCACAAATACTATAAAGAGTAAAAAAAGACTACAGAGCAAAGAATCCATCAGAAATATTCCAGTTCAATAATTCAAGAGCACAGTGGAAAAGTCAATGATATGATTATTAATCACCTCTACAAGAGCAATAACTTGATAATTATATTTTCATACATTCATTAAACATTGAAAGCTAATCTTTATACACAATGGGGTTATAACAAGGCATGTTAGTTGGCTCATTTTGTATTCAGTTTCCAGAAATGTTAACTGTCATTTAATAGTTTGGTAATTGATCTATGTCATCTTAAATTATAGGTACAAACTTCAATAGAGGAAGGGAAAGTATTTCTGGAAGCCAGTGCACCTTCAATGTTTAATTTCTGTCACTTATGGATAAGAATTGGGTCATTCCAGGTTGTCACAGTCTAGGGAGATATACACACCAGCAGTTTTTCATGAGAAGGTATCAAAAGTCTCTGGAGGTAGCTCACTTCACCAGTCCCTCATACTGGTTCTTTGGTTAGCATAAGGTATTTATTATTTTCCTCCTTTCCTGTCTCAGCTTATTGCGATGCCTCCCATCTCTGATGATGCCCCAAAATCATAGACCTCACTGCATCAAAGCGCTGTATGTGATGCCTGCTGGTGCATTGTTGATGCTTAAACCTGGGGACCAATGTACAGATGCCAGTACCTCCTCCTCTGACCGTCAAAGTAGCTGACAGCCAGTGCCCTCCATGTCCCTGTCTCTTGAAAGAGGCTATCTGCTTGTTCCCGATGGGCATGCTTCCAACGGGGCAATTCCATCTAGCGTTTTTATACTTTAAGAGTGCATCCCACAAGTCTCCTCATTTGTAAAGTTGGTTAGGATCCATCTTAAGGGCTGTAGTTCAGTCGTGTACTCCACCTATATGTCTTTGGATCTTACCATTTCTGTGCACGTTGACCTAACTTTTTATTGCTGGCACCTGTGTTTCTTTTCCTGGGGGCTCTCTCATGCTGCCAAAGACTGTTTTGCTCACAAGCATGACAGCCGGAATGCTAAGGAACTAATGTTCCCTGAGTGCGGGGACTAAAGGGAGTTTTATAAATATCCATGTCCTTTCCCTCTTTGAATGGATAACTGAAGTGCATAATCTACACAGTATCCCCGAGCTCCCTGTTGGAATTGAGATCCAATTTCCCATGGTGGTAACTGCTAGTGATTATATACCTTTTCTGACTTCCCTCTTTTTTATACCTCATGTCTTTGCTCCCCTACCAGTGTTCTTGCAATCATCTCTCAAATAAACACTTGCACTAAGTTTTTTGTCTCAGATTCTGCTTCTGCAGGAGCCTGAACTAAGACACAGGTTGTTGCAAAAATTAAATAACATGTGCATGCATACCTCTTAGCAAAGTGTGTGTACATATTAGTCACCCAGTAAATATTTTGTTAAATAAATTGATATACCCAACTCCTTGAAATCTTAATAGTTTTATCTGTTATTATTTAATTGAGCCCCCAGTTCTGTATTTTTTTGTGGTTCTTCAATTCAACATTCCCATTTATCTCAATTTATAAAGGATAATTTCTATAGTTAAATAATCCAAGATCTACTTGTTACTTTTCTTTGGATAATATTAAATTATTAAACGTTCATGAATTCCAAAAGGTAGTGTCCTATGGTTTATGTAAGGGGCCTATAACGGAAACATGCATGCATTTAAAATAGCATGAGCCCCGGTGAACATATAGCATACACATTCCAGTGACCACAGCTGCACATCTGCACTGAAGAAATGGTTTTGGATTATCTCTCCACGTCTGAGCCTTGGCTCATGTTTGCACAGGACCTATGGACTGTGTCATGATCGTCTTGTCCTTTGGGTAACCACCACACTGCATGGGCCGTCATATGCCTTACGACTAGACTTTTATCTTTAATTATATCATGGGTCCAAATTGGTGATCCACAGGCTGACTCTGGATGGCAGATATATTGGGATATTTTATGGAAACCCAGCATTTATGGCTTCTCTTGAAAATATTGGAAGCTCTAGTAGTCCTGGATCTGAGTTTCCACTTAGCAACAATCAGCTGGTGTTAAATAGCCATTGTCCCTTCTCAGTGGGATATCTGGGCTTTCGCCCTGTGGTCTGCTACAGTTCTCACTACTCCCTAGTCTCTTCCATCGTAATTCTTTCAGTTATATTAATTGTCTTTGTAGTCATTTTAGTTGGTCACCATGGCTTTTCAGAGACCGAAAGAGAATAGAACTCTATTTTTTCTCTTTCCTTTTCTCTGTATTTTAAGGCTCGGAAAAAAAGAAAAAGCTCCAAAACAGAAAACAAAAACCTACCTACTAAAATAGGGTACAAATTTATAGATCTTAAAAGAGGATTAAATTAAACAAATTAACACCCAAATAATAAAATATAATTCTATTCTTCACAACCTACTTACAGGATTAATGTATGATGCTTTACAGGTGGTAGGGCCTGGTAATGCGGCAGAAGATTAAACTGTATGGTGAACATTTGTCAGTTTGCTCTGTGACTGGATATATAACCAGTCAATTGGGGATAATGCAAATGTCTCTTTGAAGTTTTTTGGAAATAGGGTGGGAATGGAGTCGGGGGCTGGGAAAAAAATGGCTGTTTTGTCCTGCCCAGTAGTAGTCTTTGTTTGAAACACCTGGTTTGCAGTCTCTAGTTTAATGTCACCCTTCCTTGCCTTTAATTCTGACATGCCTCCTGCTCTCCTCGGTTCCTTGGAAAAATCCCATATAAAAACCTCTTTGGATGGACTTTTTGTTAACAAAGTCAAAAAGGGGAGGCATCTCCGAGTATCTCTGTTAGAAGATCGCATGTTTCTGTTCTTTGGGTGGAAAGATGTTGTATATAATTTTCCCTCCGCGCAGCTGCATCCGGAATAATGCACACAGGTTTGGTCTAATCAGGAATGTTAAACACTTGTTTATCAGTCTCTCCCTTCCTCACATCCACAGGGGATGGAGACAAAACAAATGCTCTGCTTTAGGGAATTAAATCCATTCAGATTAGTGTAAAATTCTTGAACATCAGGTGGTCTCAGTAAAACTCTGTTCTCTCAATTTATCCATACTCTTTTCCAACTAAACATGATCCTAAAATATACAATACTATTGATGGTCTTTCAACATAGTCATTTTCAGCCAATGCCATTGTTTTCTTGGTACACTGATCTGATTCCACACAAAGACTGTGTATGCTGTACCTCTCTTAATTTTACATTGTGGCTCCCAAATCATGAGCACTCTCAGATTTAGTGACCTCATTTGTCACCCAAGATAGCCTTAATGACACTCAAATATATCATTCATTTTCCCCCCATTCTAAAATATACCAACATTGTATACCATCATTCACCCATTTTTACCTGTAGGCAGTTTTTTTTTTTTTTTATCATTCTCATTCTGTCCAGACAAGGTTGATAATTCAACCAGAACTTATGTTCACAGGAATTCAATAATTACCAAATTTGGAGGAAAAATTAATTCCCAACTCGGCGTTTTCCTATTTTAATGCTGGCCCATTTTTCTGAAATCTGCCTGTGACTTTTTAAAAGAGATAGAGCCGATTTTAGAGCCAATTTAACTTTCAATTTATCAGCATACTGTTCCAAGGAAATGAATGTAATTTGCACGTTCACATTAATTCCTGATACACTAGAGTGCAGATTTAAACAGGAGGCAAATACAGCACTAATAAAAACAACAGTTTTCCCTCAGCTTTCTGCCAGGGACCACGGATGTCGCTATGCTTTGCCTCACGCCTGCGTTAGCTTTCCCAAGAACAAGGACCCTGGATCCCTGAGCAGGTCTCCCAGGAAACTTTATTTCTTCCTCTGCTTCCTCTAGTCTCGCTTTGAACCAGGCTCCTGCATCGTCACTCTTTTTCTTTTATGGGGAGCTTTTTCATTTCCTTTATACTTCTTGTAAAAAACACCGAGCAATATATAAAAATATACACAAGAAAAAAAAAATCAAATTCCTTTCTAATACTGTCCCTCCCTCTTCCACTTTTCTCCCTAGAGGAAACTATGGTTAATAATTTTATATGTAAATTTTCAGTAAAGGGACAAGTGCCCGTCCTTACTATGTTTCATTTAAGTGCTGCAAATTCTTAGCAAGGTGGGAAAGGGTGGTATCAGAGTCGAAGTTGATCAGTTATTTGCTGTGTGGGTAAGGAGTCCACGGTTGACTTGTTTTGAGATGATATAGACCCAGATTAAATGTGGTATGCATCGCGTTTTATCTCGAGGGATATATATGACTACTACCCTTGTTCCAAATTCATATGCTGCTTTTGGGCTCTCAGTCACGATACTACATGCCTCCTGACATCACAAATATGATATAATCCAGGGTCAGTGAGAGCGCCTCTATGTGACTGATAGATAAATGCTGGGAAAAGAGTTCCTCTTTCTTTTAGTTCGTGGGCCGAAGGGATATATAGAGTTGAAGTTGCCAGTGGTCATCTTTCCTACCACAAAGAAAGAGCCGGCCTGAGGTAACTACTAAAATAGAGAGATAATACACTGGCAAATTCAGCCCATGGTATTATGACAGCACAGAGAATACCTCACCCAGAGATGTCCTACAAAGATGCCCTAGAGCTGGGGAACACTGGGAGGTTCCCCAGAGAAGAGCAAGCAGGGACACAGGCGAGGGCTCGGTTTACTTTAGTGCAGAACAGGAGAGTTTGAGGATGTAGCAGCATCTTTCATGATTCAGAGGGCTGTGATTTATTGGGTGGAAAAGTCTGGATAAGGTGAGAAAGCAATATGGATCCAGGACAGGGGAGAGGAAGCACAGATCTGCATGGGAACGTGACAGAAGACAGCTAAGAGGAGAGACTGACCAGGATGACCAGAAATGTGAGATATGAAGAGGGTTAACTCGCCATGAGGTTTCAAAAATATTTAATTTGCGGGGAGGGAGTAGTGGTTGGCTCACTCTGTAGTTGTTAAGATACCTATGTGATTTGGGCACAGTTAGGTGCTCATATATACAGTAGTGATTTGTTGATCCCTTGATCCCTGTCCATCCACTCATCTATCCATCCACCCATCCACCCATCCACCTTCTATCCATCCATCCATCTTCCTAACTGTTATCCACCCATTCCAAAACATTTATTGCACCTCTACCACGTGCCATGTCTTACGTTGTCAAGGACAAGGATGAAAAGATATGACTCTTCGGAGTACTTCAGTCTATGGTGGGAACAGATATGTAAACAGATCATCGCAACACAGTTTGCTGAGTGCAATAATAAAAGTTTTCACAAAGTGCCAAGGGAAGGCATGTTGTTGTGAAGATGAAACGAGATTACCTGTGTGAAAAGCACTTTGTGAACTATTCGAATATTAGTCATTATTATAATCTTCAAAACAACTCTTGGAGAAAGGCTTGGATTATTATCCTCTTAAGTTTTTTTTTTTTTTTTGGTATTATACAAGCTATCTAAGTACTTTACTACAAGTTACAAAATAGAGGAAATAGGAACTCACATGCGATTCAGCTGCTTTAACACTGACACATTGTTTTATATTAAGTTTCATTACTGTCTTTATTCCTGGAATTTTATTTTATCTTTCCACATAGCAATAATGCTGCATGTATTACAATACTGATTCTTTTCCTCTTTTAAATTATCTACATTTTTCCAAGTGTATACCCATTTCTTGGGTCACATCCATGGGTGGGAGGAGTTGCCATCGCAAGAGTTGGCATGTCTCTGGCTCAGCCCCAGCCCAAACCCTACACTCCCGGTTCCTTATGAGTTCCCGGGACTCATAAGGATGGCCTCGTAGATTCCCTGTCTCTGCCATGATTCTCTCTGCCACTCCAGGCGTGGGGCTGTGCCTGGTGTCCACTTCACTTTCCTCTTTGGATTCTGCTGACTCTGAAAAGCCTCTCCCTATCTGCTGATGGGAAGCTACGCCTCTGTCCTGAAGCTCTGTCACCACAGTGAAGAGGAAAGTGGCCTCCGAGCCCATCTGAGTCACATCAGTGAACCAATTTGTGCCCGCAGTAGATGCCTGCGATTGAGGCATATCCGTGCTCACCCCGCTTCCTCTCCTTTTATTCTCTTTCAAAGCCTATCCTTTTAGGCTTTCATTGCCATCACCGTCCCAATACAATTCCCATCAAGGTCAGCAGTGACCTCCATATTTCCAAGTCCAATGGCCAGTTCTCGGCCATCATCTTACTTGGCTTGTCAGCAACACTTGACACAGTCGGTCACTTTTTCCTCCTCAGAGTGCTTTCCTCACTTACCCTCGGGACACCACAAGCCTGGTAGCTCCTTCTTAGTCCCCTTGCTGGTCCTTTCTCAACTCCTTGACCTTTAAAGGTTGGACTGCCCCAGGACTCAGCCAGTATGTATTTTCTCTATGTACCCTCGTGATCTCACCCAGTCTCCTGGCTTGAAACATAGGCTGATGGCTCCAAAATTTATCATCCCAACGCGAATCTCTTCTCTAAACTCCGCATTCATATTATTTAGCTGACTATTCAATATTTCCGCATAGGTGTCGAATAGGCGTCTCAAACATTACTTGACCAAAACCCAACTCATGGTTTCCTAGCTCCCCAGTAGGTTCCTCCCATAGTATTCCTCATTTTAGAAATGACATATCCATTCTTTTAGCTGCTTTGACTAAAAACCTTGGAGTTATCTTGACCGTCTTTCTTTTCCACTCTGCATTCAGTCCATCAACAAATCCTGTTGTCCCTCCTTCAAAATATATCCTGAATCTGGCAACTTCTCACCACTTTTCTACTGCCATTATCCCAACCTAAGCCACTAGCATCTGTCACTGGCCTTTTCACTGGTCTCCCTGCCTCAGCCCTTGTCCCCCTGCCATCTATTCTCAACATGGCAGCCAAAGTGATTTTTTTTTAACAACCCAAGTCACAGTCATGTCACTCCTCTGCCTTAAACCTTCCATTGGCTTTCATATCATTCACAGTAAAAGCCAAAACTTTGCCATGGCCAGAAAGAGCCTAGACTGTTTGGGCCACTGTCCTCATCTGTTCTACCTCCAGGTCGCTTCATTTTAGCAAACCTTCCATTGGCTTTCATATCATTCACAGAAAAGCCAAAACTTTGCTGTGGCCCGAAAGAGCCTAGCCTGTTTGGGCCGCTGGCCTCATCTGTTCTACCTCCAGGTCGCTTCATTTTAGTGCTACCAGCATACTTGTTGTTCCTCAGATACACTCACACACTTCTAACTCAGGGCTTCTGCTTTTGCTGTTTCCTGCCTGGGATGCTCTTTTCTAGTTTGCAAGGCTCATTCTCTTCCTTCAGATCTCTGCTCAAATGTCACCTGCTTAAAGAAGTCACCCTGCATACCATAGCCACTGTGTCCCATACATAGTAGGCTCTTTCCTTTCTGTTTTTTTTATTCACTAATCACCACTGACCACACACACACACACACACACACACACACACGTTTATTATTCACCTTCCTGTTAGACCTGATCACCCTGCATATCATAGCCACTGTGTCCCATACATAGTAGGCTCTTTCCTTTCTGTTTTTTTTATTCACTAATCACCACTGACCACACACACACACACACACACACACACACACACACGTTTATTATTCACCTTCCTGTTAGACCTAAATCCTGTGCCATGAGATTAAGGGCTTTGTCTTTGTGCCCACAGCAATTAGAGAGTTGTATCTAGCACATTAATTCATGTTCAGTAAATATATATTTTTCCTGTTTGCCAACTCTTTCTTATGCGCTCCTCCTCCTATGACATAGGAGTGTATTCTACTCAAATCTTTCCTCCAATGAGTTAAAATAATATAATGCCCAACTTACTCTCTGAACCTGTTTCCTCATCCCTAAAATTTGAGCTGATAATGGTACACACTTTATAGGGTTGTTAGAAATATATAAGGTATTGCATATAAGTCCATGCTCACAGTGCCCGGCTCGCACAGTTGTTTTTAATGAAATTTTGAGCACTGTGAAGTCAGACAAATGAAGATTTCAATGACATTATATGCAAAGCACTTAGAACAGTGCCTAGCACATAGTAAATACTATATAAGTGTGAAGTCTAATAATTATAATTATAATTTGATTCATCATCGAGAGTTATGCATCTAAGACAAACGACTTCTCTTAGTCTCAATTCCTCATCTCTACTGTGGAGATAAAGCGGCTATTATGGCAGTTAAATAAAATATAGTGTGTAACATGCCTGCAACTCAAGATGTTATTAACTGTTTATTGTGGTACATAAAGTTATTTCATTTTTTAAACCATTAGACAATGCTGTGATGAACATCTTTGTGCATAATGGTTTTCACACATTTCAGATTATTTCTTTACCTTGGAATTTCAGAATCGATATTATTGAATACACATGTATAAAGATCTAATGGCTCTTGTTACATATGCCAGATAGATTTCTTATCGTTATTATCTTGCAGAGAGGATCTCTGAGCCTTCACAGGTTACTTGGCTGTCAGTGTTAGAATCCAGGTTGGTGCTCAGAGTGCAGTATAATTTGCTGCTTGTCATTCTCGTTCCCCACTTTTCCTGACTGGGCCATTAGATAATTCACAAGGCCATCTACTGCATAGCAAATTACCCTATTCATAGTTCTTGTGGGTCAGGAATCTGGGAGTGGCTTACCTGGGTGGGTGATTTTGTCTCAAGGTCTCTCAAGAGGTTGCAGTCATCTTAGGCTGAACTGGGGCTGGAGAACCCAAACTCACTCACGTGGTGGTTGGCAGGGGCTTCAGATCCTCACTGTGCAGATCTGTTCTTAGGCTCCCTGAGTGGCCTCATTCTGGACAGTTGGCTTCCCCCAGAGCAAGTGATCCAAGGGAGAGAGAGAGCGCCTGAAACAGACGACACAGCCTTTGA
>NW_006442491.1:26408706-26413453 GCF_000325575.1 Pteropus alecto
GAGGGTGGGGATCAGCGGGAGGCCTCTTGGAGGCTGGCTATCACAAGCAGGGACTGTGGGATCACAGTCGTGTATCTACTTTATGTCTCTCCCTTGCCTCTTACGTCTTAGTCACGTCCTGCCTTGCTTTGTACCTGCTTTCTGACATCGTCAGACATTCCTGTACCCATTGTGTGTTGGGCACTGTGCTAGTTCCTTTCACAGATATGTTTAACCCTCACAACAACCCGTGTGAGGCGAATACTTCTGTTCCATCTTGCAGAGAGGAAAACCGAAGCACAGAGAGATAAGGTAATTTGCCAAAAGGAGATCACAGGGCAAGCTAGACTCAGAGTGGGGATTCAGACTCAGGACTGTGACTGCTGAATCTTGTTCTTTCTACTGTACCAGGGGACCTTCTTGGCAGATGCTCAGCCTCTCGTACTACCATTTTAGCTCTTGGGAGCATTAAGAGCTGATATTCAGGGAACAGTTGCCAACTGGTCCTCCCTTGCCTGGAAACCACTAAAGCCTGGTCAGTGAGATTATAACCAAGAGAACAGGCAGTGCCCCCAATCCCCTCTTGGCTGAGTCACCTGCAGCATGATGTCCAACATCAGTACCAAAGTACGATTGGGGAACAATTCCAGCCTTTGATGTGAGCTTTATTGATCCCTGAAATCTCTTAATTCCTGTATTTTGGGGGGAGTGGTTTTATTACCTGTGATTACCTGTGTAGTGGTTTTACTACCTGTGATTACCTGTGTTAAAAGTTATCTGTAGCAGCTGCTCAGATTTAGTGAGGCGTCTTAGTCATTTCAGAGTGAGGCAAGGTTCCCAGGACTTCTCCGCCTGTCAGTTTTGATGAGATTTTCTTATTCAAGTCTACCAGTTTTGTAAGAATTTTCTTTTAAATGTCTGTAGCTTTCTGAAGGAGGTACAAAAGGAAGGGGTTGTTATTATTTTTTATTAATGAAAAAACAAAACAAAACAAAACCAGAGGTGTGTGGTAGCCATGAGAATGCACCTTTCAGATCTCCTGCTTCAGGGGGCGCGACTGACTGAAGGCTCCAGCTGCCCCGTTCTGCATCCATTCCAGTGGATGTACCAAGATGTCCTCCCCGCGAGCTGCTTTTTACAGACAATTAAGGTAATTTACAAGAAATAAAAAATTAAGTAACTTGCCCATAGTCATTCAATTATAAGGAGAGCAGGCGAATTAAAATTCATATCCGAGATAGTCAGAGGCTGGCTGAACACTCAGAACCAGCTTATCTGAGGAAAAGTGGAAGAAGGTGGACATGTCTAAGCCAGACTCATGGGAGACATGAGAATTCTTTTAAAATACTTCAAAACCTGTCATGTGAGTGAGGAAATAAACTTATCCTAAATGGCTCCAGCGGGAGGAGCTTGATGACTCTCAAATCGTTATTTCCTGCCAAAATTTTTCTTCTGAGCTCCCGTGTCGTAAATCTACCTACCTTCTGGATTCATCCATTTGCATGTCTCTGAGGCATTTTAGACTTAACATGGCCAAAGCTCGTTTTAGTTCCTTTTCTCCAAAACTTATTTCAATGTTTGGATTCCCAGACTCAGTAAATGGTATTGACATCGATGTAATTTCTCACAATAAGACCATCAGCACCACCATACACTCCTCTCTCCTTCACTCTGGACATCTGGTTGGTCACTCCACTCTCCCACAGCTTGTTCCTTCTCTGTCTGTATCAGTTAGCTATGGCTGTGTAACAAAACTTAGCAGCCTAGAGTAACAGTCATTCATTAGCTCAGTTTCTTTGGGAGAAGGATCCAGGAGCAGCTTAGCTGGTCCTGTGGCTCAGTGTCTCTCATAACATTTCAATCAGAGTGTCAGATGGGGCTGCAGACATTGCTAGACTCCACTGGAGAAAAATCCACTTCCAGGTTTACTCACATGGTTGTTGCTACGATTCAGTTCTTTGCTGGGTATTGACCTTGCCCCACGGGCCTTTCCATTAGGGCAGCTAGTATCCTGCCTTTCTTCAGAGTGAGTGAGAAAGTAGGAAAAGGCAAGGAAGATGGAAGAGGGAGTTTATAACCTAATCTCGAAAGTGACATCTCATAACTTTTGCCATATTTTATTTGTTAAAACAGGTCACTAGGTCCAGTCCACATTCAAGTGGGGGGATAGCATGAACACCAGGCCGCTAGGATCATTGTGACCATCTTCAGAAGATGTCCCAACAATTACTGTGACTGACATGCTGTTGGTCACTGAATTCCGTTCTCACGGCCTCATCTTGGCCGTTCCTTCCTCTCCCGCTCTGTTGCCTCTTTCCTGGCTCATTGTCTTCTTTCACCTGGACAAAAGTCTCCCAGCTGGTTTTTCTGCCTCTGTCTTCTCCCATCTATGTCCTACTTCTGGCTTTATGGATGAGGCAAGAAGGGGCGATGGTGGTATGCGGTGAGCAGCGAGTCTGGTTTTGGGCCCATTCACTGAGGTAGAAGGGGCAACTGACCCATTTTCTGAGTGGTTTCAGTTCAGGTACAGAATGAGCCCTAGAGGTTTGTTTTGGAGTGATGAGGGAGAGGACAGACAGGGGCAAGGAGAGTCCAAGCTTTTATGAGGAGTTTAAGGACTCTGGCTCCTGGAACAGGGGCTAGGAATATAGGCCCAAAGCAGAAGTCACACCTCTGAACGTGGCTGCTTAGTGATAGATGAGGGGCTTAGGCTACTGAGTGTGGGACCCGCAAGTTCCATCCTCAGAATACCATTGGGTAGTTGTGGCCTGGAGGCAGGATTGGTCGTCAGTTATCACCTTGGGCCCTGTTTCCAGGTAGGTTGCCAGGGGCCACTGAGTGACCACTTGATTCACTCCAGCCTCATGAGCCATTGTCTTCAGCATCACTTCCATATTTTCTAACTATAGAGGCAGAAGGTACGTGCTGCAGACATTGCTAGACACCACTGGAGAAAAATCAACTTCCAGGTTTACTCACATAGTTGTTGCTATGATTCAGGGATCCCCAATAACCTTCCTAATGGCTATGAGAAATTTGCTCTTTTGGTGGGACATGTCCTTTCAGATTCAACTATCCCTCACAATCTAAAGGAATGTCCTAATTTTTAGAAAGCAGAGAGTAGTGGAGAGATTGCAGGGTTTGAAGCAGGAGTTCCAAGACTGGATCCTGGCTTTGCCATTGATTAGCTGTGGATCTTTGGGAAGTTACTTAACCTCTCTGAGCCTCCGTTTCTTGGTCTGTAAAATGGGGATAGCAAGGGTTACCTCATGAGATAAATATGAGAAAATATTCACAGATGCTTACAAGACAATGCCTGTCCCATAGTAGGAACTGGAACCAAATCGTTTGAGATGAGAGGTATAGAGAACGCATAGGGGACTCAGAGAGGCCCACCATGGAGGTGGTTTCGTCACCCACACAGGTGTTGTAGATCTGGTCCAAGTCTTCAGTGCTAAGGGCAGGAATCTGGCAGGGAAAGCCACTGTCTATTCTTCACAGGTGCCTTTGGAGCAGTGCAGGGTTTGAATAATAATAACTGATATTCTAAACAGCTTTCTTATATTAACTCAATCCGCACAATAACACCAGGAGGTAGGAATTATTATCCTTAACCTGTTTTATACACGAGGAAACTGAAACCCAGAGGTGCTGAGTAACTTACATGATGTCACTCAGCTATTAAGTGGCACTGGAGTCCGCATTAACTATCATACAGCACCACCTCTCAGCAACATGAACCCTGTTCCGCCATTGTCCCACCATGGGTTTAGATACTTAACACATCCCTCTGCTGTCTTTATAGAGTCAGACAGCCCCTCCAGTCCTACCTGGGCAAGGTGGGCCGTTCCTTATTTAGAGCCAAGTTTCTGGAACTTGGAGTGAGCACAACGAGGTAAGCTATTGTCTTGCGGATCCCATATCAATAGGAATTGATCCTATCTGAAGGTGCCACATTATTCCAGCACGATGCATGACCTTGGATAAGATACTCAATAACCGTTGACTTAATTTGTTCGTTAATTTAACAAACACTGAGCACCCACCATGGTGGCGATGGCCAGTGGGGGGCAGAGAGATCCCTGTCCTTTCTAGGTGCCACGATGTGCTGAGACTCTAGTTGAAAGACTGATGTTTCAGGAAGGTGGGTTTTAATTCCACACAATGAAGTTCTGTACCCCTCAGAGCTTTACTGAGAGGCAGTGACTTCCCTGTGGAGGGGGTGAGTTGCCTGTCCTCAGAGGTATTCAAGCAAAATCAGGATGGCCACTGGGTGGGGATGTTGGAGAGAGGATAAAATATCAGAGAGGTGATTGCAAGGGGTTAAGGTCCTTTCCAATTGCTAGGAATTACCATTTATGAGAAACCTGGATGCCACAAACATGATATAAATACAAGGCAGCACCTTCTTAAAGCCTGTGGCTGCAAGTCAGTGTGAGGAAAAGTGGGTGGCCATTGGATTTCCAAAGGCACCAGTTTGAAGGTACTGATTTAGGATGGAGGTGGAGCTGCAGCTCACATTTGAAGGGACCTCCTGCAGCTATAGAAATCACTCTTTGGAATATACAAAGGACTCGTCGCCGACATCCTGCGGTTCACAGCATGGCTGGGGAAATCAGCATCCCAGGAATGGTTGTTACCCGCCACTTGGACAGGAAATAGCTGCAAGGAAATCAATACCCTTAATGAACAACAGCAAAAGGCAGATTGTGTTGCCTCAAACAGGGTTTTTCAAAGCTACTTGTCTGGTGTGAGAGCGTTAACAAGA
>NW_006442491.1:26413506-26417709 GCF_000325575.1 Pteropus alecto
CAGTTGCCATGAGTTCAAGTCCTACTTGGTAGCTGAGTCATCAGGTCTGTTGTTAGTGGCTTGGTGGGGTCTGGCTATATGACACTGCTCATCCCTTTTCTCCTGCTTATGGATCCTCTGGCAAAGGATTAATCACTAGATGAGAAAAAAGTCCCAGCTTTAAAGAAGATTGAGCAAACACACAGAATTCCAATTCAAAGTCCCCTGGGAGAACTGCAGTTGGGGACAGTTGCTCTGGCCACTAGGCTTAACTGGGTTTCTTGTTTCTTAGTCGCTTTTACTTAAACTTGAGTTCATTTTTACCAAACAAATCTGTAGCTCCACAGAGAGAATGAACCCCTTGGCAGAAAGGAGGGCATATGGCACACCACCCATGAGTGACACATGGCTTAGTCAGAGTCACACCCGCATTGATCCCATGAGCCATTGCTTCTTCCTAGGGAGCTGAAAGTGTAGGTAGTAATTTCCTTCTTTAGGGCCTGGGCAGAAACTTAAAGGGCTGTGGAAAAAGATGTTTCCCACTGAGCCATTTAACTCGTCTGACTTTCCATTTCTCCATCTGTTAAGTGGGCACAAAACTTCTACCCTATTATGTACGGTTGTCGGAGAATCAAATGAAATCACATCCTGAAAGTGTTCGGTGAGTTGAATTGCATCCTCCAACCAAATGGGATGTGATGCTTTTATTGGCACCCTGGCGGGGAGGAAGACTGAGTGACAGAAGAAAAGCAAAGCAGGGAACTGGCATTTTTTTGACTACTTTCTATGTTTCTGATACTGCAGAAGTGTCCACAAAACTTCCTCAAATCTGCAGAGCATCCCTGTAGGCAGGTATTAACACTCTCATTTTACAAATGAGGAAATATAAAGTAGGATGGTCAACCAGTGGGGTTTGCCTATGATGTGGGATTTGCTGGGGCACAAGACTTTTAGTGCTAAATGCTGGGAAGTTCTGGGCAAACCAGGTTTGCTGCTATTACCCCAGACACAAGTCCAAGAAGGTTGAGCATCTTTCCCAAACCTCCATGGCTGGTCTGTAGCAGGGTCAGATTAGAACGTGTATCGGTTACCCTAAGCTCATGGTCTTTCCATACTCATTTCTGCTTAAATTAGTGGGCCAAGAAAATATATCTGAGTGAGATGTGAGATGTATGTCAGGAAGCTGCAGTAATCAATGTGATGGGGTTTAACAGAAAACAGAAGGCATTGCTAGAAAGGTATGTTCTTTGCCATGAGGCCTGAGGTTTCTATCTTGGATGGTTCTCTTTGAAGGGCTTTCTTAAGAGTGTACATAAGTTGGTTATGGGCACGGATGAAGCCCTGCATTATAAGCCAGGTGGTACATGGGCTGGTGTCTTAAAAGGGGTCGTTTAATCCTGTTTAGTGGGTCTTAAACTTTAAGAGCAGGGGCAGCTTATAAATAAAGGTGGTTTGTGGGGCATGCCATCAGATACCCTGATTCGATGTGTTCTAGGATGAGCCCAACAATCTCATCTGGGGTGACCTGGTTAAATCCTCCCTCAGAACGATCGTAACAGCCATATAATTGGCCTTCTCCACAAAACGATTCTCGGTGACTTTCCATCATCTCCTGAATCAACTCAGGCTCTTTAGCTTGGCTGACAGGGTCCTCCAGGGGCTGGCCCCAGGGTCCCTTACAGCCTCATCTCCTGCCACACTTGGCCTGGACTCCAGCAGCTGGATCTGTGTACAATCTCCTGGCTCACTGTGATATTGCTGCCTCCCACTGTCCTCCGCTGCTTCCATGATTCCTCCTCCCACGTCTTTGGGCACTCACTTCCTCCTTGGTGGGTGGGAGGGAGAGAGCGGGGGCAGGGCAGGGGCTGGTTCTGTTCTCCCATCATAAAGATGCCACAGGTGCTATTGAAACAAACTGGACCAGGGAGGGGCCGGGGGTGCTGTAAACTCGGCGTTGGCTCTGTGAGCTCCCATCAGCTGACAGTGATTACCCACACTCTGAGCACAATGGATTGTGGAACAAGGAACTCAGCAGTATTGCAGTCATCAGTTTCAATCGCCGTGGTGAGAAGGGATTAGGGAATAGCAAACTGACAACCTGGCTTATTCTAAGGGCTAAATTAGGAACAAGATTGGCATGCTGATGGGAAAAAGCATGAGTCTGAGAGGGGGTGCATGTGAGAGGGAAATTGGGGGGTGTGTATGTGGTGCTGCTTAAAGTTAAAGTCAGAGGAGTTCAGGTTCAGAAGTTAACTCTTGCCAGAGAGGCCACTTGAGAGAATTAAACTGTCTTTTATAGCTCTTCTCTCAGTTTTTAAGTATGATAAATCGATAAATTCCATAATGGCAGTAATTTGTCTGTTGCCATTGTATCATTAGTGCCTGGCATGTAGTAAAAGTACAAGAAATATGTGTCGAATGAATGAATGACCACTCTAAAAACTGCTATATGCCTCTACTTTCCTCAGCTGCTTTCTGTCTACCCCACCTTAATCCTTGAAGCCAGTCTGCCCTTCTCTATCCCATATCCTTGCTGGGCCAAGAAAGTAAGCCCCAGTTTCCGTCTGCCCCATCTTCTCTATCTTTATCTGTTCCAGAATTGCTTGGGCTCTGATCCTTCTCTGGGGCAAGAACCTGGAGCCTGACATCATTGCCAATCCTGGGCTCTATATAGGTGTTGCTTGGCATCTAGACCTTGGCTTACCTGTGTCCATGGGCTCTGTCTGCCCCTCTGCCCCCGCTACCTACCATTATACCGGGTCCAGTTCTGGCATTAGCACTGTGGAAATTGTCATCTATATGGGTTTCTTGGCAGGCCCCTGGGCAGTTTGGCCCCCGTCCTGGTGAGAGAGGACCATGCACTCTTGCGATGGCTGGCCCCGTGCCTCTCCTTGGCACACCTTCCACCCTGGCTGCTGCTCCCCACCACCTTGAAGATGTCTGAGTAGACCACATGCAAACCCGCTGCTTCCCTGGGGCCCAATATGGCTCTCCTCTTTATCTGAGAGTTGAAAAGCCCCACATTTACATAAGTCTTGGGTTCTGCAGTATGATTTTGGCATAACAAAATAGACACTTAGAACAATGGAACAAAACAGAGAGCCCAGAAATAAACCCATGCATATATGATCAGATAATTTTTGATAAAGGTGCCAAGAATACACAATGGGGAAAGGGTAATCTCTTCAATAAATGATGCTGGGAAAACTGGATATCCACATGCAAAAGAATGAAATTGGACCCTGTCTTACATCATTAAAAAAATCAGCTCAAAACGAATTAAAGACTTAAACATAAGACCCAAAACTGTAAAATGCCTAGAAGAAAACAGGGGAAAAGCTCCTTGGCGTTGGTCTTGGCAGTGAATTTTTGGATCTGACACCAAAAGCAATGGCAACAACAGAAAAATAAATAAGTAGGACTACATCAAATTAAAAAGTTTCTGCACATCAAATGAAACAACACAATGAAAAGGCAACCTATGGAATGGGAAAAAGTTTACAGACCATATACCTGATAAGGAATTAATATCAAAAAAAAAAAAAAAAAGGAACTCTTATATCTCAATAACAAAAAACCAAATAACCCATAATGGGCAAAGGACCTAAACAGACATTTTTCCCAAGAAGTCATACAAATGGCCAACAGGTATGTGAAAAATGTTCAATATCATTAATCATCAGGGAAATGCAAATCAAAACCA
Source organism: Pteropus alecto (assembly GCF_000325575.1). Classification (NCBI taxonomy): domain Eukaryota; kingdom Metazoa; phylum Chordata; class Mammalia; order Chiroptera; family Pteropodidae; genus Pteropus; species Pteropus alecto. The sequence goes on from NW_006442491.1 coordinate 26,417,189, forward strand.
CAATGAGATATCACTTCACACCTGTTAGGATGTTTATCTAAAAAGCAAGAGATAAGCCTTGGCGAGGATGTGAAGGAAAGGGAACCTTCGTGCATTGTTGGTGGGGTTGTAAATTGGTATAGCCACTATGGAAAACAGTACAGAGGGTCCTCAAAAAATTAAAAATAGAAATACCATATCATCCAGAAATTCCACTTCTGGGTACTTATCCAGAGACAGGAAATGGAATCACTATCTTGAAGAGAGATGTGCACTTCTGTGTTCACTGTAGCATTATTCGCAATAGCCAAGGTATGGAAATAACCTAAGTTATTTGTTGACAAATGAATGAATAAAGAAAATGTGGTATCTGTATACAATGGAATATTATTCAGCCATGCAAAAGAAGGAAATCATTCCATCTGCGACAACATTGATGGACCTGGAGGGCATCATTATGCTAAGTAAAGCTAGGCAGAGAAAGAAGAATACGGCTTGGTATCACTTATATGTGGAATCAAAAAAAAGTCAAAGTCATCGAA
>NW_006442491.1:26417800-26449038 GCF_000325575.1 Pteropus alecto
CCCCAAAAAAAAAGATAACTGCGAGGTGATGGATGTATTAATTAACTTGATCGCAGTAATTATTTCACAATATATATGTATATCACATTGTACACTTTAAATATGTTACAGTTTTATTTGTCAGTTACATCTCAATAGAGCTGGAAAAAAGTCTTGGGTTTTTCTGTAAAAAGAGCCACAGAAATTAGAAATTAGGTTTCTAGAGGCCTTCCAAGGAAACAATCACCTTTGGCTGGGCTCGCTCAGAACTGGTCACTCTGGAGGAATTAAAGCCACACTGAATGCTGTGTGTGTGTGTGTGAGTGAGTGTGCACATGTGTGGTGTATGTGGCGTGTTAACTGGTATGAGGGTAGATATGCTATGTATACATATGTGTGGTGTGGATATATGGAGTGTATATGGGATGTACATACGTGTGGTATGTGCACATGGTACACATGTACATATGTGTGCAGTGTACATGGTGCACACACGTGTGCACGGCATGCATATGTATGTGCACACACGTGTGGTATGTGTGGAGTAAATGCGGTGTCTATACATGCGTGTGGTATATGGAAACTGGTGTATGTGTGGGTATGTGGTATGCATAGGGTATGTACATGTATGTGGTAGGTGTAGTTTATGTGTGTATATACATGTGTATATACATGTGTGTGGTAGGTGTAGTTTATGTGTGTGGTATGTGTAGTTTATGTGTGTACACAGATTTGGTGTGTGGGGTGCACATGGTATATATACACTTGTGAGGGTTTCTGTGGGGGGTCCTGAGGTCCAGGGAGGGCCTCAGAGACCTCAGGGGCTGCTCAGAACCATTTGAGTGGGAAATGACCTGAAGAACACACATGAGTTGGGGTTTCTTGTTGAGGAGCTATGTGGAGTCTCAAGATTTAGGAGCTGGAGGCAAAGCCGTAGCGTGAGATCAGGAGAGAGAGAGAGCAAGAAGTCTGTTGAGACATGGCCCAGAACAAGGCCGTGGGTAGAGGGTGCTGGCACCTCCCTTCTCGTAGCTGTGCAGGCTGGATCAGCTGGATTAAAGGGCAGCCTCTGGCAAGGAGACGTGGCGGCGCCTGCCTCCACTGGCCATCGTTGATAAGGCTTATTAGCATTTGTGCAGTGGCAGGTCCTGTATGAGGTGCCGAAGATGCTGAGACAAATCAGATGCATTTCCTGGCTCAGAGAAAACAAATATGAGAACTGAGATGCCAGGGTGCTCTGGGGGAGGAGAATGGGGGAAGGAAAGGAGAGAGGGAGCATTAAAGGGGAAAGGCCAGAGGGAGGGGTAGAAATTCCTAGGATGGGGTGAGGCACACTGGACAGAGGCCTCCCCTCTGCTTGGAGCGAGGAGGAAGGCTGGCTGTAACAACAAGCCTGTGTGCAATGTCTGTTAATCCCCGCCTACCCCACCTCCGCTTTGAAATAGATATTGTATCTTTGAGTGATTTTTAAAATAAAGCGAACTGGAGTCCCCTCCTGGGTCTGGTGGCTTCCCACCCTCCTTTCTCCACTATACCTTAGAGACCCAGGCCCTATAATCCTATATCCAGCCCACTCCCAAATCCCAGACTTCCAGGGGAGCTTTATTAGGTCATTTGGGAGACAAGAGCCTGAATTTTTGCTGTGTTAGCAAAAGTGATAAATGGTGGCAAACGCTTGAGGATAAAATATTGTAATCAGGAGTGTCCCCTCCCTCCCTCTCTCCTTCCCTCCCTCCCTCCCTCCTCCTCTGTCCCTAGCTCTGGTGCTCACCGGTTTCTGTGGAGTCAGCAGATGGATGGATGGCTTTTGCTAATGCTTTGCCAGAGTGATAGAATGTGTGGCAGGAATAACCCCTCGGGCTCCTGGGGAAAAAGAAGAACAGGAGTAGCTCAGGGGCATGTCGGAACCGAGAGGGGAAGTGAGGCGGGCATATCTCAGAGCGAAAAAAAAAAAAGCCCTGACTGCCCCGCTCAGTCATATACTGTGTCTTAGCTAATGTGCCCGGTCGTCTGGTCCCTGTTACTCAACCTCACTGGAAAATTGCAACGGGCTTTTACCTGGCATCCTCAGCTCCAGTCTAGAAGCACCCGATGCTTCTATCCAGCACTCAGCCATAATGATCTCCTAATGCCCACCGCCCCCACATGGTGCTCCCTCCCTTTCATACCTTCCATGCTCCCCACTGCCCATCAGGTTTTGTGCAAACCCTACAGCTTCAGAAGCAATCCGTGACACCGTTCTATCTCCTGGCACTCCATTTTGGATGGCCTTGCTATTGTGCAAAAAGATATTCCAAAACGTGGCTTTTTGGCCTTTTCTCAATTGTTCTTTCCTCAGATTATCTTTTCCTCTTATTCTTCTCTCTTGCTCTTTGGAAATCCCATCTGACCTTTAAGGCCCCCTTCAAATATCATCTTCACCATGCTAGCTTTGTAAGGCCTACCGCCCGATGCTATTGTCCTGTTGCAGTATTTATTTCTTCAGGCGTATGGTTACTGTGATTCATGTTTGTGTCTGCCTCCACCATTGACTGGGAACTTGTGAGGATGGTGTCCGATTTCTTCTTCTGTCTCCATGGTGATCTGTTTCTGTTTCACATTGGACATACCTTCAAGTCATGGTGATGAGTTGAAATTTGTTGGATTAAAGTAAGTGCGAAGTGTCCTGCCCGATATGGTAAGATTAATGTTATAACAGCTGGGTGCAGAGTGCCTCTTCACAAAAATTGTCTTCTTTATGAAGAAGAGTTGAGGATCTGTTCTGTAGAGGATTTTTGAGCGCGGCATCTGAAGGCCTCTCTGTCACTATTTTGTGGTGTATTCATGAGTTTTTGCTGTATAACCACTAATCTCAGACATCTTAGTGGCTTCTAACAACTGTTTTATTGCTCATCGGTCTGCAGGTCAGATCTTCTTGGCTGCAGACTGATGGATCGACATAGTGAATTGAATAGTGCAGAGGGCAGGGCCATGCCATGGATGAGGAGGGTGGAGTCACCGCCAGTGACTCTCTCATTCCTTTCCCGTTTTCCCTGTGGGAATGTCTGTTCTATGCCTGTCCCACCATTGTATTTTGGAAGCAGATAACGTGCATTTAGTTTCACAGGTGCACAGATGGAGAGGAATTTTGCCTCAAGATGGACCATATCCAGAGTCTCACTGATACCTGATTTAGATGATGAGATTCGGGACTTTTGTCCCAGCTTTTTGAGTTGATGATATTTAGATGAGATTTTTGATTTGGAGTTGGTGCTGGAATGAGATAAGACTTTTAGGGATGTTGGATTGGGACAAATGTATTTCACATGTGGGATGAATGTGAATTTTGGGGGACAGAAGGCAGTCTGTAGTGGGACTGAATAGTGTTCCCCCAAATTCATGTCCACCTAGAACCTCAGAATGTGACCTTACTTGAAAGTAGGGACTTTGTACATGCAGTTAATGTAAGGATCAAGAAGAGGTCATGCCGGGCCCTAAATCTGATGAGAGTGTCCTTATAAGAGACAGAGAAGGACACACACAAACACAGGGAAGACGATGTGAAGATGGAGGCAGAGATCGCAGTGAAGCATCTTGTAAGTCAAGGAATACCAGAGACTAGAAGAGGCAAGAAGAATTCTTCCCTAGAGCTTTTGGAAGAAGTGTAGTCCTGCCCACACTTTGATTTTGGACTTAAGACCTCCAGAACTGTGAGAGAATACTTTTCTGTTGTTTTAAACCAACAGATTTACGGTGATTTGTTACGGCAGCCACAGGAAATCAATACTTTTTGGTTCAGGTCTATGCCTTGTGTCTCCCCCTTCTTCTCGGACTGGTAGCTACCTGGGGCATGCTCTTAAAGGATCCCAGAAGTGCCAGAGGCCGAGCCAAACCCTACAAGCCTATCTGCAGCTTCCTTTTCGGTTATCTTCACAGCCCCATTGGCTCAAGCAAATCACATGGCCAAGCCCAACATCAAGGGAATGAGGAAATATGCTTTGCTGTTGCAGGAATGGCAAAGGACTTGGAGGTGCAATTCTAATGGAGGGAGGGAATGAAGAATGGGAGACAGCAATCCAGTCTATCTCAGCTTTGGGGAATGAAACACTCCACAGAATAGGTCCCAGAGCAGAAGAGAAGAAGCAGATTTGGGAGAAATAGCATATGGTTTGGCAGGAAGAGATCTGTATTCATCTCCTTAACCAGATTGGAACTTCTTAACCAGGTGTTTGTGATTAAACCCCTGAAACTCTCTAAACATCATTTTTCACGAAATGGAGACAAAAGTACGAGTACTTACTGGGAGGATCAACTGCAATCAAGCAGGTTAAAATACATTGTTAGCTGAAATGTGAGACCTGTGTCAAGGGCCCAGGTGGGGGCAGGAAGCAGATGGGGGCGGGAAGCAGATGGGGGCAGCTGCTCCTGGTGGGCAGCAGGCAGGGAAGGCGAGAGAGGACCTGGCTGCAGAATGCAGGAGCCTCGCTCCTACTCCAGCCTGCTTGCCTGGCTGTGCCACTTTCCCTGTCCCCAGCCAGGGCTCAGCCCTATGTTACGTGTCCTCGCACACACTTCTGAGCTCTGTCCCATCGAGGTGCTCATCCCTGTTTTAGATCCTGTCGTCCCCCAAACCCACACGATCAGTGGAGACAAGACCACACAGCGTGGGGATGAGGATTCAGCACTAGAAGCCAGGAGCACAACGTCGGGCACATGGTGCAGGCTCAGCATGTGTTGACAACACCGAAACACTAAATAGCATGTTTACCGAATGAACAAGGGCTTACGTACCCATCTGTTTCAGAGGTTTTCTAACGCAACAGAATTTGCAGAAACACCATCCGTTCATCTCTTGCAGGCATCCACCAGCATGTGGAAATGGCTGAGATTAACTTGTTAAATCCATCAAAATGGGATTTGTTAAAATGGGGTTTTATATGTTGATCACATAAATATTCACGACTTCATGGCCGTGCCCAAGCACATACCATTGCTTCGGCTTCCCTGCCACGCTGTCAGAGGAAAACATCACGTGACAACAAAATAGAGGCTGTGTTATTTACCTGACACTGTGTTGGGACACTCCAGAGCAGGATGCTGCCAAGAAAGGGTTTTGCTCACCGACAGCATGCAGCTGTTACTGTCATCCTCACCGCCCTCTGCAGAGCTAACTCATGGCCTATTTTCTCCACCTTTCCCGAGCACACTTTATCCATCAAACTCCTGTCCTTTCTTCAGGAGAAAGAAATCGATAGAAATTGATTTGAAAATGTCAAACCTTATCAACTGCTTACTGTCACTCCAAGACAGGTTTTTTATGGATGGTGTAAATGTTTGATTTCACCATGCCTCTTCTGGCTCTGACAGTCTGTGGTATCACCAGCCAACCCACAGTATTCTCTGGGGGCCTATTGGGGGGAGTGGTGGTGGCATAGCATAGTGGCTAAACGCGTAGGCTCAGGAGCCAAACTGCCTGGGTTTAAATCCTGGCCCATTATTTAATAGCTGTGTGACCTTGGGAAAATTACTTAACTTCTCTGAGCCTCAGAGGTCTCGGCTTTTACCTTAGGAAAATAATAGAATATATGTCGTAGGGTTGCGAGAATTAAATGATGACCCATGTAAACTACTTATAAAATGTAGAGGACAATAACAGATCACAATAAATACCAATCCCTATTTATTGTTTATATGATACTTTACTAGGCATTGAAGGTTAAAAATAAGGCTAGTTGGAGGGGGCGCACCCAAGGCAAATGGGGCAACTGATACATGGAAAGATAATGCGGGTGGAGTCTGAAGTCCTGGGTTTGAATCTCTGCTCTGCCTCTCATTAGCTCCATGACTTGGAGCAATTTCACTGGAATTTGGTTTCACCTTTAAAATGGGGATAAATCACAGTGATTGACAAACAAGCTTGTTGTGTGTTGCTAGTTACAAAACTGCTTTGAGACTAGAAATGCACAGTACATGGGTTAATAATTTTATGATACCCATGAAAAGGTCATTCCATGGTATGAGTGGTAAATGCTAAATGCCAAATGTGTGGGGCAGAGAACAGTTCCATGTTAACACATTTTGGGCAGGGCTTGTCGTAGAGGGCCTTCCCATAAGGGTGGGATCGGCCTGGGTTTTGTGAAAGAGCAGGCTTTGGAAAGGACTAAGAGGACTGCCTACCTGCACATACTGGGCCTGACTCATGGCAAACATAAGTATAAGCTCAGTGGAGGCTTGATGTAGTAAAAGGGAATTCTGGCATGATGTTTTACACTTTGGGAAGAACCTGGATTATTACATTCAGGTGTGTCACCTGATCTGGCTTCAGCAAAGAGTGGGGCTCTGGATGGGGCCAGGGGCAAGGGTTGAAGCTGGAACACTGGCCGGGACTTATGCAGTTGGCTAAAAATGGCAAGAACTCAGGCTGGGATGTTGGCAGTGGCAGTGGAGAAATGAGGACAGATACAAGGTCTTTTTTGGAGGTAGAGATGTCAGGACTTGCTAATTTATTCATTCAGTTCATTAATTCAACTCTTCTAGGATCTGTGGATATAGCAGCACTCAAAACGAGCAAAACTGTGCTTATATAGCTTAAGTGCTGGAATACGGGAGAAGAAGGAGTAAGGAGGATGATTTTCTTCCTGATGTGCTGCTGTTTGCTTCGTGATTCAGTTTGGAGGCCCTTAGCCACAAGTTGCTAAGGTACACTGGCTCGTCTTGACTACTCCAATTCCTCTTCTCCTTGGTGAGTGTCTGGAGCCTATTTTGGGGGGCTCGTGCATTCTCCGTTCCACCATCTGTATCCTAGTGTCAGGGACAAGTGGGACTAAGGGGAGTGACTTGGTGTCTGTGTTAATGTGCTTAAATGTTACTCTTACAAACATCCTTTCCGTTCAGCTCGTGCGGTTCCATCTATGACGCAGATCCACGTGGTGCTGGGGTTTAAGACGGTTCCTTCTCTGTTGTGACACTCTACAAAGTGCTGTTCACGGTCAGTTCACGTCCTTGCTCCTTAGCGGCCCTGGGAGGCCTCATATCCTGCCCTGCATTTTGAGTGCTGCTAGTAGCTTATGGCCACTTCCTGGTTGAATCTGACCTTAGAAAGGTCCCACTTGAATAGGTGGTCAGTTTCCATCGCACTTTCTGTATGTCATAATCAAAACACGTCCTTCTCCATTATACTATATGACTGACTACGTCTTGCTGATTGAGCAACACTGGACACCACGTGCTAAGGGGGGATGAAATTCTAGAGGGAAGGTATAGCAGTAATAAAGATGTGGAGGCAGGAAGTTTCAGGCAGGACTTGGGGCCCGCCTGATGATGACAGTCATCCAAAGGCTATGTTTGGGATGCCCTTTGGGAGGTGGCTAGTATTTTCCTGAGTGTCTAACACCAGATGGTAAGCCACCTTCACCTCCCTGCTGAGAGAATACGTGGAAGAAGCCTCTCACTTAGAATTATAAATGATCCCAGTGAACATAATTTCAGCAATTACTGATGTTCAGTAATTATGCTAATGCTGATTCACAAAGGGCTGTTATTTGCTCAGCATGTTCTGTGCACATTATCTCTTTACCTGACTAACAGTGTTTTCTCACTGCACTTAGGATTTGCTTGTCACGTTAAGTGATATTTGCATCTTGGAGCTTGTCAGGACACTAGGATTAAAGCTGAAGTTCTGTTCTCACCCCCATCACAAGATTTTCTGGTGGGCTTCTTGATGAGTAAGGAAAGGAAAGGGGAAAAAGTTAAAAAGAAGCAGAAGAAAGAACCCCGTCAACTGATGGGGAAATGATAGTTCAGACGTGAAGTGAGTTGCATAGGGATAGCGAGACCAAGGTTGGTAACCTCATGTATCGGATACTGAGTATGGCCTCTGGTGATCAGGAAAATAGAGAGCCTGCCTGGTCTCCTCCTTCTGTAATACAGCAGGACTTGACTTGCCTTGAAATGGTCAAGTACCATGTATAGTCTTTGCTTCAAGTTGTAAGAGTGCTTAGAGATTATGTAAGACAGGGGTCCCCCAAACCTTGGGCCACAGATCGGTACCATCTGTGGCCTGTTAGGAACTGGACCACACAGCAGGAGGCGAGCAGCTGACCAGGCGAGTGAAGCTTCATCTGTATTTGCAGCCGCTCCCTGGTGCCAACATCACTGCCTCAGCTCCACCTCAGATCATCAGGCATTAGAATCTCATAGAAGCACCGACCGGTTCCTGGTGCCAAAAAGGTTGGGGACCACTGATCTAAGATATTAATTCTCAAAGTGTGAAATCTTGTTAGAAATTCAAATTCTTGGACCCCACCCAGACCTATTAAATTAGAAACCCTCAGGGTTTCTGTGTCTTAACTTAGCAGTTTGTGTTTGATCAGGCCCTCCATGTGATTCTGATGCATACTGAAGTTTGCAAGTTACATTCTAGGTCCTTGATACTCAAGGTAGGGACTCAGCAGCATCAGCAGCAGCTAGGAGATTGTTACCAAGGCAACATCTCAGGCCACACCCAGACCTACTCAATCAGAGCCTGCATTTTAGCAAGCTCCCCAGGTGATTTGCATGCCTGCTAAAGTTTGAGTATCACTTATTTGAGTTCAAATACCCCCATTTACTCTTGACAAGAGGCAAAATGACTTGGGGGGTGTCCTGCTAATTAATGACAGAACTAGAATGCTATTATTTCTACTCATTTTTAATAACTAACATTTCTTGTGCGCTTACTGAGGTATTCCCCGGGAGCTGCTGTCACTTGCCTTACTGATAATGTGCTATAAAGATGGCCTGACTATGTGCCTGGCATTGGCCCCTAGCCTTTCCCATTTAATTCTCACCGTACCTCTTTGAGTCAGGTACAGGAGAAATCCTCTTATTTATCTGGCCAGATAATCAAAAAAGTCAATCAAGGCAGGTAATCATACAAAATAGACATACTTTAAACATTTAATTTTAACCTAAACCTATAAATATATGTACATCTACTCATCTTTTAAAATGAGGTCAGTTTCCTTGGGCATCAATCTTTCTTTTTTTTCTCACTTGAATTTTCCACATCTTTTGTGATACTCAGTTTGACTTTCTTTGGAGTGGGCAAAAATTTAAGGTGTGAAGAAATCTTAGGGCAGGATCTTTCTAGAATCTTATTTTTCTCAAACTCCAAATTCTATACAATTTATAAACAAGTGATTTGCCTTATGCAAAGTATCCAAACTCAGTTTTCATAGTCACATTGACGCCTATATGATATTTAAAGTCTGTGATCACAGGAACAGATATAACTGGTATAAGCTTAGAAACAGTGCAAAAGTAAACAGCCCAGCTACGAGAAGCAGAAGTGAATGTGTGTGTTACAGAGTAGCAGACCAGCCTGAACATTCTATGTCATGGGCCCCAGTCAGCACGTCTTAACATAGAAAACAGGATGTTGATTCAGTGGCAAGCGGTTGAGCCCGTGACCCCACGTTGTTATTCTTTCTCTGAAGTTTAGGAAGTTTAAGGACTCTTCTTAAAGTCACATAGTTGGGCGTCGTGATGCAGTCCCAGGAAGGCTGAACCCAGAGCCCCTCTGGCACTCTCCTGATTATCTTTTTTTTTTTTTTTTTGGGTGAAAAATGTAGATAATTAGTCATTTCATCTCAACAAATTATAAATATTTCTCCTTTATGTATAATTATAAATGCTTCTCCAAACACACTCTTCTTTTTTTCTGCAGTCTCCCTGTTTCTGCATTTACTTTGGTAAGAGAATGTGTTGTTCCTGACAGATGAGGCAATTGAAACGGTGCATTAATTGCTTCAAATGTCCAGGCATCGATATTCTCTGACAAAACATGGTCAGCGTACCATCTCATGGCAGAAGACCAGTTATTGGTGAAAATCACTGCAGAAGGGGGAATCAACGAGACTAAAATTTTAGCTGAAACCCTTGAAAAAGTGTCCATGGGTAGCACGTATTTCCTCCCCCCAAGCTATGTTCTCATAGTACCCCTCTTATTATACAAAGTGTTACACATCCAGTAAAATACTATGGCCTATGGTCTTGGTTATGGTATTATTTTTCTGCCTCATCTCTTTCCAGGTAACTCATTACTGGACTTCTCTGCCTCCCCTGTCTGTGAAATGGGCATAAGACCAGCACTGCAGAAAGGCGTAAATAGGACATGCTTAGTAATTACTGACACTCGTATATTCCTAGTAGTCGCTAGCTATTGTTGTTGTTTTTCGAGTCCCTCTTCTCCAGGGAAATGGTGAAAGGTTTAATTAGACATAGCTAAAGGCAAACATTCTGTTTTAGGTCTTGCGGTCTTTTATAATCCTAGGTCAATAGCCCAATGCCTAGGTCACAGTAAATGCTTGATAAATATTGGTGAAAACTTGAATAAATGAATCTTGGGTCAGCGGTTTTCACTGCTCTGCTTCTGCATCTCACGATGGTCTATGTGATAAGGGTTATTTCCCTGTATCAATGCCTTTCATACTTCTATAGTTTTAAAGAATGCTCAGTCTCTTTGCTCTATCTGCAATTGTTTACAGTCTTCATATTTTTAAGCACAGACTTTTTCCTAATTCTCTTTTTAAAGGATCTTGTGTTTCTTTAATATTCTTAGCAAAGCGCCTACTGACAATTGTTGATAGAAATGGCAATGACTCACATGATTCACTGCTGTTTTGTTTCTTGGATCTAAGTGCCCTGTGTCCGGAGAATTATGTCTCTCAGCTGTCTCTGAGTCCCACTGTGGTTTGATAGCCACTGGCTTTTCTGCAGAAACAGTAACTTCTAGATTTGTCTTCCACTAAGAAAGTCTCACTCTCTCTGCAGGAGTCTTCATTTTACAGTAGGAGTAATGGAAGCGGGGTGGTTGGGAAAGACAAAAGGAAGCCAGGGAGGTGATGAAGCGGAAGCAGCTGCTTTTGCAAAGCAATCCTGGGACAGATGAAAGAGACTGAGGCAGAGTACCTACCACCTTGGAAATATGTTCTTGTGTCTTGATGGAGTTCTGACCTGGAGTTGTCTGGGAGAGGACCGAGATGATGGGACTCAGGTGAGGTAAATAAGTGGCCATGCGAGGACCACTGGCAGCTCTTCTCATCGCAGGTGTTTGTGCCAGATCCTTCCAAGTCCCTGCCCACACCTCAGATCTACTCTTCATTCTTCGCCACCCTGCTCTTTTCCCAAGAGACTCCTGACTCTTACGACCACATCGGTAGGTTTCCAGGCCCTCTGGCTTCAGCCAGGTGCCGCCCATCAGTAGGGAGGGCAGGAGGAGAGTGGTCGGGGTAGTATTCCTCCTGAGGAGTCGCCTCAGGCTGAACGTGCCTCCCTTGAGGTGGACCCCTTTTCGTGACCCTCTTTCCAGTTCTGGTGTCTGCTCTTTGTCCTCATCATTTTGAGCCTAGGAAGAGTAGCAATCACACTGTTACTAATTCTGGGGTATTGTACTATCCTTTATAGTTTCCCTAAAACCTGCCCGCACCTATGTAAACGGTCCCTTTATTAAATCCTCCTCTAATTATCCTAGTATGAGAGTGTCTACTGCTTGATGTTGGAGCCTGTTAACAGTCTCAAGTTGCTTTGCTTCCGTGGGAAGACCGTGGTACCTGGGAGGTAGAAGTCAGTAAAAGATAAAAATAGTACATACAATTGGGTGTGTAAGAGAGGTGATTTCATTTGCAAGCAATAGAAAACAATCATGGTTAATTTAAGCCCAAAAGGAATTTGTTGGCAGGATAGCGGGTAGCTCGCAGAAGAATTTGGAAGGCTGAGAAGCAGGGACCACTGGATCATTCCGTTTAGGACGTGGCTGCTGGTTTTTGCTGTCCTGGGCCCTTGCTGAGACCCCTGGTACTATGGATACATCCTCAGCTGTATCTACGTCTTTGCATCCCTTCCACAGGGTGCAGAATCCCAGGGGAGAGCATCTGCTTGGCTGATACTGGGCACATACAGCCTCCTAGTTACAGGAAAGGGGAGTGGAAGTTCAAGCTTTTTTCCTTCTCCCAGCTTATTCCTGTTTCAAACTAGAAACCTACAGCAGACGAGGAGGTGATCCATGGCTGGCTTCTTCCCTTTCTCACCCCTGCTCCACCCCACCAATAGCTACTTCCGGTTTCTCCAGGGCTGGGATTGGTGGGGAGAGAAGACATATGGTACAGGAAAGGTCTTACTTGGCTGGTGCTATCATGACCTGGTGTTACTGCTCTCTGATGTTACCGCTGGGGTCTCTGCCTGTTGGGCAGGCTGGGCAGGTGTTCAAAGCTGAATTTTACTCTTCTTCATTGACTCTTTTGTCCTTCTGGCTTGCCGTCTGGTATTCCATCCCTTCTGTTGGAGTCCTGTCCCTACTCCAGGCATTGTTGGTTGAAATCCAAAATGACCCCAGTACGGCACCTCTTCAAGGGCTGCTTAAAATCTCCCCCACTCCCTCAACCTTTGTAGAAGGCCAGAGAGCTTAATTTTAACAGTCTCATACAGTTCTGGTTACTCATACTGGAGGCAAGTCAGCTGGTTTTAGGTGTAGGGTGGCTGCAGAGCTGGCTCTTATAAACACCCAGAGGCTTTGACCCCTGGGCCCCTACACAGTGGCTGGACTTGGTTTCCTAAAGACTACCCCAGAATCATTTAGCAAAGCTCCTGGACATGAGCCAAGGTGCAGGGAGCTCAGAAGAAGAAAGAGATGGTTCTTTCAGGACAGGTTTTCTCTGATAAAGGATTCTCAGATGAGTCCCTCTAATTCTTACATTTTTTTTTCTAGGAGAAGAGCAAAGCCTTCTCACGATATCTCTTCTAAATTTCTGCTTGGCCAAGACCAGTTGTGCCTCACTCTGGCTAAACTGACTATGTTTTATTTTACGGTTGGTGAAACTTCATTCTGTTTCAGAGGCCTCATTTGCCATTTCGAATAAGCAATTTTTCTTTCTTGCGTATCAGCCCATATGCTCAGGGCCGTTAGTTAATCTCAGATCTTTTTTTTTCAATAAGAAACCTGGATAAATAACATCAACTTCTAGAGCATAAAGATTGCTACGTTATACCAGAGCCACACCGTTTGGGACTTGACTGCAGCCTGCCAGTAAGGGAGAAGGTCCTATGCCACATGGTAGGTTTTGATTTTGTGTCCCCCACACCCCTTTGCTATAAAAGGGCAAGACTCAGGGTTTGGGAGAAGGATGGGACAAGGAGTGCTTCCCTAGATCATTCTCATCATCCCAAAGAAACGGATTCAGAGTCTCATTTCTCCGTGATGCTAAATTTTAGAAGAGATTTCCAAGATGTTAAAGGGGAATGAATACATGAAATGTTGATTTTATTATGCAGTGAAACCTGGGATCATGTTAATTTTGGAAACTTTGAGGATCTCTGCTGATTAGGTAGGATTTTTCATTTTCCATCTAGTCATTTGGGGTTATAGATTATGTGGATATAAGAGGTCAGAGGAATTCCTTGTGTTTGAAACAAATTTGCATCTCATCTCAAATCCTTATTATCTTCATCATCATCATCATCACCATCACTATCATCATCATCATGATCACCATGTCAAATCACTGATTGAAGAATGAATATTATTTTCTTTGGATAATTTTTTAGAGGTAAAATGACTAGGTAAAAGCATATGAACTTAAACGCATTTTTCATGGAAAGCATTAAACATATTACAGAAGTACAGAGAATAACGTATGAAGATTCTAAAAGCTTCTAATGTGTTTTAGTTGTCTTTTGGAAAGTATTGATTTGCACCCCCATCAGTAGTGTTTAAAAAGGCCCATATCCTGACATTTTGCATAGTACTGAACTTTAAAATTTTTTTTTTTGTCAAATCACTGATTGAAGAATGATGTCAACTTATTGAATTTTCATTGATTTGACTACCAGGGAAGGCAAACATTTTTTAATATTTTTAGTGGTCATTTGTCTTGTTTCATGAATTCTCTAGTCACATGCTGCGTCCAATTTTATACTGCCCCATTCTGTTTCTTGCTAATTTATAAGAGTCTTTAAATATTAAGGATATTAACCCTTTGTCTGGCATGCATATTGCAATTATTTTTCTCATTTGTCATTTGGTTTCCAATTTTCTTCATGGTGTTTCTTGACATATTGAAATATTACATTTTGATTTCATCAGATCAATCAAGTTTTCACTGATGCTTTTTCTTCCTTTAATTGCTTGCTTAGTACTCAAGCTTACATAAATCTCTCTCTATATATTATTTAATGTGTAGGTAGTTTCATATCCTACATCTAAAAGTCTTTAATACATCTGGTATTTATTTTGCCATGTGGATGGTACAGGAAGTACTCTTTTTTTCTTTTCAAATAGTTAAGTTGAGCAACCTTATTAAATATAGCCTTTTTCTATTGATTTAAAATGCTGCAAAAAGAACAAACTAATCAAAAACAGACTCACAAAAATAGTGGACAGTTTGATGACAGACAGAGAGGAGGGGATTTGGGGAGCTGGGAGAATGGACTGAAGGATTAAAGAAGTACAAATTAGTAGTTGATAGTTGGACACGAGGATGGGGAATATGGCACAGGGAATGCAGTTAGCATTAATATGATGGCTAAGTGGAGGGCCAGGGGAGGGAGGGAGCAATTGGGGGAAACGTTTTATGAACAATATAGATGTCTAACCAATGTACTGTATACTCGAAACTAATTTAAATAAATAAATTTATTTAAAAGAATGCTGCCATTATCAGATGGTAAATATTTATATCTAAAGCTTTTTATTGCGTTCATTGACCTGTTTAATTTTCTATAAAACCAGGTGGTTTTATAATTGAAATGCTATATAATGTATTACCGTTGGCAATTTCTCGTCTCCCATTATTCTAACCAGTATTTCTTCTTTTTCCAAAATTTTTTTGGCTTCTTTCAGATGTGTATTCTAGCAGTAAGACTTTAGAATAGTCCTTAGAATTTTGTCAATGGCTTGAAATTTATAATTGATTTGGGATCATTTATATTTTTATATGATCGAGTCTTAGGATCATCCTATTGTTCTCCTGTGCGGGGAAGGATTTTTTTCTGTGACTTGAGTAAAATTTCAATGTTCTCTGCATAAAAGTCTTACTTGTTGTTAATTAAATTTATTCTTAGATATTTCATATATTTGTTGCAGTTATGAATGGGATTGCTTCCTCTCTATTTTCTTACAATTATGGCTTCTATATGGGAAGCTACTTGTTTTTTATATTTGTTTTGTAACCACCAAATTTAATGAACTGTTTTATTAGTTTCAACAATTTAAAGTTGATTCTCTTGGGTTTTCTAAGTGAAACTGGCATTATCTGCAATAACTCTAATTTTGTGTGTTTTTTCCCCAATATTAGTCTTTCTTTCTTCTTTCATCCCTCCCTCTCTCTTTTCTCCTCTCTCTGCTTCTCCCTCACTTCCTTTTCTTTCTCTTTTTCCTTCCATCATCAGAACTTCTAGGACAATGTTAAATAATAATGAGCACCCTTGTGCTCCTGAATAGAAATGTCTCTCATGTTTTTCACTTTTTTAATTTAAATTATGTTTGATAATATATCATTAGTTATTTTGCAGCTATACTAACACGTGAAACTGGCCTAAGGTTTTCAGTTTTTCTTCAATTTTTGGTATTCAGTTCTGCTAACTTGGAAAATTAGACGAGGTGGTCTTTTTATTTTTCTGTGTTCTGGAAGAATTTATTTATTATGATAATTATTTGTTATTTGAAAATTTAAATGTCCCTACCTGTAAAACTGCTTGGATTTTGCTCCTTTTATGAGGGTTAATTCATTTTTTCGCCCAGTTTTATTGACATTCAGCATTGTATAAGTTTGAGATGCACAGAATAGTGACATGACTTTCACATATTGTGAAATGATTACCACAATAAGTTTAGTTAACATTCATCATAATTTGTTCTAACTGTATAATAGCTTTCCCCTTTCCGGGAGTGACTCCAGTATATACTAGTAGGCTCCCAGTGTCTACAGGTGTTCTATGGGAGCTCCCCTGGCAATCGCTGAGTCTTTTCTAGGATTTTTTTTTTGACTTAGAAATAGGTGACTAGTGTAAGTCCCACACCACTCCCCTTTTTTCCACATGATTGATTCTAATTTTATTTTTTAATTAAAAAATTATTTTTAATTATAGTTGACATACAATATTATATTAGTTTCAGGTATACAACATAGTGATTCAACATTTGTATATCTTATGAAGTAATCACCATAAGTATAGTGATCATCTCTCACTGTACAGTAATTATGATATTATTGGCTATATTCCCTATGCTGTACATTACATTCTTGTGACATATTTAATAACTGGAAGTATGTAGTTCTTAATCCCCTTCCCCTTTTCTGTCCATCCCCTCTAACAACCATCAGTTTGTTTTCTGTATCTATGAATGTTTCTGTTTTCTTTTATCTGTTCATTTGTTTTGCTTTTTAGATTCCACACCTAAGTGAAACCATATAGTGTTTGTCTTTCTCTGTCTGATTTATTTCACTTATCATAATACCCTCTAGGTCTATCCATGTTGTCGAAACTTTCTCCCAGAATCAAGTAAGGGGCACTGCAGAGTCCAGTCCCAGATGGGGACCCCTCAGCATCAGTGGAGCCCTGTGAAGGTAGTGTTCCGTTACATGTGTGTGTGTGTGTATATATATGTATGTGTATATACATATTCATATATGTATGCGTGTGTATATACACATACATATATATATATATATATGTCACATTTTCTTTATCCATTCGTCTATTGATGGACACCTAGGTCACTTCTGTATCTTGGCTAGTGTAAATAACGCTGCAATGAACATAGGGCTGCATATATCTTTTTGAATTATTGTTTTCACTTTCTTTGAATAAATAACCAGAAGTGGAATTGCTGGATTGTATAGTTGTTCTATTTTTAATTTTTGAAGAATCTCCATACTATTTTCCATAGTAGCTACACCAGTTTACAATCCTACCAACAGTGCATGAGGGTTTCCTTTTCTCCACATCCCTGCAACATGTCTTATTTGTTGTCTTTTTGATAATAGTCATTCGACAAGTGTGAGGTGATATCTCATTTTGGTTTTGATTTGCATTTCTCTGATGATTAGTGATGTTGAGCATCTTTTCATGTATTTGTTGACTATCTGTATGTCTTCTTTGGAGAATTGTCTATTCAGATCATCTGCCCATTTTTTAAGTGGATTTTTTTTTTATATTGCATTGTATGAATTCTTTATATATTTTGGATATTGATACCTTATTGGATATGTCATTTGCAAATACCTTCTCCCATTCAGTGGATTGCCTCTTTGTCTTGTCGATGGTTTCCTTTGCTGTGCAAAAGTTTTTAGTTTGATGTAGTCTAGGGGATGATGCCTTTTGGTTGTGGGAGCCTTGGGATGAGGAATCGGGAATTGCAGCTGAACTGGATCTTTGCCACGTGAAGGACAGAATGATTTGAATACTCTGAGAAAAACAATGAAAACAATTGAGAGAGTACGGATGACCTGAATATCTGGTTCCAGCTATTCCTGACCCTCAGCTCTGGGGAGTGTCTCTCATTCCTGCAGTTACATAGGATGACTCATTATTCTTCCAATAAATCCATTTGTGCCAAGGTGAGTTTGAATTGGATTTCTGATACTTTCAATGATAAGAGTGTAGGCATTCTTTTAAAAAAAATATTTCTTATATGATTAATAGTTTGCTGGAGTTTTCTAACTTCTCAAATATTCTTTCGGAAAATATGAATTACCCAGATTTATTTTATTCAGGATTTCAAATTTATTAGCATAGAATGATACATAATGCTTTTTTCTAAGTAAAAAACCACACCCATCATTGTGAAAAATCCCATATACATTTCCCTATTTTTTTTTATAGTCTTTTGTTAGATAAAACAATCATACTATTAGAAACACAGCATTTCAAAGATTATTAAAAAGTGGTTTCATTGTAACAAAAGAGAGTTAGGTATTAGAGCATTTCAGACCCATGATAAGTAATTTTTCTTATAGAAATGTCAGTAATAAAGGTTTACTTATTTCTATTTCTGCAGGTATATTTTGTTATTGCAAGCTAAAAACGAAAGATCAACTTATCAGTACTGACAGAAACAAAGCCAAATGTCTTTCTTTTCCCTCCCATTGCACATTCTCCTCTCATTCTCCTTGAGTCACCTTTGAACTTGACTTTACACTTTTGCTTGCAGCACAGTTTACAACAGCCAATAGTAAAACAGAACAAGAGGATGTGAGGACAAATAAACATATATATTTCTATGATAATATTCAACCACGCAAACAAGACTGCTGGGCTGTCCTATCTTCAGGCTACAGGTTGTCTAATTCTGAACCAATAGTGGTCCTCACAACATGTATCAGTTAGCTTCTGCTGCATAACAAACCATGTTAAAATGTAGTGCCTTAGAAAAATCAGCGTGATTTTGTCGTTTGGCATTTGGGGCTGGGTTCAGATGAGAGGTCCCTTTGGCCTTGGAAGAATGGTCAGCTGCCACACCAGCTGGGGACTAATTAAGGTGTTAATCAAGGGGTGACCTCAGCTAGGATGGCTTATTTCTACTCCATGTGCTCTCTCATTTTCTAGAAGGCTAGTCTGGGCTTGCTCACATGATGATGGCAGTGCTTTGCGAGAGTAAGAGGAAATGTGAAAGGCATCCCAAGGCCTAGGTTTGGAACAACACCAGGCATTCCAGAAGCTGCCTTTGCACCTCTATCCAATTGCTTCTTTTTGCCTCCTATAAGTAACCACTATCCCAACATTCATGATAATTACTTCCTTATTTTTCATTTTAATATTACCACCTACACGTGTGTACCTTAAACAGTATAGTTTAGTTTTTCCTGTTTTTTGAACTTTATATAAATGGATTAATGTAGTTTATTCTCATCGGTCTGGCTTATTTGGCTTCACATTGTCTTCAAGAGGTTCATTTGTGATGTGTAACTGTAGTTTACTCATTTCAATTGCTGTTTATTTCATTGTATGAATATACTGCAATTTGTTTATTCTATTACATGAATATACTACCATTATTCATTCATTTGACTAGTAAGGGCTTGTTTGGGTTAATGGGTCTCTCCAGCTTTGGGGTTAATGAGTTGATCATAGATAAAGTGATAAAATGGGGTTAAATGCCTTGTTTCCTCTTTTTGCCTTTCACGATTAACGCTGTTATAAACATTCTTATGTATGTTTCTTGATACCTGTGAGAGTGCATTGTTAGCTGTGAGATTGTTGGGTAAGAGCGTTTGAATGTCTTTAATGTCAAACTGTTTTGAAGTGGCCATACCTCTATGTACTTTCACCAACAGTGAAGGAAGCTTTTGAGTGCAGCTATCCTTGCCAACACCTTGCCATGCTCAGACTCTTGATTTTCAGTCATTTTGTTGGGTATGTAGTACTATCTTGTTGTTTGAATATGCATTTCTCTGATGACGGATAATGTTGACTTTACCTTTTTTAGGAGGGGCCCACTTGGATTTTCGCTCTTTGGACAGAACGTATTTAACTCTCCTGCCCATTTTTCTAGTTAGTTGATTTTCTTTTTCTTATTGATTTATAGGATTTTAAAAAATATTCTGGGTATGAGCTCTTTGTTGGTTTTATGTTTTTCTATAACTTCTTCTATGGACTTTCTTTTTCATGATCTTAATGGTATTTTTTGATAATTATAATTCTTAATTATAATTAGTCGTCCAGCTTACCATTCTTTTTCCTATTTGGTTCACAAATTTCCCATTTGATCTGAGAAATTGTTCTCTACCTTGAGATACTCTATTCCATTCTACTTTTTAGTTTCACTAATGTCTTCTCATAACTTTTTTGCTTCCTTGCACTTCTTTTTTAGGTTTTTTTTAGGTTCCTTTACCAAATTTTTGAGATTATATTCTATGCTCATTGACTTTTGGCTTTTTTTCCCCCTTAATATCTGCATGGCTTTAGTTATATCCCGCAGATTTTGATATATTTTTATTATGATTTAAATAACAATATCTTCTCATTTTTTCCATGATTTCTTCTATGACACATGGATTGTTTAGAAGTGTATTTCTATTTTTAAATTCCTAATCGTATTGGAATTTTCTTGTTATTATTTGTTTCTGATTTTAAGCTAAATTCTACTGTAGTCCAGATACCTTACTTTGCATGATTAAAAATCCTTTGAAATTTGCTGACTCTTGCTTTAGTTCAAGATATGGTCAATTTTTGTAATTAATGTTCTAAGTGTCCTTGCATTTCAGCCTGTATCTCATGTTCTGGGAGAAACAGGCTAAGATACGAAAGTGGAATCTGCATTATGAAGCCTAGACTTATCGATATACGACAGTCTTTACTGTTCTGTTTAATATGTTTTTGTGCTTTGAATTACTTTATGTGACATAAATGTCGTACTTATGCTTTTAAAATTTGTATTTGCCTAATACACATTTGCCTTTTTTATGTTTAATATAAAAAGACACTTGGTTTGTGTCTCTTGAAAACTCTATAATTGGATTTTGTCTTTGACTTAATTTGGGAATTTTTTTCTTTTAATAGTGGAATTTAACACAATGACATTTATTGTTCAAACCATTTGATATTCTTTAGCTTTGTTTTATGCTTTTAATTTTTATGCCTTATTGTTGTTTTTCTTTGTATTATCATTTACTATAGAACTATACGTTTTTTAAATGTTATTTTGGAAGATGTATTTTAATTAGAGTTGTAGTTTTTATTAAGTTTTCAAAAACATTCTTTACTGATGATTTTCTAATCTTTACAACCAAAAATGAAATAATATTTTTGAGCGTTTTCTACTTAATACATGGTGTGAACATATTTTTGTTATCTTATTTGCAACTTATGGGTTTATGAACATAATCTTGTGTCTTTCATCAAGCTATTATTTTTTTAAGAATAATTTTTGAAATTTGCATTATTTTATAAAGTTATGCAAGTGTCATTTAGACATGTCTCTTTTTAACTGGTTGCGAAACTCACCATTGTCCTTTATACTTTGATTTCCCCAAAGTTGAGCTGTTAACTTTATATCATGTCTTGACTAGTTGGTGTTCATTTCAAGTTGTTTTTTAATTACAGAGGGTTACGTGGTGGCACATTTTCTAAGTCCTTTGCTGAGAATGTTTTTTTATTGCTTCTGTACTAAAAAAGAAAAGCTTTTCCAGGTTAAAAGGTCTTGGGTCTCACACTTTTCCGAAATGTGTTTAGGTATTCATTTCTTTTCAAATGATGTTTGAAATCAGATGTCTGAAATGTAGATATCCTTATAATCTTTTTACAGATTATATTCATCTAGTTTGGGAAAGCATTCAGCTCTTTTTTCTTATTATTGCTTCTGTTTTGTCCTGATCTCTTTTGGAAATAAATTATCTGTATGTTACATTGCCATTTTCTGTCTTCCATTTTTATCTTCTTTCTTGTAATTTTTGTCATTGTTTTTTTTCCTAAATTTTCAGAAGGCTGGTATTTTTTTTTTAAATCCGTATTAGCAATTTTTTTTAGTAGAAAATTTGTCTTTTTTCCTCCATGAATTAAAAATGTTATTGTTTTTCTTTACTTAGATTTGTAATATATTTTTTTTTTTTTGCCTTTCTGTGCCAGGGAAAAACTATACTGTTTAAAATGAGCAAGAAGTAGGATGTCTTTTAGTCTCTTCAGAGTCTCATCCACTTTCTCCCCAGATGGACCACTCTTTGCTTGGAGAGATAATTTCAAACCCTATGCTTTCAACTTGAACTTATCTGATTGGTACCTATGAAAGCTCCATGGCAGTTTTTGGCATTTATTCACTTAACAAATATTCAATGAGTGCCAGTTAGGTTCCAGACATAGTTTTAGGCACTTGGGGTCTATCGGTGAATGAATAGATGAATACTCCTACTCTATTTAAATTTTTTTTATTTTTAATAGTGGTAAAATGTGCATAATATAAAATTTACCGTATTAAGCCTTTACAAAACTGAGTGTATGCTGTCTGTAATGAGGCTGCACTGCCTTTTGTCTCTGCATCTTTCTGTGCCCTGTCTGCCTGCATCTCTCAGTAGATGAACTTTCTGTCGCATGGTGCTCTTCTGCTCCCCACAATTTCAACTTTGACCTGTGTAGCTCAGGCTTGGGTTTTGAACTCCTGTCATCTCTTAACTGACCCAAACTTTGGTTCATTTAGTTCAGAGTCTCAGTAGGGGGAACTTGATTACCTCATCCTATCTGTGTTACCGATCACCTGGGTCAAGGATCTGAGGGTGAGCAATTGTGGCTGGAGAGGTGTGTGGGTGAGGACATCTGTGTGGTAGCAAGAATGTGGGCAGGGCTAGAATGTCTTAGAAGAAGGTGAGCATGGGAACACGATGCTCGGCATCTTGAGCTCAGTTTGGATAATTTATGAATATCTCTAAGCCTCAGCAGTCAAAATGGAGAAGTTTGATGATATGAGGGTGGTTGAGCAAAGAAACTTAAGTTAAATTAATTTATGAGAGTTTTGATTATCATATGAGATCATCTCTGGATAAAATATCCAGCACAGTGTCTGGCAGATGAGAGACAATCAATGAAGGTTAGTTTCTCCCTGCCCTCTGCCTGTCTTTTCTCCTCTCTAAAAGAAAAAAGCCTCGGTCTCCGGTCTTAGCATTTTAAGTTGCAAGTCTTCCAACCTTATCTTCCTTCAGTTCTATGCTCTGGCAAGAGGATTCTTTTAAAATAATTTAGTAAGAGGTGAGAGATTTCTTATGCTTTTCCCATCATAGCATAAATGATTTTCATATAGTAGTTTCTAAATAAACATTTCTAGATGGATTGACTATTGGTCAGTCATCCAGAAGTCATACAAATCATGGTCAGTCAGAGCCAATCCCTGTTTAAGTCCTTCAATGGTTTCCTATTGCTCAGAGGGTAGAACTCACACCCCTACTTTGTTCTACCAAGTGCCATATGATTTTGTGTTTATCATCTCCCCAACAGAGCTCATTAAGTTTTAGCCAAACCATCTCTTTATTTGTTTATTCCACCAAACTCCTTCCTTCATAAGATCCTCCATACATGTCATTCCTTATTTCTGAAATATTCTTCCTCTTCACAAGATAACTTCTAAGTCTTAATCTAAAGACCATTTCCTCAGGGAAACCTTTGCTGACCCCTCCTCCTACACCAGACTTAGGTCAGGTCCCAAGTTCTTATGGCACCTGTATGTTTTCTTCATTATATCCATTGCAATGGCAGTAATGCCAATATTTGTAGAATGATTTATATAGTATCTATACCCCCACTAGACTGTAAGTGTCTTAGCCCATTCAGGCTGCTATAACAAAAATATTATAGACTGTGTGGCTTAAACAACAAACATTTATTATTCACAGTTCTGGCGGCCGGGAAGTCCAAGATCAAGGTGCTGGTGGATTTGGGGTCTGGTGAAGTCCTACTTCTTGGTTCATAGATGGCCATCTTCACACTGTGTCCTCACATGGTGGAAGGGAGGAGCGAGCTCTCTGCAGTCTTTTTTTTTATAAGGGCACTAATCCCATTCATGATGCCTCCACTTTCAAATTCCATCACACTGGGGAATAGACTTCTTATGAATTTGTGAGGGACACAAACATTCAGTTCCTAACAGTAAGCAACTCGAGGGCAGTGATCGTGTCTCATTCACAGTTGCATTTTTGATGTTTATATTGGATGTTTTGGCTCAAAGTAGGTATTGAGTCATTCATAGAAATGAAGAGAAGCTGATAGCTAATGCTTACATAGTGCTTATAACCTGCCAGGCATGTTATAATCTCAATAATGAGAATGAATGAATGAGTGAATATGCATAGTACAAACTGTTCTCCTGATTTCAGATGAGGGGGTCAATATATTTTAAAGCCTTCTAACCTTGTGGCATACCTACTAGGTGCTCAATTAATGGTAGCCCTTGTTACATTATCAGCTTAGTTTGTTGAGTTTGGCAGCACTGTCCAAAGAACCATCTGAGATTGAGTAGCAGAAGAAATTGCGTATTGCTGTTATTGCACTTCTGAGTGAAGGAGGACAAGATTGGTTTAGCCTTTTCTTCATGTTTCATTCTATGGTTTGCTCAAGTTTTCTATGACCCATAACATCATCTGATAGAAGATTCTCAGGGTCTGATCATTTTCAAATGTTTATTTGCCTCTCTGCTCGCTAAGCTGTTCATGCCTATTTATCACTTGAGCTAAAGAACAGGGCTGGCTCGCCAGTAAATAGCTGACAGATGAGGTTATATAATGAGAAAATTAGAACTTCACGGCTCCCGTGCAAGCTTAGAGTCCACTGTAATAGCTTGGAGCTTGCAACAGCTTCTGAGTGGAAGGGAGACCTGATTCCAAGAAGAAATATGATAATTGGAGGCCTGGGGGGAGGCCAGACGGCTTTGGCCAAATAGGAAATTACCTTCAGTTGCTCTGTTGCTATAATTCAGCAACTCCAATTATCACAGGGTGATAAAGTGTTTGACTGTGTTGTATAACACCTTTCCTTGTACATGTCCGAACCCATTAAAGGAGCTTTAATGAAATCATTATCCTTATGATACCTAATTACAGTTGATATTACTCCCGTGATCAGTGTAAGGCTAGTGAAATATAGAGAATCAAAGAACAGGACTGTTAGTACAATAGGCAAAAATTCCTTTAGGTTGCTTTGGGTTTACGGCAGGGGTTGGGTGCTTCCATTGGGCAGAGAGAGACATAAATCAGAAAGCTTCTCTGGGAGGGAAGCAGAAGTAGCTGCTGCTCTACTATGGGGCTGACTATTGCTTAAGCAATAAATCTGATTCTAAGCTTTCAGGTTGCCATGGCAGATAAAGAAACAAAAAAGTAGGTGGTGTTCGTTTCTTGACAATACATTTATCCACCAAAATGGCGTTTCCCCTCTGCAACTTAATTCAAGTAGGAACTTATCACTTGGATTCTGGTAGCTGCTTCTTTATCCTCTCTTCCCATCAGTCCTCCGCCCCTGCCGCCTCCTCTTCCTGCCTTTAATCCATAGAAACAAGGCAGAGTTTGGTTGAAAATAACTTTGACATCAGCAAAGCTATTCTTCCATTTTCTCTTTGAGCCTTGATTTCCCTGTCTGTGAAAATGATGATGATATCTCTCTAGTGTGGCTGCTTACATAAAAAATGCTCGTTTATCAAATGTGTACTGAGTGTTTTCTCTGTGCAGAGCTGTGCTGTGTGCCAGACACTGAGCACAATATGACATAGGTATCCTCAACCCTCACTGTGGGAAGGCTGTGGAAGCATTTCATTTGTTTAATAAATAGCTCTTGCTAGCAGCTGTATTGTTTATAAATACAAGCCAGCTGATTTAAACCAGTCAGTTTCCTAGACAACAACAGAAATGCTCTCCATGAAGACATCCATTATATCACTTTATGTCTTTGAGACACTGTACTATGTATTGCCACAGAGAGGCTCGCAAATCTGTGAGGCAGACATTATTATGTCCATTTTACAGATGAGAAAACTGAGGCCCGGAGAGGTTAATTGCCAATAAATTAACTGGGAGTTATCAGTCACCATCTCCCCTCCTAATAAAGCAGTTTTGCATCTCCCATTGGGTGTCTGCTTCTAGCACATAAATCCCCAGGGGATGCCCATCAGGCAAGGAAAGGTGACTGGCATTTCTGAAATCTGGCAGAATCTCTGGCCTGGCTAAGACAGCCAACTGTTTATTCCTAGAAAGATATACAAAGAAATGGGAATCACTCTTGAGCCTAGAGGAAGGTCTGGAATGATACACACCCAGTGGGAATCATCAGCAACATATAGGACATTCAGAATCTTCCTGTTTTCTCAAATAGGTAGATGCGTATGATTTTCATAATTATTAAATGATTATTTGGGATATAATGCTGGTTACCAACTTTTAAAAGTGATTACATTTTTTAAAAAGGACATTTTTAAAGAGCAGTTTTCATTGAGAGGAAGGTACAGAGATTTTCCATACACTCCTACACCTCCAAATGCTTGGCCTCCCCCTTTATCAACATCCCTCACCAGAGAAATACATTTATTACAATTGTCGAGCCTACATTAATACATCATTATCACCCAAAGTCCATAGTTTATAATAGGGATCACTTCAGGCATTGTGTTACCGACTTTTAAATTAGGATTTATATTATTATATGCCACTTCCTAACCCCTCTGATTATTATTATTTTTAATTACAAAATATCATACACTTATTGTAAAAAATGGAACCAATATAAAAGTTTATGTGAACACTGGAAGCGCCTTCACCCGTTCCCCTCACGCATCCGTTCCACCCTCTGGGTGTGTATCCCACTGGGTGTGTATCATTCCAGACCTTCCTCTAGGCTCAAGAGTGATTCCCATTTCTTTGTATATCTTTCTGGGAATAAACAGTTGGCTGTCTTAGCCAGGCCGGAGATTCTGCCAGATTTCAGAAATGCCAGTCACCTCTCCTTGCCTGATGGGCATCCCCTGGGGATTTATGTGCTAGAAGCAGACACCCAATGGGAGATGCAAAACTGCTTTATTAGGAGGGGAGATGGTGACTGATAACTCCCAGAGCAACCTCCTGCTTGGAAGTAGGAAGCAAACAACCCCACACCGCACAGGTTTTACCATAGGGACCCTGTCCCTTAGCACCCATGTTCAATCAATGGCTTGGGTTTTGATTAGTTAGACTGGTGGCACCTCTTCCCTTTGGGAGAGTTAGGGAAGAGAGTGGTGGCAGGCGGGGGAAGAGGGGCTTGCAGCATCTTCTCGCTGTGGGATTGTAAAAGCCAGCCTGATCCTTGAGGAGTAGTCCTACCTCCACCCTTGCATCCCAATTCCCCTCCCTACATCTGCACAGTTCTCTCTTGCCTGTGAGCTCTGGAAAGCCCAGCAGGGGGCCTTCGCACCAGCTCCAGCATCGAACCTCCCTGCTTCTCTGGGCATTTTCCCCTGACACTTCCCTGGCCTGGGCTCTGGCCTCTCACCCCTTAAAGGCTGCTGGCACCTGGCGAAGTGTGGTGCTCTTTGCACTGCCCTATCTCTGGGCCTTTGTTTTCTTTCCCAGGTTTGGGATTGAAAACTTATGACTTTGGTGCCGGAAGGCAGACTGCCCTGTGTTATCCTCAAGCAGAGAGGAGATACGGAGGGCCTGCTTGAGCCGGCTCCAAACGGGTCTGTCATATGTTGACATAAAAGCCTTTTGGACACGTTCATACAGTCATTCTCCACAAAGTATCTTTTGGTGTCTACAGTGATGCCAGACGTGCGCCTACTCTCCCTCCCTCCCTTCCTCCCTCTCTGTTGTGGAGCGTTTACATATAAAAATCAGGGTCTTTCCACCCCATCACATTTATTTCATTCAATTTTCATTGGACATGTACTGTATGGCAAGAGCGGTACAGCTAAGTACTGGGAAGATAGAGATGAAAAGAAGACCTGGCTGGTATCTCTTCTCATGGATCTCAGACTCTAGCAGGAGATAAAGGACACTTACCTGCCCACCCCCCCACAAAGTAAGCATGCAAAATAATAAAAAAGAAAGGACAAACCATAATCCTAGTATGCTATAGATACAAGGTGGTTTTCCACTTTCAAAATTTTGTTTACATTTCTTAAAACAGTGTGGTGTAGTTGGTAGTGCAAGAAAGGGCTACCTAAGTTTCCTAAGCTTCATTTTTCTCAACTGCAAACTGAAGATCCTAGCTTGAGCTGGCTCAAAAGTGGGCAATCCCTGTGAAGATTCATTTCTAAATATAGTTCCTAAGGAGAAA
Organism: Pteropus alecto; assembly: GCF_000325575.1. Classification (NCBI taxonomy): domain Eukaryota; kingdom Metazoa; phylum Chordata; class Mammalia; order Chiroptera; family Pteropodidae; genus Pteropus; species Pteropus alecto. Next base: position 26,445,509 of record NW_006442491.1, read on the forward strand.
ACTGAGTGTTGTCAAAAGTTCTCCGTTGAAATATCCCAAATCCCTTAAATTACCTACAAAGTCCAACATACACTGTTTTCTCTATGATAATACAATGTATAAATTTATAACATAGGCAATTCGAAGGCAATCACAGAAGGCAATTACATGAGTTAATATGTAAACTGTAATTTTATAGTACTGGGTTTGTAAATGTTCTTTTTTTAAAAAAAAAGATTAAACGATGTGAAATTGCCAATATTTAGACATTTTAAACTTATAAGAATGGCAATTTCATATTATCCAATCTAATAATTTGCTATTTTTCTCTTTTACTTTTATATAGCATTAATGTTATTATGTACAGAACTCTAACTTTAAAGGATTGCTCTGGAGGTATCTTTTTTGGGGTGATGGAAATACTCTATAATCGATTGTGGCAATAGTTATACAACTCTATAAATTCACTAAAAACCATTAAGTTGTGTATTTAGAATGAGTGCACTCCACGACGTATAAAGTATATCTTAGTAAAGCTGTTAAAAGCAATGAAGGAGCCGTCGCGGGACAGGCACATGGGTGGGCTTGGTGTATGGCGTTTCCCACTGTTCTCTTGACGGGGTGTCTCACAGCATCCTGACGAGGTGAGCAGGTCAGGTCTAGTCATTCCTGTAAAGAAAAGGCTCAGAGAAGCGAGGTGACTGGACCTAGGTCACAAAGTAGGTGAATAGCAAAGCTGGAGTGGAAACACTGTCTGGGATGCCAGGCTGGTTCCATTTCATTTCTCCAACCTGAGGATCCCCTCCCCATCCCTCTGGTTCCACATGCTCTGGTCAGCCCAGGAATACAAAGGTTCTGGAAAATAGATTTTTAAATAGGGAGGTCCTCCCCGGCACAACCACCTCCCTGGGCAGCCCACTTTGGAAATCATTTGTGACCTCTAATTGACCGCGACGATTCAAAAATTAGAACCTGAAAATTGCAAACATGCTGGGTTATTAGATGGTGAAATTGCAGTTTCCTGTCAGCCTGTTGCTTCCCGACTTCTTGTTTTTGTTTTGGGGCTGGAATTTGGCAGATCCCCACGATATACCTGCCTCCTTTGCCTGGGTGGGCTTGGGCTACCTGGTTCCTCTGCTCACCTGAGACTGGCAGGAGCCCTGGTCTCCAGCCTGGTGAGCCAGTAAGGGGAGGAGAGACAAGCTCTCACTTATCCCATCAAGTCACACCACTTCCCTTTGAAGCTGTACATGTGATCTGAGCAGTCAAAAGGCCTCACATTCACTCAGCCCTATAGGGGCCTGCAAGAACCCAGCTTCCTCTCTACCTCATCACCCTCCCTTTGCATGCCTTCCTTCCTTGCTCAAGCTGCTCCAGCTCTACTGGAGCTATTCCCTCAACATGCCAGTGTGCCTTTCACCTGGAACGCCCTGTCCTCAGATGTCCTTGTGGCCAACTTCTTCAAGCCTTTGCTCAGATGTCACCTTCTCAACGACCTCCTCTTTGACCCCCATATTTAAAACTGAGGCTCTCCTAGTCACCCCAGGTTTTTTGTCTCCTTACTCTGCTTTGTTTTCTCCGTGGTGCTGATCACCTTCCACAGCAATATACCGTATGATTTATTTCTTGCATTTACTATTTATTGCCCTCTCTCCTCACTAGAATGGGAACTGTAAGAGGACGGTGATGTTGTCAATTTTTTACTTGATATTAGAACTTCATATTTTTAATAACAGTTTTGTTGAGATATAAATCATATACCATACGGTCCTCCTATTAAAAGTATACAATTCAATGTTCTTTAGTATGTTTTTAAATGCATAACTATTATCACCATCAATTTCAGAATGCTTTCATCGCCCCAAAAAGAAATCCTGTATCCTTAATCAAGTCACTTCCCATTTCCCTTTGACCACATCCCCCAGCCCTAGGCAACCATTTATCTACTTTCTGACTGTATAGATTGGCTTATTCTGGACATTTCATACACATGGAATTGTATATATTTTTCCCGTAACTGGCTTCTTTCACCTAGCACGTAACAAAGTTTACCCTTGTTATAGCATGTGTCAGCACTTCATTCCTTTCTATTGCCAAATAATAGTCCATTGTCTAGATAGATCACATTGTATTTATTCATTCATTGGTTGATAGACATTTGGGTTGTCTTTACTTTTTTACTATTATAAATAATGCTTCTGTGAAAATTTACGTACGAGTGTTTATGTGGACATTTGTTTGCTGTTCTCTTGGTCTTACATCTAGGAGTGGAATTGCTGGGCCATGTGGTAACTCTATGTTTAACCTTTTTCACACTGTTTTCCAAAATGGCCACACTGTTGTATAACCCCACCACTGGTGTATGAAGGCCATGTTATGTGTTTTAAAAGTTAAAAATATTAATTGACAAAGGGATCATAATGTTGTTTAAATACATACCCTTCGTGTGCCCCTTTAAAAGCCTTTTGTTTTGGTTAACTCTACTTTTAAACTATATTCCACATCTGTCTGGTTTTCTTCATTTCTACTGCTGACTCCTTACTCCAGGCTGCCATTATCTTTCATCTTTGCTGTGGCAAGAGCTTCCTCGTGGTCTCTCGCCCACCCATGCTACTCTTAAAGGTCATTTGAAGGCTCTAGCTCATGACCAGTCCCTTTTCCCTTCTCTGCGTGTTTCGGGCCCCACCCTCTGAAGTCTTGGAGTCTCGGAATAGTATTCTCAGGTCTAAAAGGAAGGCTGTGAGCTGGTTGTGTTAAGAAACTAGGGTGAGGTGGTCCTGGCCTCTCATGGATGAGCCCTTCTGCCTTCTTCTTGCTTTTCGGTCCTTATAAATGATAACACCCAGTTGTAAATCCTGTTTACGGTCTTTTTCTACAACATGTAGAACAGTGCTGTACGTACAAGTAGAACTTGGCAATTAACAGGTGTTCAAGGAGTGTTTTGTGAATGACAGGCTGAAGTTATCGTGGCATGTAAGCTTTCATAGTTGGAGTGCCCCAAAGTCTACTTTCTTCCCCAAATCTGTGTCGTTCCTTTATAGCAGCTCTTAGGGTACAGCAAACACTGTTATTTCTGGGGACCCCGGTAGCAACTCAACCCGTTGAGTTGGAGACATGGGAGTTGATGATAAATACTCTAGCTTGCTCACCCATCAAGGGGAAAATCCTCAAGTGTAATTATCGTCCCCAGAGAGTCCCCCAGTTTCCCACAGTGGTAACTTGCACCCCTTATTGGCTGTTTCCTCATCCCAGTCTCATTTTCTCACTGCCTTCTGGGGCTTTCTTCAGTCATGTCCCAAATAAACACCTCATACCTGAATCCTTGTCTCAGCGTCTGCTTCTGGTGGAGCCTAACCCAAAGTGACCTTAGGATTTCATGTCTATGGACACACTTGCAGGTCATCAGGAAGCAGCAACAGCATCTGGTCAATGGTGTTCCCTCTGGGCGTTAGGTAGAGAGTATCTGACTGGAGTTGATACCTCAGAGACTAGGAGATGGGGCTAATCAGCTGAGACCGTTGTTTCCAGGATGTGGAGGGAGGATGGGTGGG
>NW_006442491.1:26449074-26458700 GCF_000325575.1 Pteropus alecto
AAACACCCTGTGGAGGGATGGTCTGAGACTCAGAGAAAGAGCTGCAAAATACCTAGGCTTTTTATAAAGAGCGTTTGACACCAGGGGTTGTGTCGAGTGCCCTGGCCAGGCCAGTGGCAGGAAGGTGCAGACTCCCGTGCTTAGACTCCTGTGAGTCATCCTGGGATGCAGGACCTACTACATAATTTGTGGAGCCCAGTGCAAATGAAAATTCAGGGCCCTGGTTGAAAAAAATATTAAGAATTTCAAGATGGTGAGAGCAGAGCATTAAACCAAGTGTGGGACTCTTCTGTGCACGGGGCACTATGAGACTCCATGGGTCATATGCCCATGAAGCCTGCTCTGCCTGGATGCCTTAGCCTGCTCAAGACCCCCATCTGTGTGCCTGATATCTGCTTCAGAAACATCCCTCCATCCATGCTTTCCAGGCTGTACCCTCCTCGCTGGTCTGCCCCGGGAGGTCTGCCTTCCAATCATACGTCCCCAGAGGGATTGTGTCAAACTTGGCTGTGATCATTTTACCCCTCTCCTCAGAAGTCTCAGATGGCACCCCACTGGCTGCGGCTGTGGTTTTCATTTCGGGGTGAGCAGGACCCCTCAGGACTCTGGGCTGCTAAGGGTGAGAGAGGTTGTCTCGCTGCTTCTCTCATTCTCATTTCAAATACAGCACACCCATTTTTATCTGTTTTGCAAATATATCAGGCTGCTATATATGCTTTCATTTGAGGACATGTTTCTACTCCTAAAATAAAAGTAGCTCTGGAAATTACTGGCCACAGAATTAAATCCGAGATCAGGAATTAATGTCTATGATGCTCCAGCTTTGAGGTTGGCAGACTTCAGCCCACAGGCCAAATCTAGCCAACTACTAAGAATAATTTTTATATTTTTGAATGGTTACATTTTAAATGATTATATAACTACCGACATTATATCCTCAGTTTGGCCTTTTGGTTTGTAAAGGTTAAATATTTACTATCTGGCCCTTTAAGAAAAAATTTACTGGCCCCTGATATAGTTCCAGCTTTTCCCACCATGCTTAACTTCTAGGACTTCAGCACACTTACCCTATACTCTGGTTCAGTACCTTGCTCATCAAATATAACGCTAGGGTGACTGCATGGCCAGTTTGTTGTGCTGGCATCATTATTAATAGAGCCCTTTTCACTCTTTTAAGTATCTTCTTTGGGCAGTAAATTATATGGTCATCCTATATATAGCTGACAAGGGAATTGAACGAAAGATAAAAAACCACCAGCAAACTTTGCAATGAGTTATATTCTTTTTGATTCTAAGGGCATCTTCTAAAGGGGGTCCGAGTTCTGGCTGTTTGAGCTAATACTCAGAAATGACAAGCATTATAAAAAAAGAGTGGCCTTAAAAATAATTACTGTGTTTCTATCGTGTATGTAATGGGGTTTCCAGAACTAATGGCATCTTTGGTTGCCTAATTTTCTTAAAAGGATTCAGCCAATCGTTCCGAGTTTTAAAAGCAGCATGAGGTATGTTAACAGAGACCCACGTTGGGACAGAAATGCAATCCCATGCTATGGACTGAGTGTTTTGTTTAGAGAAAGGCTATATTTAGGAGATGGGGGAAGGAGTTGTCCTTTTAATGGATGATCTAGGAAATGAGGCATATTGCTACTTCTTGTGCCTGCAGCCCAGCATGGGTGTTTATCTGTAATGAGTCCAACTTTTAGAAGATGCCGACTCCAAATGACCTGGATATTATCCAAATAAGTGCTTTTAAGTTCCCAATAATAACTAACCGACCATGAAGAATAACTCAGTTTTGGATGAATCTAATTTTATTTATAAACAAGCACCTACAGAAATCCTGGAGTTTAACATGATTTAAAAAGTTAAGATGCAGAGGCATACTTCTTAATGCTCTCCCTGCCGTCTTTTTAGGGAGCACGTATACTTCCAGACTCTGGGCTCAGCACTGGGGGCGGGGGGCGGGGGCGGTGCAAAGAATGACCCCACCCATTCTCTGTCCTCCAGGAACCTACTACGCAGATTTAGAGCCAATCAATGCCCTCGATGATATGGCAATGGCCCACTCGCTAGGCTGAGGGGCTCTGAAATCTTGACTAGCTTATTGTTTATTGTTGTGATAAATGGCTTGAGGAACAATAAAGCAGAGTAAAGGAACAGAGAATGATAGAGATGGTGTTTTTATACAGAGTGGTCTGGGAAGGCCTCTCTGGGGAGTGACATCTGAGCAAGAACCCGCAGGAGGTCTTATCTCTTTTCTTGCAATATTTAAAGTAAGTCAGTAATTTGAATTAAATTTGATCAAGAAATTTCATCATTCTTCATTCTTGATTCGTTGGGTAAATGTGTGTGGTAAAAGGTCCCTGAACCCCTTCAAGGAGCCTCAGTTTTCCTGATGTTAAAAAACACCAGTTTTCTCTCAAGGCCCAAAGGAAAAAGCTTTAGGAACTGCATGAGCAGTTTCAACCCCTGTGACATCTGTTAGGTGCCTTGTGCTAAGTTTACAGGCAGGGTCCTCTCCTATGAGTAAGTGAGGAAGAAGGGTTAGAAATTCAGCCCAAGGAGAGGGATGTGGTAGAACAGTAATAATAGACTCTGGAATGTACAGAGCGACCTCTCAAGTTTCCCATTGAAATAAGGCCGCTGCTATTACTGACAACTCACATTTGTTGAGTATTTGTGTTGAACCAGGTACTGGGTTATAAACTTTCCATGCATTAGCTCAGTTAATCCTCCCGACACGCTAGAGATGAGGTGAAGTAGGATGGAGGCTGAACAGAGCCCAGTGGGGTTTAGAAGGCAGAGATGGTGGACATGGGCCCCTGGGCTGTAAGCTTCATGGGGGTTGAGACTGTATCTGTCTTGCTCATTACTGTTTCCTCGGGACTTAGCACAGTGCTTGGATACTATCAGTGCATGATAAACGTTTGTTGAATGAATGCATGAGTGAATGAATAGCACTAGCAAAAGCACAGAGGAAGGACACTGGGCGTGGGAGGTATCCCATCTGTCTGGAGGCTGGAGTATGATCTCCTTTCTCTTATGGGGACATCATAGTGGAGGAGGCTGGGCATCACAGGTGAGTGGGGCAGTGTGTGTGAGATAAAGTTGGAAAGGTGTGTTGGGATCTGGAGTGGAGACAAGGTGTCTTTTATGTCCTTTTTCCTAGGACATAAAAGTGCTCTATTTTCCAGCTTCTCTTAGGATTAGCTTGGGGCCAAGTGACAATTCTGACCAACAGACTAGTCAGAGTGACTTCTTGGCTGGCAGTTAGGAACACATATGTCCCCTCCAGTTCTCCTTTCTCCTATTGCAGTGACATTGGAGGCCACATGTCAAAATGGCAGAACCATAGAATGTAACAGCCTGGATCTCTAAGTCACTGCATGGAAGAGGGCCAACAAATTAGCACCAGACTTTTTGTGGGTGACAAGTTTTTGTTATATTAAGCCACTGAGATTTTGGTTTTTTATGTTATTGTGGCATATCTTATTCTGTCCTGGCTAATGCAGGACCAGATTGCCATAGGCCTCGAATGTCAGGCTAAGGGCTTTCTGTTCTTAAAGAGCAAAAGTTTCATGTGTGTTGACTCCCACATACTCACCAGGCCTCCCATGTACTCATCAGCATAGATCATGGGTGTGGGGAAGCCTGAGAGCTTATCCCTGTAATTGTGTAATTGTGGCAGGTGATTCAATGCCACAAGAATGTGGCTCTCTATGTTCACTAGGAAGATGAGAGCCAGACAGATAAGGCTTCTCTTCTTTCCTTCTGACCCGGTAGTTTTTGCGGCAGTTCATACATATTAGCTGGACACCAGAAGTGGTCCTGGCAAAAAGGCCTCGTCAGAGACGCTAAAATATCAGGTTGGGTTGGATGTGAATTTTATTTCGGGATGTTGAAATTGGCTCAAACTGCAGAGGCTGTGTGATTGCTTATAAAGAAGCATGCCTTACATATTAAGACAGTGAAGATGGAGGAAAAAAGAAACCAGTGGTTTCAACTGACACTCCAATAGTTTTTTTTTTTTTTTAAAAAAAAAACAGGAGCACAGTTTACATGAAACTACTCTGCACTTTGCTTTTTTATTTTTTTTTTTTACTCTATACTATGTCATGAACCTCCTTCCACCTCATTCTCTTTAATGGGTGCTGCTTCTCTTACAATATGGTATACCATTCTTAAGAAAGCTTAAGACATCCTGCTCCTGGTGGACCATATTGTTTGTCTCTATTTTTCAGTATTACAAATAAGGCAGTGATGAATACCTTTGTACACATCCCTCTGAATACGGCCAAGTGTTTTTGCAGTGACATTTTTTTTTTTCCAGCTTGATAGGTGATGCCAAATTGCTACCCTAAAGGGTTGTGAAGATTTACACTCCGGAGAATGGTGATTTTTAATGGACCGATTCCTGGAGAAGCTCAGCGCCTGCCTCGTGGTTTGGTACGAGGTGGAGCCTCCAGACCTTTGGAACATGTGTTTGACTCGAATTCTTTCATTTAATCTGGGGCTCAGGTTCTTCACAGGAATCCGATCCAACCCGCAGGAGCTCCCCTCCACAGAGCTCACATTTAAGCCCTGAAAAATGGGAGGACTTAATCCAGTCTCTATCAGATCTAAATCAGAACATTTTTCCCCTTTTGCCATTTTAAATTACCTCTCAGCTCAGCCCCAGACTGAGTAATTCAGAGTTAATGGGATATGAAAGTCATGGTCCATGGCATGATTGCGGGTACCTAGCCAGAGGCAAGCAAGATTTATTCTCTTGGAACCCAACTGGGTTGAAAAGGGTGATAAATCAGCAGAGCTATTGCCAGCTCCCCTTCTGCCTAAAGATTCATTCCAGTTTATCAGAATAATCATCTTAGACCCCGAGGCTAGAGATAAACAGCCAAATACAGAGCCCCCCCCTATGTGGTAAGAGGGAGAGATGTCTTTCTGAAATCTCTTTTCCTAGATGTGTTTGGATGAGGGTGGTGAGGGGCTTATCATCCAGTGAAAAGAATTAATCTGTGTTCATCCAAGACGCTGGGATTTTGTGCCCATGAACACAGCTGGCCTGAGGCTTCTAGTCTGTCTGGCAATATTGTGTGAAAGAGAATTTGGCATCACAGGCTGATTCATGTTGTCCTATGTCCTGAATCCAGGGACACCCTTCTCCCTGACTTGGCCATACTTCTATCTACCATCCTGGCTCTTGGATCCTCTTGGGTCATCCTTCTACTGGTGTCTGGCCACCATCCCCTCAGATGACACCATGCTGGTTTTGTGGTCATTTGTTAGACTTGCCCCTGACCGATTCCACTGGTGACCAAAACATGACATAGAGCAAAAGTCATAAATAGATCAATATCATTGGAACCTTAAAGGGGCCTCAGCGTCCACACATACATGCAGAATCACCTTAAATGATAACCCGAAGTGTCAGGTGCTTGCATCGACTGCATAGTCACTCAGGCTTTCGCCAAACTGCTTTATAAGTATTACCTCAGTTTATTCCCCTAAACCGTTCTGTGAGGTTGGCAGTACCAGTACATTCATTTTACAAATGAGGAAGCTGAGTCTTGGGTAGGTTATTAATGACTTGCTCAAGATCACAGAACTAGTAAGTGACAGTGTCTGGTAAGTGACTGCAGAGCTAATGTTTGCTGTTTCCACGCACATATGCACACAGATATGTACATGCATAAACATTCACACACACACATATACACACAGTCAAGGAGAATATTCAGCAAAAAAAGAGTGACCGAGGCTTATGATTGTCAATGAGAACAAGAGCCTGGTTCCTAACCACTGTCTCCTTGAAACCTGCTCACATTGCATACTGTAGAAACGTAAGTTAAAAAAAAAAAAGACATGTCTGAGATTACTTTGGATCTGGGGAGTTTCCTGGGGAAAGCTGGAGGGCGGTGTCCTGTAAGTTCCCTCAAAATAAGCATTAGTTTGGGGTCCGGACTTGAGCCATGTAGAGTTGGATGCCGGCTTGTTCAGTGTGAGGAGCAGGACCATGGCTTGGAGAGACTCCTGTTAACTGAGGTTAGGACGTCGAACTGTGGTCTGGGTGTTAAAAGCCACCATTCATAGGAATTTTCTTCCTGGGGCCAGATTTACATGGGAATGTACTGGAAGAGTCTGCTCTCAGACCAGGGGAGACAGTCCTCGATGTTTAAGGGCACCAGGCTGAGATATGCCCATCTTACAGAACGGCTCAGCCAGCCAGTGGAACTGAAAGTCCTTGCAATCCACTGGCCATGGACTCCTTTCCTGGACAGGGCTGGGAGAGACCTCATCGCTCCTGTTCCTGGGACAACTTGGTCTGTGCTCCTGCAGTTGACCAGCTCCCCTTTCTCTTCACACCTGCTTCTTTAGAGACCTGAACACATCTAATAATACAGCTCTGACCCTCAGGTCCCAGAGCCATCTCTTCTCACATGCCTCTGCTCAGTTCTTTTGATACAGTTCCTGATCATCTTCTAGATTTGATTTACACAAGGAGATCTTGAGAGATGCTTTGTTCTAGTCTCTAAATATTGACCATAGTTATTGCTGTTGATGTCCCACACATATCCCATCAGCCAGCCCTAATGGTCACCTGCAGAGCATTCCTAGGTACACTGAAGGTTTCTGGTAACTTCTCTGTCTGAAGGGGTTCTCTGGCCAAGGGTATATACTTAGCCCTCAAAACGGGCAGGCTGGCAGTGTGGGAGTTAGTGCTCTGGGAACAGCCCTCAACCAATGGGAACATAAAGATGCCAGCTTCCTTGCTCCTTGTAGGGCAGCTTTGATGTGTGTTCCACACAGTCTCCCAGACATTCCTCAGTGGGACTGAATCCCAGTTGCCCACTGTGGTAACCTGTACCCTTTATGGGCTTCCTTCTCTTCTCTGCCTCACTTCCCCACTCCCTCCTGGTGCTTCCCAAGATCACCTCCCAAATAAACTACTTGCACCCAAATCCTTGTCTCAGGCTCTGCTTTTAAGGGAACCCAGTCTATACAGCTACATTTAGTCTTTTCCCAGGAATAGTTTCCACTGACCCCTTGTTCCTCACATGACCCAGCCTCATCTATCTCTTGTCTGAGCCCCTTTGACAACCTTCCGGAAGCACTCAATCCCAGAGGTAAGAGCACGAGCATTGAAATCAGACACGAGGTCGAATCTTGGCTAGGTCACTTATTGACTATGTGACCTTGGGCAAATTACTCTTTGAACCTCATTAATCTTTTAAACAGTGCAGATAACAATATACAACTTTCAGAGTTGTCAGGAAAGATCAATGAGATAATATATGCAAGGGTCTCAGTGCAGTGCTTGGCAATTAGTAGGTGCTCAATAATGTCAGGCCCTCATTTCCCTTTGAACTGTGGCTGCTTTCAGCCACGGTGCCAGCAGATCACACTCCTCACTGAAGGCTGATGCTCAGGCCATGGCCTGTGCGGACAGGATAGAGAGCATGGCTGAGCCACAGACAGGATTTGGGCAGTCAGGAAGGGTGCTGTTGATAAGGTAGGTCCCTCGTGCACACTGGCAGACCCTGCCTCTCTCTTCCTTGGGTTCTTTGGCCTTCTGCTTTGGGCCAGTTACATTTTCCAAAGAAGCCCTATATTTTCCTAGCTCCGCACTTCTGCTTATTCAGTTCCATCCACTTGGAATGTTTTTTTCCTCCCCACCTCATCCATTGAAATCCCACTCAAGCTCTCATAGTGGTATAAATCAAGATGCACATCAGATTCGCCTGGGGAACTTTTTCAAAACACTCTCCCCCAGAGATCTGCAGTGGGGTGTGGATGTGTACATTTTGAAAAAACTCTTGACTTATGATGATATGCATCCCTAGGGAAGAACCACCGATATCATCCATAGAGCCCAAATCGTGGAGTCAAACATACTCAACTACCTGAGTGCCTTTGGGCCATCTACTTTGCTTCTCCGAGCCTCAGTTTTCTTATCAGTAAAATAGGGCCAATAATAACTCTTATCCCATATGGTTGCTATGAGGGTGAAATGAGATAATAGAGGTGGTGCTCAGGAAAAAAAATCAGACCAACATTAAACCATCCCTGATCTCCCAGGCAGAAGTAATTGCTTCCTCCCGTTTTCCCATCTTGCTGTCTGTGCTCCCATTATAGCACTTAGCACAGTGGTCCTTCTATTAGAGTTATGCAGTATGTGTTAGTTGCTTCTCACCCCCACCCAGAACGAGAGCAGCTGAGGGCTGGGGACAAGCAGGGATTGTGTATTATCTGCCATGGGCTCCCACAGCTCCTGGCATGGTGTCTCTCATGGAGCCTGTGCTCAATAAATTTTTGTTGAATTGAATATAAAACCATAAGAAACTAATGTGTGTGGTTATGTTAGGTACCTGTGTAATGCGTTTTTGAACAGGCTTTTGATTAGTCTTAGTGTCCGGGAAATAGTTTCCTACTGACAGTGCATTTGAAAATTGCCAGGAGGGCAATAAATATGCACATAAAATTCTGCTGTGCTCAGACCTGGACAGAATCTCTTTCTTTCTTGGGGCTTCTGGTTGCCAGGCACCCACAGGGGCTGGGGCTGTGCCTGAGACTGGGCCTCATTCTAGACCTGTCTGGGGACCATCCTGGCTCTGTAAGCCCGAGAGCCCGAACTCGGCTTTGCAGAGAGCAGGGGACTTGTGAGTCCTGTTCTCTCCTCCAGACTTGAGGCTCGTGAGCTCCTCCTTTACCTTTCATGACTTGGACTCAGCTCCACGGGGAGCCCTCTCTCTGGCTCACAGTTGCAGCTGGGGCTCCTGTGGTGCCCTGATTAACTCTAGAGATATTTGGGCTGCCCTGTCTCTCGGGGGAGACAGGCTGCTGGTGGAGTACCTTTCCTCTGAGAACACAGCAGTCCCACTAAGCAGCCCTGCAGGGGAGGGAGCTTGGAGGTGCCAGGTAGCCCATCCTGGGGGCATTCAAGGCGATGGATCCTGTTGCTGGGCTGGGGAAGTGTCCTGGCCAGGGGAGGTGCGAACTGTACAGGATCCACCTCCAACCTCCAACTGTCTTTAATTTCTCCTTTTTAATAAACAAACAAACAAACAAACATATTGTAATTCCTGTTTACTGGCAGGGGGTGGGAGAGAGGTAGAAAATTAAGAAAAGCAAAAAGAGGAAAATGCAATTTTCTATAAGTTCACTACCCCAAGTTAACCACTGTTGACATTTTGATGTAGGTATCCATGCATGCATACATGTAAATGTAAACACATATATATTACACATGGACATATACATAATATATATACACACACAGGTATGTATACATGATATACATAGGTATATATGTATAATATACATAGTATTGGTATATACAGAGATTGTAAATAATATACATCAGTTGTGCATAATACAAATAACGTAATACACACAGGGATATAGTACACATAGGTATATAATATATATTTTTACATCAGTCTATATGTATAATACTCATAAGTGTATAAATAAACATTTAAGTATATATAATATACTCAGGTACTCAGGTATATTATATATGCCCATATGTATTATGCATACCTGTATATTATATATACCTGTATATTATATATATGCCCATATATATTATGTATACCTGTATATTACATATAATATATAATATATTA
>NW_006442491.1:26459017-26472059 GCF_000325575.1 Pteropus alecto
TGAATATATATATACCTAGGTATATATATTACATAGATATATAAATCTAATATACATAGATATATATGTGTAAAACATTTACATCTATGTAATATACACATATATTACATATATAGGTGTATATAAAAGTGTAAATATACATAACTGTTTATATAATATACATCTATATGTAATATATGTAATTATATATAATACACAAATGTATTTATTGTATGTATAGGTATGTGTAATATACATAATACACATTACATATTTTAAAATGGAATCATATTGGCTTCTGAGCTTTCACTCTCTTCTCTATAACATAACCAGAGTGGTCCTTTGAATACATCAGACTGATCGTATCCCTCCCTTGCCTAACTTTCTTCATTGCCTTCTCCCATCATATTTGGATAAAGGTCAAAATCCTTAACCTCTTTGCCACGCTTTGCCTTTCTGACCTTGCTGTAGAGACCTACTTCTCCCACCCGCTCTGAGAACACTGCCCAGCTTTGCTCACTCTTCATCTTCCGCGCCTGGATAGTTCTTCCTCATCCTTACTCAGGAAGCCTTCATATAAATTAGGTCCCCTGTCAGACATCCTTCAGCAGCCTGCATTTTCCTGCCAGAGTACTCAGGCAGGCCTTTTTAAGTATCTTTCCCCATAGGTTGGCAGGCAGCCTCATTGAGATAGGGGCCCTGACTAGCTTAGATCTCCAATTCCCATCAGTGTTGGACAACAGAGGGCCCATTATAAATTCTTGTTAAGTAGAAGATTACAATTCTATGTTTGTTTGTTTTTTTACTTAACAGTCTATTATATCTTTTCATGTCAAGAAATGTATATCTACATTATCATTTTTAATGGCATCATAGTATTCCATTATATGGATATAGCATAATTAATTTAACTAATGATCTCTTGCTGGACAAAATTTTGCTTCCAAATGTGTTATAAACAGTGTTGTAATTGACGTTCATATGTAAACATCTAACTAATTTGCCTAACCAAAAAGATTGTATCCAATTTATACATCCATTAGCAATGCTTAGTATCTTTTTTACACACCTACCTCAGTACTAAGTATTTTAATTAACTTTTTTTTTTGCCACTGATAGTCATAGTTCAGAGTTGCCTTTCTCTGATAACTAGGGACATTTGTTCATTCAGTTTTTTTCATTCTACAGATACTTACTGAGAGCTAACTCCACAGTATTAGCAAAATGAACATATTCTAGGGTTAGCATCATATTGTAGCTTAACAATACATTTACAATATGGTAGGGCAACCTTCTCTTTTTTTTGTTTAAAACATCTTCCTGGTTATTCTTATACATTTATTCTTCTAGATAAATATTAGAGTATTTTGTCAAATATGTTTTAAAAAACACCTTATTTTTATTTGGAGTACCTGAAATGTATAGATTTAGAAAAAAATAAATCTTTGCCATATTAAATCCTCTCACTCAAAAGCACAACATAGCTTTACTTTCAGGTTTTAAAAATATGTCTTTTAAAAATAAAACCTCTTAAATATGACCACACAAAGATAAATACTATTAACATTTGGCCAGATATCTTATCAGATCTTTGGATCTGGTAGAGGCATATGTATTGATATAAACATATAATTTATCTCAGTGTGATGCACATGCTATTTTATAAACTAAAACTAAATAACATATTGTGAACATCCTTTCATTTTAATAAAACAATTCTACATCATTCTTTTATAAGTGGCTATAATCGTATTCCATTGTATGGATGTATCATTTTGCTAGTTCCTTGCTGAGAGACATTTAAGTCATTGCCAATTTTTAATAATCAAAACAAATAAGAATGAATGTTTTGTACAAATACCTTCTTATTTTATTATCTTTTTAGGATACATTTCTAAATTTAGAATGTTTAAGGTACGCGTAGTTTTAGCTATTTTACTAAACTGGACTTCAGAAAGGTTGTATCAAATTGTCTCTTATCTGCAGCATTTAAGAATACTCATGCGAACCCCAAAAGGAAATTAGGAAAGCAATTCCATTTACAGTAGCATCCAAAAGAATAAAAAACCTGGCAATAAATTTAACCAAGGTGGTGAAATACTTGTACAGCGAAAAATACAAAATACTGCTGAAAGAAATAAAAGAAGACCTAAATAAATGGAAAGACAATCCGCAGTCACGGATTGGAAAACTTACACAATTTACGTTCAGTGCAAGCCCTATCAAAATTCTAGCAGCATTTTTTTTTTTTTCCAGGAACAGAAAAGCTGATCTTCAAATTCATATGGAACTGCAAGGGACCCCCAAAAGCCAAAATAATCTAGATAAAGAATAAAGTTGGAGGACTTAGGCCTCCTAATTTTAAAACTTAAAACAAAGTTGAAGTAATTGGAACAAGGCGGTCTTGGCATTAGGGCAGACATATACATCAATGGAATAGAATTGAGAGTCCAGAAATAAACCCACATATCTATGGCCAGTATGTATTAGACAAGGGTGCCAAGTCCATTCTGTGGGGAAGGAAATCATCTTTAAAAAACGGTACTGGGACAACTGATATCCATATGCCAAAGAATGAAGTTGGACTATAAACTCACTTTATATATATATATATATAAAAATTAGCTCACGATGAGTCAATGACCTAAATGACCTACATATAAGAACTGTGGGGAGGGGAGAATGGAGAAGATGCTATACACTGAGTAAGAGGTTTTACTTTGGAGTGGTGGAAATGTTTTGGAACTAGATGGAGGAGATGGTTGTATAATATTGTGAATGTTTTATGTGCCACTGAATTGTTCCCTTTAAAATGGTTAATTTTCTTTTATGGGAATTTTACCCCAACAAATTGTTTAAAAAGCAACCAAACAGAAAATTCAGTGTGTGATTTATGATTCAGGATAAAAGGGAACCCCAGAGACTGGAACTGATTTGAACCTCGTGCTCCTCACTTCCAGAGCAGTGGTCACGTGACCCAAGAAAGTAGCAGGAAAAAGGGCAGCGTACCTGGGGTAACCCAGCACTGGAAAACCGGGTCCCATAATGGCTGTGACTTTAGCTTGCTATTTTCTTCTATACATTTGCTACTGGAAAAACAAACAAACAAACAAACAAACAAACTTATTTATCCTGTGTCTTCGCCTATGCCCTGGGAATGGCGAATCTTTTACAATAACTCCGTGGTATTGGCAAAATGAAAAGGAGATGCATGTCGGGGTTGTTCATGAGGCCGCGTGAGCAGCAGTATTCTAGGCGAAGGAACTGAGCACGGGCAAAGACCTTTAGTCAGGGGCTTATTTGGGAGTATTCAAGGCACCGAAGGGCGGCCAGGGTGGCTAGAGCAGAGTGAAAGAGGAGGGAACAGGAGGTCATGGTGGCCTGACTGTGTAGGGCATCATGGGCCACTGTGAAGACCGGCATTTACTTAGTCAAAAATAAAGCCAGTTGAGAGTTTGAGCTGCAGAGTGCACCTAGATTTGGCTTCATGATCTCACTTAGGTTTTAACAGGACTGCTGTGATGGAGAGGAGAGTGTAGATGATTATACAAGTGACGGATGAATTACGAATGTGATAAGAGCTAGGAAGGAGAGTCTGGAGTGCTTTGGGAGTATGAAACAGGAGATCCTGACTGGGATTGGGGCTGGGGGAGGAGTTCAGGTAGGGCTCAGGTAGGGCTCAGATAGCGTGTGGGCCTTAGGGCGAATGGGAGCCATTGAAGGGATTCCGCGACCAGGGCGTAAGGAGTGTGGCTGTGCCTGTAAGTGAATTTGATGCTGATTGCACTCCCTGCCAGGGAATGCTTGGGAGGTTTTCTCAGGGTAGAGAACTGAAGCGTTCAGCTGGCTGTGGGCCCAGAGAGGGCTCACTCTGCTTGTCCAGGCTCGTAGGAGCTGGAGAGTGCAGGAGGTCAGCTGGTGAGCCTCAGGGCACTGCAGGACCCACTTACTTCACCATCATTAGTGAGATGTGTCAGGCATTGAAGGCCCCTCATGGCTCTAACTGAAACCTTCTCTGTCACAGATATGTCAGGAGAGAGATAGCTCTGTCCCTAAATGAAGCCCTAGATGGAAGCTTGACAGCTCTAGGTGGGAGGTGATCTATCAGTTTAATCACTCAAGGACAGGCAGAACTGGCCACACCCTTCACAGCATCCTAGTTCTTCTGGCTGGGCCTGTGAATCCACAAGGGTCCATGGTCATAGACCTCAAAGCTAGGAACACACCTGTCTGGTAACTGTCCCCCAAGCACCTCTGTATCAGTCAGAGTCAGCGAGAAACACACTCGAGTTTAGTTATTTCAAAAGGGAATTAATAAAAGGGTTATTGCAAAGGTAGGGTCAAGGTATAGCGAAGTCATAGGGGTGGTGCTGTACTTGGGATTAGTAAGAGTCCTCTTCTCCCCAGGTGCGAAGGGAGGGGCCAGGAGGAAGTCCCAGATATTAGAGCCTGGGTGGAAGGATTCATGGAGAGCAGACAACACACTCGAATTTAGTTATTTCAAAAGGGAATTAATAAAAGGGTTATTGCAAAGGTAGGGTCAAGGTATAGCGAAGTCATAGGGGTGGTGCTGTACTTGGGATTAGTAAGAGTCCTCTTCTCCCCAGGTGCGAAGGGAGGGGCCAGGAGGAAGTCCCAGATATTAGAGCCTGGGTGGAAGGATTCATGGAGAGCAAGCTGGGATACAGGAGCTGGGTCCCTTGGCTGAGCGACACAAGCCAGACCCAGCCATCCTTGTGGAGAGAGAGCTAGAGGAATAAATGCCCTGACCGTACTCTCCTCCTTTCCTCTGACCCCCTGCTAGGTCTCCCTGCCAGTCAAGTCTGACCAGATGCAAAGGTCAAAGGAGTCTGTGTGTGTGATCCATACAGGTAGAACAAATGGAAGGTGTCTGTGTTCCTCTGGGTCAGGCCCTGCCCTGGACATGAGGTCTAGAAGTTGATTGGACATTGTCCCTGTCTTTGAGGAGCTCTGAGTGACATGAGTGTGGGACCAAATGACATATGGTAGGATTAATGCTGTGACAGATGAAAATTCTGCATGGGCTTTTCTACTTCACTGAGTTAAAATCTGGCCATATGATTGATTTAGGCTGTTGGGATGTGAGCGGATATGATGTACCCCATACCCAGCGAAGCTTTAAATGTGCTCAGGTGATTTGGCCAGCCCTCTTGTACTCCTGTGAATGGCCATGGGAAGATCATACTCCAGACAAAAGCTTCCCTTCACCCTAAAATGAAAAAGACCTGAACTCGACCTGTAGCCTGAGGCAGAGTTGCCCCGGCTGACCTATTGGCCTATGAGTGAGAAATAAATGCTTGTTGTGGTGAACCACTAAGATTTGGGGGTTGTTCGTTAGTTAGTATCATCACAGCAATAGCTGACTAAGATAACATAGGTGGATATCACTGTCATTCCCATTTCCCAGATGGTGAAACCAAAGCATAGAAAAATTAAGTGAGTTCCTCAGGTCATAGCTAATAAAGGACAGAGTCCATGTTATAACTCACTTTTAACCATTAACTCCAAAAAGGCACGTGTATTGATACATCACTCACTGGCCTAAACATGTTTCCAGCATCCCTGCTCAACCCCGGGCCTGGGATCTGTAGTAACTTCAGTTTCTGGAGGAGCTGAGGACACTGTATGAGAAATAAATACCAATGGAAGCCTGTTTTCCAGTGTCAAAAGCCTTGACCTTGAAACCTGAGCTGTATGATCTGTTGCCCTTCACAGAGCACAGGAAAGGTGGCCAGGTGCTTGCAAATCTATAAAAACTATGCTGCAGTCTAAGTTCATAAGGGAAGCAGGCAGCATTACTTTTTTCTTCTCCTCTGGTCTCAGAGGTGGGGCATCTTTAAAAGCCTATGAATTTATACACATTTTTGTGCGTTTAGACTTGGGGTAAAATCTATTTAAGTGTCCATCACTGTGTTTGGCTGTATGTGTGTGCATGAGCATGTGTATGTATGTGCGTGTACGTGTGTGTGCATGTGTGTGTGTAGGTTGCACCACAAAAGAACATAGTTGAGGGATAGTGTGGACTAAAGAGGCTGGGCTCTGGAGTCTGACAGTCCTGGGTTTAAACATGACGCCCCCATTGTGTGACCTTGAACAAGTTTTGCAACCACTCTGAGTCTTAGTTCCTTTATTTTAGAAATAGGAAGATGTAATACCTGGATAAGGAATGGGATTAGCCTCCGTGAAGTAATATATATAAAGCATGTATCATCTTGCAGGGGTTCAATGAACATTTGCATCCTTTTCCCCTCTTGTCATTTCTTATAAACAGTGACTGTAAATTACAGATCCCCCAACTTGAGGACTTCCTGTGAACTCTACTGACATCTGAGGAGCTGCCCCCACCCCAGGGATGAAGCAGGAGAAGGCTCCTTTGTGGATCGGGACCTGGTCCTGCAACGCTGCATCTGTAAGTTTACAGTCCTCGGCTTAAGTGCCAAGAGGCATTGCAGTTCCTAGACAAAAGGCCTTAAACTAGGAGACATTTGCGCCTGGATTGAAACCATCTTTATTATTTATTAGCTGTGTGACTTAGGTCCTTCCTTTAACTTTCTATGCCTTATTTTCCTTTACATAAAATGTCATTACCATCATCATTCTCATAATGACCATGACCGACATCGTATTCATTACAGTCATCACCATATCATTACATCACCACCACCACAGGAACTATGAGTGGTATTCCCACCATTTACAGAGTTCTTAGTCTGTATGGTACTAACTGTTATAAATGCTTTGTCTCATTAAATCCTTATAACAAAGATTTAAGGCAAATACAATTACTATCTCCATTTTCTAGACAAGGCAACCAGGACATGCAAGAGTGAAATCATCTGAATCATGGGAACGTGATTCAAATCCAGGTAATATCACTCCTAGGCTAATTGCCTTAACCAATAAGCGGAACTGTTCCTTCTCCTTACCCTTCACATCTCAGCTCAAATATCCCATCTTTGGGAGTCTTCCTTGACTTCCTTCACCACCATTCTTCGCATGCAGAACTCCCTTTAAAGTTTTCTTCATTGTTCTCATCACGGTTTGTAACTCAACATTCATTTGTGTAGTTATTTGATTCATAGCTGTCTCTTCCATGTTTCATGAGGGCAGAGATGGCGGGCACTGGGTATCTTTTGTGTGCTGTCTTATACCCTGCACCCAGAGTAGACACTGCTTCAGAGTAAGTGGTCCACAATGTTGTTGAATAAATGAATGAATCCTGCTTCTGCCGTTAGCCTAGTTATGGTCCTGCTCCTCAGTTCTCTGCTCCCCACATTCCTTTTTAACTCATTTTTTGGTGGGCTCTCTGGGTTCTAGCTCAAGCAAGGGTCATCCTACTTGGGTCACCGTTAGCTAGATGGACTCCCCAAAACTGGCTCTGAAACAGTGTCATTGAGAATGGACAGGTGGGGGTGAGGAGAGGCAGGAGGCAGGGAAACGAGGCTGTGGTAACAATGAGGGATTGGCGATGAGGCCGTGATGAATGACTCTCAGTGGCCATGGTGGCAGTGGAGACCAGAGTCATGGACAAAGCCAAAAAACGTTACAAGGCAGAAATGGCTGGGCCTGGCGTCCGGAGCAGATGGGTGTGGGGCAACGTCACAAGGCAGAAATGGCTGGGCCTGGCGTTACAAGGCAGAAATGGCTGCGCCTGGTGTCCGGAGCAGATGGGTGTGGGGCAACGTCAGTTGCTCTAAGGTTTCAGCTTTGGAGGAAGAATAAAGCACGGTGACATCTACAGCCTTGATGGACATTCTAATGTTATCGCCCCAAAACTACAGGGTCTTTCATGCGTCTTGCTTTTGCATATGCTCTTTCCTTTGCCTGCAGCGCCCCACCCTTCCTTTCTCCACCTCAAAGGGAGCAGATGGGTGTGGGGCAACGTCAGTTGCTCTAAGGTTTCAGCTTTGGAGGAAGAATAAAGCACGGTGACATCTACAGCCTTGATGGACATTCTAATGTTATCGCCCCAAAACTACAGGGTCTTTCATGCGTCTTGCTTTTGCATATGCTCTTTCCTTTGCCTGCAGCGCCCCACCCTTCCTTTCTCCACCTGGACCACTCCTACTCACTTTCAAGACTCGGATCAAAGAATTTTTCTGCCCTCCCTGCAGGTTATTTCTGGCTCTGGGCTGCCACCACATTTTGGCTAGATCTTTCCTAAACCATGTGCCACATTGGGTTGTCATCACACGTTTACGTGCCCATTTGCTCCATCGGCTATGAGCTCTTTGGGAGCAGGCTTTGTAGTACCCTTCTTTCACCCTTTCATCCCAGACCTCTCCTCCCTTCCTCTTTTCCCCTTTCCCCTTCTCTCCCCTCCCCTTCCTTCCTTTTCCTTCCCCAATATCTTTAGATTTCTTGTAATGTTATAATGTGACATGAGCTCTCTTAATTAGAACCACAGAATGAGAGACAGGATGGAGCAGAGAGGTGGGATCTGCCTTGGCTGATGACATCTTTAGCTGAGATCAGGTCCTAGAGGAAGAGGAGTGTGGAGTCTGTAAGACACCACACACGCCTTCCTGCTTGTAGGATGGTGAGACCTTCTGCCTGCCTTTTTTGACATGAACTATTTGATTTCTCGACACAGTGCAGTTCACCATATCTGAGTCTGGATTCGGATCGTTACATCATTCATATAGGGTGCGCAGGCCAGAATGTGTGTTTAATGATAAAAGTGCCCCTCCCCGTGGGTTGATTTTCCCTTTAACTATGTTATTTATAGCCAAAATACATGTAGGGATAAGTGGTGGGCAGCGCGTGACTGGCCTCTCACTCAGCCCTCTGCTGCAGACGCTACCCAAGTGGGCGAACCTGTGGGGAGGTGGTGTGAAATCCGCTCATTCGATGACACAATCACTCTCGTGCTGCCATTCCGTCGGGCTCTCGGCACTGAGCCTGGTGGTGGAAGTGGGGGATGTCCTGCCGGTAGCCTGGGAAATGCTGCCAGTTACCCCCAACTTCAGCTCTGGGCTCTTACCTCTTGGGACTCAGTGCTGGGACCCTGGGGATCTGACCACTGACCACCCAGCAACTTTCTTGCCTCTGGTTCTTATCTGCTCTTGGATGAGTCACTTAACCTCTCTGCACCTCATTTTACTCATGCATAAAATGAGGATCGTGATAATATACTACCTCGCAGGACCATAGTGAGTAGGAAATGATATAACGTATGTGAATTACTGAGAGCAGTGCCTGTCACGTAATGAGTGCTATGTAAGTGTTAGGGACTACTCCTGACATCCCACCATCGTTACATTGGGTTCTGACATTATTCCTCTAATCAGCCCGATCTTAGCAAGCCTCGCACCTTCTCTTTATTTAAGTCTCATTCCAATGTCACATTCTTGGAGAGGCCTTCCCTGACCCCCAAACCCAAAGTAATAATCCCATTCTGCCACTCTCAAAACTCCCTATTTCATTATGACCTGTCATTGACTTTATGGTACTCATCGTACTTCACATTCTTATCTGTGTACTTATTTATTGCCTCTCCCCATCTTAGAAGGTAAGCTTCCCTGTCTTCTTGACCACAGCCTCCCGAGTGTTCAGCACCCTCAATAATTATTGTTATGAGTTGAATGTCCTCATCTGACATCTTCTGCCTTGTCCTGAACCCTCTGTAAGCTTGGTTCCAACAACTGAGTACCACAGTCGGGAAAAATCAAGACTGGGTGGAATGTTCAGTGTTCACTGCACTGCTTCCCTTCCACCCCTGGGTGGAGCCCTTGCTGCAACTTTCTAGCGAGTGTATCTTGTTCTTTTTACTCTCAAGATTGGACTGGAAATACATCATACTAAAGTGTGAATGATTGATAGGGACAAAGTACCAACTCTCTTAAGAGATTGAAGCTTGGCTTAATTCTGCTTGCCCTCCTTATAAGGAAAGATGTGAGGACAGTGCAGGGAGGGGTAAGACGGTGAGGTGCTGATTCCAAATCTTCTAATTAGCTGTGTGATCCAGGACAAGCCACTTACCCTCTCTGAGTACCGGTATCATTAGTTTTTAAATGCGCTGCTTCCTCTGAGGGGTCGTTGTGTCAAATGCAATTCTTGTGTCTGAAAATACCTCCTGTCTTATAAAACGCTTCCCGAATAAGCTGTTATTATTTATCATAACAGAAAACAGGGGGGAGTGACTGAAGTGAGTGACAAGTTGAATAGAAACCAGCAAAATGCCTCAGGGGACGCCTTGTCTCCCTGTCTCTTTATTCACTACCCAAAGCCTTGGGCTGCCTCGGATATGACTGCTGGGCATCCGCTCCCTGCCCCTGCTGCCCTGCCCCGCTGCCTTCACTCTTAGTACGGTTTTGACAAGGAGTCCCAGGTCCCACCAATTTAGGGAGATAAGAGATGCTGAGGTCAGCTGTGTAAAGTCTCACAGTCAAATCTCCCTTTAGTGTGTCCAGGCACTGGGGCCCACCCAGCCTTTCTCTTGCCCACATCATCCACTCCCAGGGGCCCTGAGAAGCCTGAAATCTTTTTTTTACTTTTTCCCCTTGCTGTCGTGGTCTGACCCCATACCCACCAACAACCAGCAGCTTCTCTTAGTCAAGCTGGGTCCCCCCTCTAGGCCCGTCCCTTCTCCTCCCCATGTCTAACACCTCTCTGGTTCATGAGCATCCACTGAGATTGTGAAAGGGCACAGGACAGACTAGGGACATGTACACTCAGGACACACTCTCTGTGGCAAAGGCAGTATTTTGTGCGCTCAGGAGGATGCGTGCTGGCACCTGACTGCCTGGGTCTCCATCCTGGCTCTGGTGCTTACTAGCTCTGTGATATTGAACAAGTTACTTCTCCTCCTGTGCCTCTGTTTATTCATCTGCAACATTAAGAGAATCGTTGGACCTACTTCAAAGGCCTTTTGTGAGGATTAAAATGGATTTATTCACATAAAGTATCTAGAATGATACCTAGCAGAGAGTTAAATACCTGGTGAATGTCGGCTAGCCAGCATCCAAGGAAGATGAGAAACAGGATACAGTGCAGAACAGACCTATACCTTGATCTTCAGCCTAGAGCTGCCCATCTGTGCCTGTCCTAGTCCAGCCAAACCGGCCAAAGTCAGCAGAACCCCCAGCCAACCCACAAACGTATGAGCAAAATAAGTGCTTATTGTTGCACACGACTGAGATTTGTGATTGGTTGTTAGGCCACAGTAGCTGACTGATACACCTGGCAAGTGGTGAGGAATCACCACGTTATTGTTGATTTGGCTCGGGCCCCCAAACCCAAAGCAGGGGATGGCTGGTGAGCTGGGCTGGACCGCGTGGAATGCCTCTCTGCCTTCAGCCAGTGGAGTCAGGTTAAAGTAGGCTGTCACTGCCGCCAGTTGCTCCTCCATCCACACCTTGTTCCATGTCCAAAGCTGAGCCTTAGATCTCTCTGTACCAGGGTTGCATGTAGGAAAAAGGCAGAAGAGACCAGGAGAAGGTCAGACATATTCTGACGGAGCGCTATGCCCAGCAGGGCACCTTAAGCCCAGCAGAGCTGCTTAAAACACATGAATGAAAGAGAGAGGAGAGAAGGCCAGTGGGTCGGCTCTGAGAGGTTGGGCTCTGAGTTAGTTTGCTTTTGCTGCTGCTTAGGTAAAAGAGAGAAAAGAGAGAAAAAAACAACACTCACTCTATTTACTTACTTTTAAAAATATATTTTTTAAAATTTTCAATTACAGTTGACATACAATATTAACATTAGTTTCAGATGTATAATGTAACGATTAGACATTTAGATAACTTATGAACTGATAAGTCTAGTACCCGTTTGACACCATGAAGTTATTTTAATATTATTGAACGTATTTCCTATGCTGTATTTTACATCCACATGACTGTTTTTATAGCTGACAGTTTGTACATCTTAATCCTTTCCCCTTTTTCATCCATCCTCCAGCACCCCTCCCATCTGGCAGCCATCCAGATGATCTTTGTATGAGTTTGTTTCCATTTTGTATGTTCATTTGTTTTGTTTTTTAGATTTCACACGTAAGTGAAATCATATGGTATTTGTCTTTCTCCGTCTGACTTATTTCACTTAGCATAATGCCCTCTAGGTCCATCCATGTTGTTGCACACGGCAACATTTCATTCTTTTTTATGGCTGAGTAATATTTCATTTTATATATGACCACATCTTCTTTATCCATTCGTCTATCAATGGACACTTAGGTTGCTTCTATATCTTGGCTATTGTAAATAATGCTGTAATGAACATGGGAGTGCATATGTCTTTTCAAATTAATTATTTGAATTTCTTTGGAATAATACTCAGAAGTGGAATTATGGGTCATATAGTAGTTCTATTTTTAATTTTTTGAGGAACTTCCATACTGTTTTTCTTATTGGTTGTACCAATTTATAATCTCATTAACAATGCACGAGGGTTCCCTTTTTTCCAACACTTATTTGTTAATTTATTGATGATAGCCATTCTGACAGGTGTGAGGTGATATCTCATTGTGGTTTTAATTTGCATTTCCCTGATGATTAATGATGTGAACATCTTTTCATATTTATTGGCCATCTGTATGTCCTCTTTGGAGAAAGGTCTATTTAGGTCCTCTGCCCATTTTTTAATCGACTTGCTTATTTTTTATTTTTTTGGTATTAAGTTGTATGAGTCCTTTCTATATTTTGGATATTAATCCCATATCGGATATATCATTGGTGAATATCTTCTCCCATTCAGTAGGTAAACAATACCTATTTTAAAGTAAAGTGACTCTGCTCTAGAAGGTGGGGCCCAATGAGTGTGTCTTAGAGCAGGGGTCCCCAACTCCCAGGCCGCTGACAGGTACTGCTCCACGGCCTGTTAGGAACCAGGCGGGTGAGCAAGTGAAACTTCATCTGTATTTGCAGCTGCTCCCCAGCACTAGCATCACCGCCTCAAATCATCAGGCATTAGTTTCCCACAGGAGCACTAGTCCCTGGTACCAAAAAGTTTGCGTATAGTCCATGCGTTGCCATGTTCCCTTTCCCTCAGGTGAGGTGGCACCTGAGAGGAGAAGGGGAAGGCTGGGGGCTCTCCTAGGTTTACT
>NW_006442491.1:26472099-26473364 GCF_000325575.1 Pteropus alecto
GCGTGTGTGTATATGTGCGTGTGCGTGTGTAATTATTTAGCATAGTACTTGTCTTTATCGAAGGTATATATATATATGCTTACTAGTTTTTTTTTTTTTGCTAGTATCTGTCATTCATCACAAGAATGTAATCTCCTTGATGGCAGGACCGATCTGTTTTCCATACTGTACATCCAGTGCCTGAAATAGTAGCTGGCACAGGGTCGGTGGTCATTAAGTGTTTGCTGAATGAAAGAACGGACGAAGGAATTCGTGCAGTGGCCCGTGCTGTAAGGTGTCAGCTTGGTCACTCTTTGCTCTTTGCCTCTTTATCTTCCCCTAACATGTCCTCACCCACGGCTGAAGGAACTAGAAGACGTTAACCAGGAGGCCCGTTCTTTTTTTTTTTTTTTTTTTAATTATTGGTGCGATGTTGGTTAATGAAGTCATATAGGTTTCAAGTATATACAATTCAATAACATGTCATATGTATATTAGGTGGCCCATTCTTTTTTACTCAGATTGCTCCAGTACCAGACGCCTGGGGTCTAGAACCCGCTCTCCATCTGCAACTCTGGACTCTGTCTTGTTTGGTTTCGTACCTGGCCTACTCCGTATTGGCGATCTGATTTGGACCCAGCTCTCTTCTGGCCCCAGGCTCCAGGGCATGGCCCTCCAGGCAGAGAAGTGTCCCATGTCCACCTTGCTTGTCTGGAGGGGATGCTGACAATCTACAGAACCATGGAGGACCAATTGCAGGGATTCCTCAGTCTGTGTGATAACACTCTTACAGTTTAGTCTCTTAAAAGTCTTTACCAATGTATTTTTTATTGATTTAGCTCATTCTGTTGCCATTTGCTCCTGTAGTGATTCAAGCAAATGTAGTAACTTCTATGTAGATGGACTCTGCCAATCTTGTTTGTAAAGATACCTCTGTGAAGTGCCCAGGAATGCTTTCTCTCACTGCTCCAGGAAGGGTTGCTCGGTTCCAGGGTGTAAAACAAACCCCCAGAATTTCCAGGTGGAGTCTTGGCTGAACTCCATGGCTGCTGCTTGTGTTCAATCAACATTCCTCACCCGCAGCTGCTGAAGGAGGCTGGGGACCCATCCTTTGCTATTTGACTCCTCCAAGTTCACATACATTTGAGCTGCACTTTGTAATTGTTGCCTTTAATTTAGTATTCTCTGTCTCTGATTTCCTTTTGATTTATGGCTGGAGCCTCCAAGTCCCTCTTCAGAGGCACCTTATACTTGCCTGTTACCACATCTCCTTACATCTGGCCGGA
>NW_006442491.1:26473396-26520284 GCF_000325575.1 Pteropus alecto
TCATGAGTATTGCAGACAATTCTCCTTCCAGCACATGGCTTGAAGCTCAATAAATATTTGTGAAGGAGAATAATAATCATAGAAATCACTAATGATTTTTGAGCTCTTGGTGTGTGCCAGTCACTATGTTAATCATTTAACATATTCACTTTTTATAGCACTCCATTAAGGGAGGCACTATTTTTGTACCCATTTTACTGATGAGGAAATTGAGGCAGGGAGAGGTTCAGTCACTTGTTCTGGACCACGCCACGCGTGAGGGGTGGAGCCAAAATTTAAATCTAGGTGAAAACCTCTGCTCGTCACCACTGTGTTCTCTGAAGGTAGCAAGGATGGCGGAAGGAGCAGGGATGAGATGCTGGTCAGAGAACTGAGTCTTTAAGACAGTCGAAGCCATAACCACAGAGCGAGCCCTTGAAAGGGGCATCTTGGCTGGCAGATCTCATCTCAGGGGCTTAGGAAGCCTAGATCCCCCTGCCTGTTTCATCAGCCCGACTCTGATTTTGCTATGGTTTTTGCCTCTCCATGAAATCGGGAGGATGGATTTCCTGTTTGCGCCTCTGGACCAAATCTCCACCTTCCCCCACCCAGCGCTATGCCTGGGAGGCTGACCTGTATTGACCACATCACTGGGCTTGCAGATGGGTTCAGTCAGCTAGCACCCGCGGAGACCCGAGGGAAGGAGGAAAGTGAGGTTGTGATTCCCCTGGCCGCCTCCCTGTGTCTCACCGCGGCCCTTGCTCCCTCCCGTCAGGAGCCCTCTCCACATATCCCTCTCTGATTCCAGGCTAGGGTGGGTAGAGCAGCCCCTCGTTACTGTCCCCGAGGTCCTGTACTCTTCTGAGCGGTTTCCTGCCCCTGTCGCACCTTTGTAAATGTCTCTCTGTTAAAGTGTCCGTAAAGTCCTCGATCTGAGCACGACATCGCATACCTATCAGGACTCTTACTGATATCCGTGGACTTTAGTTTGGGCCATTTCTGATCTTCAGATAACCGGCTTCTGCCTGCACCCCGTAACTCTACTGAACCACAACCCGTCCATGTTGGAGCTCCTTCCTAGTTCTGGGGATGCGTTGTACTGTGGAAATAACCCTGCCTTTCAGGTCAGTGTTGGTTTCAATGCCTATTTCTGATACTCACTGTATGACTTCAGGCAAGTAACTTACCCATGCCTCAGCTCTCTCGTCTGCAAAATGGGAGGTAGCACTTCACAGGTTTATCGTGAAAATCAAATGGCACGATGCATGTAAAACCTAGCAGGTGGACATCGGTTTCCCTGGTTTTGCCCTTCCTCTCATGATTGCTAGCTCTCTGGATCACCTATCCATTGTGTTGGGTGTAGCCTCTTATCTTTTCGCTGGACAGTTGACTTTTGTCTTGCCCCAAGGCGGGGCAGATAGAACTCCAGAGAGGAAAAGGGAATCTCCCGATGCCCAGGGTGGTGAGAAAGTCAGAGGAGGGCAAAAAAGACAACTCGAGAGTTTAAAACGATAACACACGGAGAAGGGCGAATAATTACAGAGAGCAAGCGAGGGGAGGGCGATTTAATTCTGGTCTTCATAGAACAGGCCTACTTTATCAGCCAGAAATGCTAAAATTCATGTTTTTCCCTGATATTCTCAGCTAGAGAAAGTTTCAGTGTAATATCCTGGTCTGATAGCCAGATGGCCATGGCTCCCACTAAAATGGATAAAGGAGTCCCCCCTGCCCCACCCCTTACCTCTCTCGTTTCCACAATGGAAAGACATCTCTCTCCACCTGAAGTTAGAAGTGCCTGGATCAAAATTTGGCTGCGTCGACTCCTAGCTCGTGGCATCTTGGGGGAGGGCCTTAACCACTCCAAACATCATTTCTCTCATTTTTAAAAGGGGAATAATGATAACCACTCATCAGCGTGGTTGGGCTGATGGTTGAATCAGGAGCAGATGATGAATGTGAAAGGCATAATACAGAGCCAGAAGAGCATTCCGCCCTCAGTCTACACTCATTTCCACCTTTCTTTCGTTCCTACTGTAGCTAAACAGGTGCCCCTTTTCATTTCAGGGGAAACCTAAACATTTACGGTCCTGTATTTTTTAAGACACATGAAAAACCCTTGATTTTTATTATCCACTCTTGGACAGGGTAGGAATGCCTCCACCCTGTCTGCTCTCTCATCAGGCAGTGCATTTTCTGTTGAATCGTGAATTCTAGGGCTGCTCTCTGGTTCTCTGCAGCCGAAGGTGAATGTCTGGGTAAGGGGGGCCGAGGTTCAGAGTATGGCTGTTCTGAGTCCCATAAGGACCCTGTTTTATTTTATGTGTTTCCTATGTCTTTCTACGTTCTTTGTGAACATTATCCTTCAGAAGGGAGAACGAGAGATAATGAAGGGAAAGACCATGTGGGAAGGTGAAGACTCATTTTTATTTATAAATTTTATTATTTACCACTTATTTTCCTTAATTTGCAATAAGAAAAGAAAAATGGTCCTCTAAACATCTGAGCATTCAGTTTTCCCTAGCGAAAGCACATTATTACTTCATAGGCGTATGGTCTGATGTGTTCCTTTTTCGTAAGCAGGAGTGATGCAGAAGTTTCAAGCTTGCCCTCCAGCATTGGGTGTGACTCAGAAAGAGCTCATTTGGTCAGCAGTCTTTCACATTCTGTCAGCTTCATGTTTTAATTGTATTAGAATTAAGCTTTTAAAGCTCAAAAATATAATTAGTTACATTCCATTTCAATCACAATAATTCAGACCTGCCAATGTGGTCCTTGGCCAACAGGTGGATCAGCCTTACCTATCCCTGGCTACCTGGTCTTATCTTCTGTGCAGCTTTGAAAAAACACAGATGCCAAAGTCCCACTCCCTAGTGTTTATTCATTCTGTAGCGGAGCTTGGGAATCTGAATCTCTATATAGTACCGCAGGGGATTCTGATGTGCAGCCAGGATTGAGAACCATGGAGCTGGGCAATGCAGGGGTGAGGTGAATGAGTTTCTACTGCCTTACGATTTTATCGCTACTTTCCAATGGGATTGTTTTCATTTAATAAGACAATACGGCAAGCCACATTCAAAGCAGCCTTTAGCCAGAGGCTGATACTGGGTATCAGAATACAGGGGATAAGAGACAACTGCTGTCAGCACTTGTTTCTTGTCTCAAAGCAGCGTGATCCTTGGTGAGCCTCTTTTCTTCTGTGGGCCTTGGCTTCCCAATCTATAAAGTGGGCGTACTGGATGAAATACTTTCTACAGGTCTTCCAGTGTTGACATTTATCGATGCTGGGTCTCTGCTGGGGAGACACTTAATCGTTCGGTGGGGAAAGCCTTGTTCCCTCCTGCCACCCCAAGGGGAAACAGTGACCAGGGGAGGGGGGAGAGGAGATGGCTAGGGAGAGAGAGGAGTGTAGGCTGCAGGGTTAGTCCTGGAGTTGATCCAGAATTGACACGAGGATCTCAAGTCATGGCTCACTGACTTTCGATGAGCCTCAAATGTCATCATGGACACTTGATTCTTACAGGATGGGAGCACATGGAATTCTACATGTGGGTAGATAGCTGGCTTTGGGAGAAGAGGGTTCTCTCTCCTTAGATGAGATGACCAAGTATGTGAGCCAGTAGAGGACAGAGGGTCCAGAGTAAAGTTTATGCTTTGTGACCTTTAATAATGTGATAAATATGAATTTGCATTACTCCTATTATTAAATCTCCACACTGCAGTGTTAACTGGTTCAAGTTTTGGCCCCAGCTCACCTACTAATTGGCTCCGTAATCTCAGGTGAGCCAAGCTCCCTCTCTGAGACACAGCTATTTTCTTTGCAAAATAAGAGGATATGATCATCTAAAGACTTCCTGCCTCCATCTGATAAATGTGATCAAAACGTTGAAATTAGTGGTTGAACAATCAGTAATCTGAGGCTCACCTTTCAAAAAGAAAAAGGCCAGCTGGAAAATGGCATAATTAAAAGAGAGAAAGAAAACTCTCTCGCAAGAGGCTGCTGTTTCACAGAAAGTCAGCACGGCTGTGATATTCTAAGCAGCATATTCCGATGACAGGGAAACATGGTGGATGCGCTGAAAGATGAGCAGCGAGTGGTAAGTGGAGGTGTTTGAAATCAAAGAGTCTATTTTAAAAGACAGCTAATAAAGCTGGAGGAGCCAACATCCTGCTGCCAAGACTCTAGTCTCTGCTGCCGAGCTGGAGCCCTGGGACTGTCCTTGGCCCCAACACGTGAGCAGGAAGAAAGGGAGCAAAGGCTGGAAGCGGGGCCCGGGTTTCTGTGCAAGGAGCGGGGCACACGGGCAGAGGAGGACTGCAGCCGTCCTGTGAGCCCAGCCAGCTCTAGGCGTGAGGGTCTGGGCGTTTCTCCAAGAGCTGCACGGTGCTGGAGAGCAGCGAGAGCGCAGCGGTTAAGAGCAGGGACCCTGGAGCCAGACTGCCTGGCTTTGAAGTCCAGTTTTGTCACTTAATAGCTGTGAAGCCTTTGGGAGAAGAGGGTTCCCTCTCCTTAGATGAGATGACCTCTCTGAATCTCATCTTCCATGTCTGCAAAACTTAATAACATTAGCTAGTCATAGGGTACAGTGAGGATACGAGTTAATATTTGTAAAGCACTTGGAACAGAGCCTGGTTACATGGTACATCGGTGATATCTCTCAATATCTATCTATCTATCTATCTATCTATCTATCTATCTATCTATCTATCTATCTACCTACCTACCTACCTATCTATCTATCTATCTATCTATCTATCTATCTATCTATCTATCTATCATCTATATTTGTCTGTCTCTGTATCTTTATCTACATCATATCTAGAGAGTTAGTGTATATCAAGCACTTAGAATGCTGTGTAGAACATAGTGTGTACTGAATCAGTGCTTGGTTGCTATGGTTATTATGATACCTGGGCACCAGCCTTCATTCATTCATTCATTCATTCATTCCTCCCTTCATTCAGTCTTCCAGCAAACATTGGTTGAGGGTCAATGACGTACCAGACTGCTAGGGTAAATATATAAAATGTGTTTATTTATATGTATAAACAAAATGTGACCTATAAACAATATCAGGTGGGTCTTGTCAGCTTCTTAGGCTCAGGCCCAAAGCTAATCACTCCCCGTGGTTTTCGATTAAATAAGACACTGAAAGCTAGCCTGTGCTAACACCTCCAGGACCCCAGCAGCCTCCCTCTAGTCTCCTCTGAGAATCAGACCACATCTGTAAGAGGAGACCCTCAAGCAGTCCGACACCACAGCCTGGGACCGACCTAGCTTTCAGCATCTCTCTGAACCCTAGGCTCATATCCCAACTACCCAGTGACTGTCTCTACTGGAATATTCACAGCTAACTCTACTCATCGTGCTCCCAGCCCATGACATTCCCAGTTCATGACGCACCCCTCCCAGTGTAAACCTTTCCCTGGTTTCCTGACTCAGCGAATGGTGGCAGCATCCTACAAATGCAAGCCAGCAACACTTCCTTCACCTCCCTCTTACCCTGCATCTCCTTCCTTGATAAGTCACATCTGTCCTCATCTGTTCTGCTCTGTATCTCCATCAGTCTGGGACATCATTGACTCTTGGCCAATGGCTGCTGGGAGACTGAATGGATCAATGAATGAATGAATGAATGAATGAATAAATGAAGGAAAGTCTTTGGGTATCATAATAATCATAGCAACCAAGCATTGATTCAGTACATACTCTGTTCCAGACACCTTTCTAACTTTCTGATATACGTTAACTCTTCCAATCCCCCAGAGTTGGCACTCATCCTGTATTTGTTGAATGAAATCAAAACACACATGAGGAAATCAGGTTCTGGTGGATCAGCCTCAATCCGTAGCATCAGTGAAACTTGTCGGTGCATTCCAGGTGTCTGGACAGAGCGTCCACATCCCCTTCAAAGTTGCTGGTGTTTTCTCACCTTGCAAAGCCATCTCAGAGCCAGGTCTTACGGCGTTGTGTCTGGCCTGGCGCGTGCAATTTCTGGGCTGTTTTTACTCCCTACCAGGAAGATAAAGAAGCTATCGCTTCACTGAGCCCCCTAATAGCCAGACCTTATTTTCCCTGCCACCCCGGGGGCTCTTGCTCACCACGAGCTTACTCCTGCGAGCTCTGCACAACACACTGTAAAAGGAAAATGGTAATTAGACGGAATGCTTGATCAAGAGAATTTGAGTAGAAAAAAATACTTTAGTTAAGTGAAGCAGTAAAGATTGCTTTAAAGTGTTAGACACATACCCATCTCCTTTGAAAGAGGAGATGAGGAGATGCACAGAGTGCGTCATGCATCTGTGAGCACCATCCCCCTGGGGCTCGGGGTCAGGCTGGTCCCCTGGGGGCCATGCATGAATGGTTGATGAGACCAACAGCTTTGGCTTTGTCCCTAGTCACATCTCAACAGCCTGAGACCAAAGGCCCAACCCAGCTAGATGGGATTGAACAGGATTACAGACATATCAGGGCCTCCGTCTATACCCAAAACAACTGCACAAGGAGAAGGTTGGGGAATACACTGTGGCAGTCTACGCAGAGACACCCTAGCTCTTGCTTACTTACTTTTTCTGTAGTATTTACTATCACTGGAAACTGTTCTTATTTGTTTATTGCCTTATCCCAACTGTACTGGAAATTTCATTGGGGCAAGGATTTTGTCAGTCTGGTTTGCCCCTGCACCAGTGCCGTGCAAGGAGCGTGGCACATAATGGGCCCTCTAGAATATTCCATGAGGGAAGATTCTTTGACTGCTCACTGCAGAATCCCTAGTGGCCCAAACATTGCCTAGTATACAGTTGGGCTTCTAGGTCACAAGCTCTGAGAGCAGGGACTTTGTCTTCTCATTGCTGTACCTGCAGTGTTTAGCATTCTAGTAGGTGCTCTGGAGCGGGGGTCAGGAAACTTCTGGAAAGAGACAGATAGTCAACATTTCAAGCTTTGTGGGCTATGCGGTCTCAGTCATAGCTACTCAACTTTGCTGTCGTAGTGCGAAAACAGACAGACCGTTCATAAATCAACAAGTGGGCATGAATCTGTTCCAATAAAACTGTATTTCCAAGAACAGGCAACAGGCCAGATTTGGAGTAGCTCGCTGACTCCTGCTCTAAAATATAGACTCCATAATAGCAGGGATTATTTTTTAATCTATGAATCTATGCCTAGCATCTAGAACAGGGCCTAGCACGTAGTAAGTATGCAATAAATTTATAATGAATGAATGAATGAATGAACGAGGGACCGAAAGTGGTTTTAGTTAATAGTTCCTTATGGGTCAGGGAGGAAGAAGATACCAGAAGCCTCCTTTTATCTGGGAATCATGCCTGGAGTATAATTCTCAAAGTTGGGAGTCTAGAGTACATGAAGGGGGACAGGGCCTGGGATGGAAGAGGGACAAGTGACCTTGTCGTGTAGAGAATGGTGGAAGGAACTGGAGAGATTGAGTTTGGAGAAGAGTCAGAGGGGAAACATAATATCTATATTGAAGGACTTTCACATGGGGGAACAATTAAGTCTTTCTAAGAAACAAGGGGGAGGGCTATTTCTAGAACTTTCTAGAACTTTGTTAATAGTTGTCAGACCTGGCTAACACGAGCAGCCTGGCAAGAGAATGCACGTAAGTAGACATGGGAGGCTGTGGAAAGAATTCAAATGTTGGGTGGGACAGGATTAGATAACACTGGGTCCCTTCTGGCCTCAAGAGCCTTTCTGACATTGATGTCTATGGCACTGTTCCCCACGTAGCAGATGGTGATGGCCCTTCAATGAAACCAGACTCCTCAGCCTGGTACAGGAGGGCTCCCAGGACCTCCCCCAGCCACCCTCTCCTGCCTCAGTGCTCCTATTCTCACGGGATTCTGGCCCACCTCCACCAAACAGCCTTTGGCATTCTCCAAACTCCTGGCCTTTGCACATACAATCCTGAGTTAGTTTAGGCTTCCCCAGAAAGAGAACCCGAGGCAAAGATTCAAGTGCAAGTAGTTTATTTGAGAGTTGATCCCATGAAGCACTGGGGGACGGGGAGGGAGGAGAATGGGAAAGTGAGAAGGGGAAGGGAAGGCAGCCAGCAGAAGGAGTTTAACTCACTGGAGAATTTCCGGAAGCCAGTGTAGGACACACCTCAGAGTTATCCCACGTGAAGGGTGAGAAAACGGAAGTATTTACTCATTAATTCCCATCAATTGGTAGTTGAGGGCTACTTTGGGGGTGGAGTGAGATAGTAGGGTGATGAGCTGTTAATTTCCTACCACCTCCTGGCTTGTCACTTAGATGGGCAGAGGTGAGCACAGGTATCAGGAGAAAGCCCCCAGGCAGGTGATGGCAGTGGAAGTGCAGCACTGACGTGGTTTAGGGTGCGGGGCCGTCAGGAGGGCCCCAGCCATGTGGGCCAAAGCTTCCTTCTGCTGGAACTCCCAACCCCCTCTTCTGCTCTGATTTTGAACCCACTTCATTGTCACACAGGCTGCTCTCTGGGAATGGTTATGCGTCAAGCATCGATTGGCTTCAGCTCAGGGTCAAATGAGGTTTTGATTGGGCTAAAGGATGATTCACATGGATGTAACTCTAATTACTGGTCCCGCAAAATAGATGGGGTTCACTCATTTGAGCAAAGACAGTTTGTATGTGCAGCGATGGACAGTGTTCACAGTGGTAACACAGGAGACTTTGAGTGTGCATTCAGTGTCCACATGGCCTCCCTCTCTGACCATTGAACTACTCTATCCCAGCCATCGTCACTATGAAACAAATCTGCCTCCTCTGGGAACATCAACTCAGACCCTTAGGGAGAGAAGGTTCACAGCCCCCTTCAGACTGTGTGATTCTGGCTGCTGACTCTCATGGGGGCCAGATAATTATGGCTGATTGAGCTCCCCAAGACTTACTCTTGCAGTAAGTCTCGCCAGCAAGCCTTGTGGCTGAATAGCAGAATTAAGAGACTGGTTAGAAAGAAGTTGCACCCTTTCCATGTGCAGCTTTAATTCATTTTTTCATGCTATAAATATTGAGTGCCTCCTGTGAAACAAATGCAAACAAAACAGGTACCAGCCCTGTCCTCGTGAAGTTCACAGCCTAGTAGGAAAGATGAACCTTAATCAAATAACCACACAATATGTAATTACAAACTTTGAATTAAGTTGGTGTGAGGATCTGTAGACTGCTTGCTTAACATTTCAGGGAGACTGCCTAGGCCTTTGCAAATTCATCTGTTCGGCTTTAGGATAAAAAGCAGCGAGTGCATGGTAGAGAGCAAAGTGGCCGGGTGAGTGTGCCGATCTTGTAGCGGCCGGTAATTATAGCTGGTGCATTATTAATAAGCATATACTCCATCCCTGCCTCCCAGTTATGAACTGCAGCTTTGGCTGAATGCTGTTAAGCTTGAACCCCGAGCCCTAACTAGGATGCGTTGTCTCTTTGTTTAATGAAAGGTTTTAGGGAATAGAGACCTATTACCAGAGGCACGTAATTGTTTTTGGAATCATGAGAGCCCAACAGATCTTAGGAGGATGCAGCTGGTGAGAATGGTGCTGTGGTGTCTGATGGCCCAGCTCAGCTTCAGAGGGGGCGGGGGCCAGAGGGTTGGGGAAGAGAGAAGGACCATTTACCCCGTTCTGGGAAACCCAACTGAAGCATGAGGGATGGAGCGGCTCTGCTTGTTTCCTCTCATCATCTGTTTTTTTCTTCCTGTCACTGTGAATTGCTTTCTAGTTCTCAAGAGCATAATGCAATATCAACCACTTTGGCTAGAGCTTTCTCCTTGGGAGGCAGTTAGCACATTAACAAGAGGCAGAACAAAGCCAAGAACAGCAGCCTTGACCCCTAAAGTCCATTATGCCCCAGGGAAAAGTTCCCCCACAGTAACATCACTGGAGGTGACATCTA
Source organism: Pteropus alecto (assembly GCF_000325575.1). Lineage (NCBI taxonomy): Eukaryota > Metazoa > Chordata > Mammalia > Chiroptera > Pteropodidae > Pteropus > Pteropus alecto. The sequence goes on from NW_006442491.1 coordinate 26,483,256, forward strand.
CACATTAGGATGCCTGGGCAGAATTCCCCCCCTTGGACAGACAGGGAATGACCTTGGCAAATGCGGAAGCCATTTGGGTCCCTTTGCAGACCATAAACTTGGACTTGAGAGAAGCGGAATTAAAAATAAAAATAAAGCAGAAGTTTTCGTCAAGTGGAAACAAGTTCAGATGTCACTGAAAAATGAAGATTGCATGGATTTTACACACAACTGTGTGATCTTACATTTATGGCAACAGCGCGATCTTGGGCAAGTTTCTCGACATCTCTGAGACTGAGATTTCTCATGTGTGAATGTATTTGTTCAACAAATATTTAACATGAGATACAGCATTTAGTAATGTGGGCAGTTGCAGTTTGAAGAGTCAGGCATGGGGATGGAGTTAGGGAAGAAGAGAGGTACATGGGACTGTGCCCCTTGGTGAGACACAGAAGGAAGGTGAAAAGAACCTCTGCTTTGGGTATGTCAGGCATCCCAGGCCCCATGGAGTATAGGTTAATTGAGGCAGGTTTGAATAAAGCCACTACCCAAGAGTGTCACTGCCAAGAACCATTTAATTCTGGGCCTTGGGGCAGCAATGGGGATGGGAGGGAGAAGGGAGCTCACATTTACTGAACACCTACTGGGCGCCAAGAAGCACGTCATAAACATACACGTATTGTATGGAGTCTCTGACTCTCCAGCTGGGGGAGATATTACTGCTCTCATTTTACAGATAACAAAATGGAGACTCTGAGAGTTTTAAGTCACGCAGCTATTAGGTGGCAGAGCTGAGATTCAAATTCAGATTTAACTGCTTCCGAAATCCTCATGTTTTTTTTCCACCAAGGGGATAGCTAAGCCCCTTTCCAGATCTCCACCCCACAGAACCCTCAGGTTGAGGAGAGAGGGGCATAAGGAATAGACTATTACAGGGGGTCGAGATAGGACAGGCATGGATGGGCGCATGCATGCACCTTACCTCCCACATAGTTCTGGTCCCTTCTCCATCCTCCTCTGGACAGTCTCAGCCACATTTATGACCACTTCAGCCTTTAGCATAGAGAACCAATTATCCAAATGCCTACTAGGCATCTGCAGTTGGATGACCTACCGATACCCCAAACTCAATATATCCGTACCCAAGTTGATTACATGCTTCCTTCCGTACTCACCTGCTCTTCCTCTATTATTCTCTGACTCAGTGGATATCATCTGTTCAAGCTGGTTCTCTGCAAAAATTCTCCACAACTCTTTGGTCAATCAGCCCAAGACCTTTGTTCATATTTCTCAGCCATGTCCTTCTCCAGCTGCTTCCTTCTGCCATCTTCCCTGATTTGAGCACCGAGCACCTCATGTCAGGAATAGTCACATATTCTCTCATCTAAGGGCTCTTTCTGACCCCAACTCATACTTTGTTTTCATGTGTTGGTGGAAGTTGTGGCATTAGAGCTGGGCAGTGGAAGGTGAGTAGAACTTTCTCAAGTGGAAATTGGGAGCTGGCCAATAGCTAGATCTTACTATTCCAAGTGTAGTCCGTGGACCAGAAGCACGGGTAATACTTGGGAGTTTGTTAGAAATGCAGAATCTCGAGTCCTACCTCAGACCTAAGGACTCAAAATCTGCATTTTAATATGATATCCAGGAAATTCATGTGCCATACTAAAGTTTGAGAAACATCAACATAAAGTGAACAGCATGAGCAGACTGCAAAGATGAGAAAGAATGGGGCATTTTTGGGTATATTTGGCCCGAGGGGAGGGAAAGTAAATATTTGAAAGCTGGCACACTGTGCAAGGTCCAGGTTATTACTCTGTGCATGATAAACTCCTCGCAGTCCCCCTAGGAGGTATTGTAATCCCTGAGGAACTAGGAGTACTGGGAAAGACATTGTTATATCTATTTAAAGATAAGGAAACTGAGGCTTACAGAGGTTAAATCATGTGCCTAAAGTCCCATGGATGGTGAGTAGTAAGGTCAGAATCTGAGCCCAGCCTTCAGAACTCCATTGCTCCAGCTGCCTCAGTTTAGTGGGCACTGCTCCCCTCCCTATCACCAAGCTTTATAGAGCTGCGGTTCTCAAACTTGAGTGTGCATCAGAGTTACTTAGAGGGCTGGTTAAAACACAGATTTCCCTACTCCACCTCCAGGGTTTCTGATTCAGGGGATCTCAGGTAAGTTTGAGAATTTGCATCTTTAACGAGCTCCCAGGTGATGCTGATGCTGCTGGTCTGGGGAGGCCACACTTTGAGGACCACTGGTCCAGAGAACTTCCCTTCCTGGGAACTCTTGGCATAGACTCAGTCAAGACCTGTCTTGAAGAGGATCCAAGGCCTGGGGCTGGGTCATCGGGCTGCCTCTCAGGAGCCACTGATTAAGAGTGACATCTGCCACCAGGAATCAGGATGGACACTATTAATGGGACAATTATTCTACTCTGCTGAGGGGCTTGTGGACTGGGGCGATGCCACAGGGTTCTCCAGAGAAACAGAATAGAATGTATAGATTTATTAGAAGGAATTGGCTCCTGTGTTTATGGAGCTGAGCACATTGTTGAGATTCGAGAGCTGGTACTTTTAACTACCTCATTATATCACACCACATGTGTGTGAGTGTGGGTGTCTGCCTTGCACACGTGGGAACATCGCTCTTGGATTATGGAGAAAATAAAGGCCAAGGGCAAGAGTGATATTTATCTAGCCAGTGAGCGTGTGGTTTTTCAGGCACATTCATTACTGCAGAAGAAACCAAGTCCAGTCCTTAATGAGCTACACTCTGATGTACTGATTGTAAGTTAACTCTTACCTGCACTTGAAAGCCAGACCTTTCTAGGCAGCCCTCTGTTAAATCTGTTCCTGTTCCTTTATTCCCTTATAAGAAGCATTGGCAGCATGTTTTTTTAAAAGTATTTTGTAATTCAGAGCCTTACACTTAGCTGATGTACCCTCCTCATCTCCTCATTACATCTCAGGCACCCCTTGGTCTTCTCATCTTTTCCCATGGTCCCTGAGTGGGGGTATCCCTCTCCTCACCTCTAAACTCCTCTAGCTGGACCCTGTATCCCATGGATTAAAGGCAATTGAATGAGATAATGCACACGACATCACTTTAAAACCATAAAGGGCCACATGGTTGGGATGGGTTGTTTATTATGAGCCTTTCCTGTTAGTGAGTATTAATGAGCTAAGGCTGCAGATCCCTAATGCTACAGAGACCTAATATTAACCATATGGAAGCCTAATTTTCAAAGAGAATTAGAATAAACTGGGAGGAGAGGCAGAAACAAAATTTGGGTTTTTTTCTCCGCTCTTGGTCCTTGGGTATCTTGACCGCTGTCTGCAAGAAGCTAAATGGTTATATGTTTGTGTAATGGTTTGTCTTTTTTCTTAGCTATTCGCTTTAGGATAGCTGCCCCCACATTATTCTGCATTTTCATGGTCCTTTTGAAAGGGACCTGGATTTTCTCTGTCAATTAAGTAACATCTCTAATTTGAGTTTTGGGATGCATGGGTGATGGAATTGAGAGGATGCATCAGAATTCAAAATACTCCAAGTTTCTGGAAGTCAGGGAGTGATGGGAGACCTCTGGAGCCAAGATGACTTCACTGAGCTGAGAACTAAGACAGTCCGTGTAATGTTCTTGCACAGAGCATAGCACAAAAGCCAGCACTTAGATGTAGTATTATCATCATTCATCAGTTTACGTCTCTGACAGATACATAGACAAGGTTTCAGATCATGGAGAGCCTTAATAGGGCACGTTCCAAGTTTGGATCTTATTTGCTGGGCAGGCGGGAGCCAGCGAAGGTTCTTGAGAAGGTAGATGGTATTGAGCATAAGTTTTGTGTTTGGAGGATTTTAACTGTGGCAACTGGTATTGGAGCAGGTATGTATAAGAACTAGAGTCAGGAAATCAGATAGGAAGTAGTTCCAAAAATCTAAGAGAGCATCAGTAGGGGCCTGAAGTGGGCATAGGCAGTGGGCTATAGAAGAAGGGGAAGGCCCGAGAGATTTTTATATAGTTAGACTGAAGAGGACTTGGCGATTCATCAGCTATGGGGGCTGAGGGAGACTGAGGACTCTCAGAATCTAGGTGATCGATCCCCAGGTTTCTTGTTTAGGTTACTGGGTAGATGGAGCCAATCAAGAGGGATGCAAAGGAAGGGCTAGTTTTTGGGGAAAATGGTTAAGTTTACACATGGAGCTGGTTGCCTTTATTCCAGGGGTTGGCATGACTTTTGGGTTCCAGGACTCTTTTACGATAATTACCCTCGTAGATGATTGGAATGAATTATGCCCCAGGGACCTAAACAAACATGACAAAGCAAAATGGCAGTATAAAATTGGAACAACTCTGAGTGATCTCTTAAACCAACACCATCATTCTACGGTTGAGGAAACTGAAACTCAGAGAGGGGACGTGACTCAGGGAAGGCCATGCAGATCAAGGACGTAGCACTGGTATCTGAGCACCACTCCCCAGCTTCCTCCAGACCCCAGCTTTTCCCTCCCTCACTCAAGATGATAAGGATTGAATCTGCTTTAGGTCAAATAACTTTCAAGAAAGAAGTTAGACTTTGCTAATTCCTCCAACTGGAGGAATTTTTCATACTTTGAGTATAACTTGTTTTCTTCTTAGTAAGTCCCAGTTCGTAGACATGTTCGTGTATGAACATAACAACTGCATGGATGATGGAAGGAGGGGGCATCAAGCAGAGAGCATGAGTGTCTTGGAGGAGGAGAGTGGGAGATGGTAATAGGGTAAGAAGAAGGTAGCCTAATGGATAGGGAACAAGGCCAGTCAGAAATGCTGTGTTGGGGCGTGGAGGAGGGGGCATCCTCAGAGGGGTGATCGAAGAGAGTTTAAGGAAGGGATAGGCCAAGTTGGAGGAAAGCAACAGAAGATGGTGAAACACCAAAGGTCTTTAGCAACGATAGGAAGCTGTTTTCATTCCTAGATCTGAAGAGTAAGGCGTGGGAGCAGCTACCCAAGAGAGAGCTATAAATTTAGAGGAGGGCTATCTGACAGGAGAGCCCATGGCCCACGCTGGTCCAACAGGGAGGAAGCTGGGAAATAAATATCTTGACTTTTCTCTACTTCCACCCTTCTATCTCCTGCCCGTGTCTCTCATTGGTCAAGCCCAGCTGAAAACCAAAGAGCAGATGAGGTTGGTGTTAGAGCCCATAGGGATGATTCTCTGGGGATTCAAAACAGAGACAGATAGAGGATGGGGCACAGGGGTGGGTAAAGAGAGAACAGCCAGCATAAGACCCAAGCTCCCGTGCTTGACCTTCTTGCTCAACCAAACCATGAAAGCCAAACCATGAAAGTCTACCTTGTTTTGAACAGTTTTTGCAGCTCTAGCTCTTTGGGACTTTAGCTTCCCCAACCTCCCCAACCATTTTTTACCAGTCAGTGTCATCCTCATACCAAGCATCCCTTACTGATATGTCAAGTTTCCATCTTTGCCTGACCTTTAAAAATACAAATGCCCTGGAGAGATCCCTATGCCTATGCTCTGCCTCTCTCCCTGGGGCCAGAATTGGGACTTTGAAGGCTGCCCATCTTCTCTGTCACAGCTTGTGCCAATCTTTATCTGGACTTTCTGAAAATTTCTTTAAGTTTCAGGGTGTGTGTCCAACCTTTTCTTAGCCATTAGGAACTCTGAGCTGATACGGTCACTTTCCCTCAAGGCTCCTGTCACTTACACTTTGCTGGCCAGTTCCTCTTTGCTGGTCATAATTAGGTCCAGAGAGGCAGATCTCTCTGGGAGTTAGGTAGTAAGGGAGAGAAGCCAAGAGCTTTTTTGATTCTTTGTTCTCATCAAATGAGACTTGGAGTGGGCAAGTTAAGCCTCCCATCACTTCCAGCACTGGTCTGTTCCTGGCCCTTGCCTGAGTTCTTTTATAGTCCCTGAAGTCCTCTCTTAATTTCACTCCAGAAGCCCAATACCTCCTCCCAGACTCCCTGACAGCTATCACTGCCTGCCCACCCACGCACCCACATAATAGGAACTCCACATGTTGCCTCTTTGCAGCCCCTAGTCCGGTGAGAACCCAACCTCACTCCAAATGCTAACCATCTGTCTACCTAGATCGCTGCCCATATCCTTTACTGTTCTCTCCAGGTTCATTAATCCCCTGTGTGGTAGGCCAAATAACGGCACCGCCTCCCCAAGATGTTCATGGCCTGATCCCAGAGTCTGTGAATATGTACCCTACTTGGCAAAAGGGACTTTGCAGAGGTGATTAATTTAAAGATCTTGAGATGAGAAAATTATCCTGGATTATCCACGGGAGGCAAGGAGATCGGAGTCAGAGAAGGTGATGTGATGTTGGAAGCAGACTTAGTTGGAGTGCCGCCATTGCTGGAAGGAGACCGTGAGCCAGGGAATGGGGGCAGCCTCTATAATCTGGAAAAGGCAAGGAAGAGGTTCTCTCCTGGAGCCTCGAGAAGGAATGGAGCCTGGTCCACACCTTGATTTTAGCCCTATAAGACATATTTTTAGATGTCTGACCTTCGTAAAGTTAGGAGAATCAATTTGTGTTAAGCTACTAAGTTTGTGGTAATGTATTACAGCAACAATAGGAAGTTAATACATCGTGGTTACTCAAAGTGTGGCCTATGGCAATGCCATCACCTTGGAGTGCTTTAGAAACAAAGAGCCCCAGACCCCACCCCAGACCTCCCGGAAGAAGGAGCTGCATTTTCACCCCATATCCAGGCGATTTCAGTGTATATTAATCTGTATGCTCTAGTCTTCCCCTGGGGCCCTACCTAAAGATTTAGTTCCAATTTGAACCAATCCATATTAAGAGAGACCTCCCACAAAGGAAATAGATTTGCTGTGAGAAGGAAGAAAAAAGTAAGGCCCTGCTCTTTTTTTAAAATTTTTTTATTTTTATTTCATTTTATTAGTTTCAAGTATAGTACTTTGGTTAGACATATATATAGTTTATAAAACGATTTCCCTAATTGCTCTTTCCTCCGGCTCTCCACCTAGCCATTACATTACTGCTAACTGCCTTCCCTATGCCGTGCTCCCCATCCCCGTGACCATCTATCAACTACTAATTTGTACTTTTTTAACCCTTCACCCCCCCCAACCCCTCTTCCCTCTGTCTGTCCAGTTCACTTTTACCTAAGACTGGTCAATAGAGGACCTGATTTTTAAAATTCATCTTATACATTTATGTATCTTTTTAACATCTTATTATTTTTCTGTGATGTTGAGGTGAGAGTAGAGGTAAATCCTAGATTCTGAAATTCTTGCCGTCAGTCCATCATTGACCGACCCGTGCTGTATTTGTTAAGGGACCAACTGCATTACCAGCTCTGACTAACCAGTGAGCAAGAGGCAGGGGCATTTCACAGGAATGATGAAGTGAGACGTGTCATGGCTCTGGAAATTAGATCTGTATTTTGCCCAACCAGCACCAGTGTCAACTCTGACCCCTGCTCCAGCGTGGGCAAGTGGATGGATCAGATCCATTAATGGCTACGAAACAAGAGGAAGAAACCCACACATGATGGGAGGCCAGCACCAGACGAGCATAGGTATCAGGAGATGAAGCCCTAATACATATGCTCTCATGGTATATCCTTCTGTGTCAACTATAACAAATCTCGTTCTCTCAAGACAAGGAATACTGTTCTATTCATTTTCTGGCAAGTACAAGAAGTAATCATCCTACACGTTCTGGAGGTGGGGTGGGGTGGATGGCAGTATATCTTTTGGAAAAAGACACCTGCCCCTCAATGGGAAGTGGTTGAGGTGCCTCCTTCCTGCTGCCCCACATAATGGGGGCATCTGGTTCTGGACCCAGCCCCTCCTAATTTTATTTCCATTTGCTTCTTGAATTTGAAACTCCTCTTCCGAGATGACCGAAATATCCTGAATTCTCCGCAAAAGTCCTCTCTTGAGGGAATCGTTAATAAAACTCACCGGAGAGCCATGAATTCTCTTTTCCCCAAATCTCGACATGGGAGCCCTGTTGATTGTCAGCCAGCATCATACTGGTTACCTCCTAGAGCCAGCGTGGGAAGTAGCGCCTCAGCGCTTTGAGCTAGTCTCAGGGTTGAAACAGGTTTCTGTGATAATTAACACCAAATGAGCACACAGGCAGAGAGTTTCTTGTCTTTCAAATTTGAAACCCGCATTAGCTAATTAATTCTAATTAGAGGCTGACAGTTCCATGTGGCACAGTGAGCATGTAATAGGTGGGATTTTTTCCTTTGTGTCTTGACAAGGTAGTAAATGAAAATGGGCCTGGGGACTTCTCTCTAGGTCTGTGAGCTGGCTGGGTACCAGAAGTTATTCCTGTCTTGGAAAAAGGTTTTTGGTATCATGGGAAGCTTACATGGTGGCCCCACAAGAAGCCCACCACCCATTGACAATAATGCCTTTATTCCACAAACATGGAATGATCACCTTCATTGGCTAAGAATTAGGCTAAGTGCTGAAGGAGACACCGTCCCCTCTCTTTAGAATCGCAGGTTCTAGGTGGGGAAGTGCAAATAAACTGACAGAATCCAATGGCATCCTAGCCAAAGCAGTAAGACAAAAAAAATAAAAAAATAAAAAAATAAAAAAGGGAGGTACAAACATTGGAAAGGAAGATCCAAATGGCGTGGTTTGTATGAATTGATTTATACGACATTTTGGAAAAGGCAGAATCATAGTGACGGAGGACAGATCGGCGGTTTCCAGGGATCGGGAGTGGGAGGAGTAGAAATGGACAACACGCAAGAATTGCTCAGAATTGTTCTGTATCCTGACAGTGGTGCTCGTTATGCAAATCTGTACAGGTGCCGCAGTTCCTAGAATGGCACACCAAAGAACCAGTTTTTCTCTGTGTTATTTTTAAACATAAAGGAAAAACAAGCGATAGCTGCATGTATCAGCATCTATCCGTCTCACAGTTTTGAGTGAAAAAACAAGTTTGTTTTATCTTGTTTAAATTTTCGGACTATTCTGAAAAAACATGTCCTTAAAAAGTAGTCCTTAGCTAAGTATGTGTATATAAGTGTCTTATAACATAAAGATCTTTGAATCAATGTATAAACTAATTGAAGTAAAGAAATAAGGAAAGGATCGTATACTTTAATCCATGTGAAAATAAATTAACATAAAAATACTGAATTTAGGTTCCTAGAGACAGTTGGAGAGACAGAATTCTCATGGCATTTGAGGCTGCGATTATACTTGTTCCTGAGCCCCTGGGTTTTGTGATTACCTCAATATCCTTATGATAAATTTACTATAATTGTTTAAACTAAAATAGTCATGATTTATAGATGATGTGGCTGTTTTGTTTTTTTTTTTGAAAATTCAAGAGATCCAGCTCAAAGCAGTTGATGTTAATAAGAGAGTTCAATAAGGTAACTGGATACGAGATGAACATGAAGAAAAAATAGCATTCCTATTGATCAGAAACATGTAATTAGAAAACGTAATGTATAAAAAGACCCTATTCATAATAGCTGCAGCGACAGAAAAGATAAAATTCTTTGGGATTAACTAGAAATACGCCAGATTTATATGAAGGTAATTATAGAGCTTTACTGAAGGCCATGAAGAATGGCCACAATCATTGGAGAGACATATTGCAGTCCTGGATGGGAAGAGACAATCAATAGTTTCAAGGTGTCAGTCCTTCCCAAATTAATATGTACTGTCAATGAAAATCTGCAGGAACAAAAGCATAGAGGACGTGAAAGCTGATTGCTTAGAATGTAAGCAATCCAGGTGGACCGTGGAGTTGGTGTGGAGTGGCTAGATGTTTACCTGGGACCAGATCATGAAGACTCTCGGCTGCCATGCCGAGGGCTGTGACCTTCATATGGCAGATCATAAGAAGCTTTCGAAGATTTTAATTCAGGCCCCAATAAGATCAGACTGTGTTTGAGAAATATATGTTGGCTGCTGCGGAGGACTGAAGGAAAGGATGAGATCGAAGGCAGAGGGGGCCCAGCTAGGAGGCTGCTCATGGAATCGATTGAAATGATCACCATCTTGCCTGACCCAAAGGAGTTCCTCAGTAAATGTTAGAGCTCCCCCTTCCCTCCCACACTCCCTTCCTTCTCTGAAGCAGAAGTTTAGAGGAGAGACGAACTGGCACAGTTGTCCTGAGAGGGACGGGATATTTTCTGCAAATCTGGCATCCGGAGCCTTCGCGTGGTCAGGTTTCTTAAGGAAGATGCCAAGGTTTGGAGCCTGGGAACCTGGGTAGACACCACTGGTTCATTGAGCATTTGCTATCTGTGAGACAGGAACTAGCATTATCTCCACTGTTTTCCAAGGAGGTCACTGAGCCTCAGAGGGGTTAAGTGCCCAAGTTGTTGGGACCGGATCTAACCTATGTGTCCCCGACATCACTGACATCCCAGCATCTAGCAAAGAGAGGTCGTGAGATATTTGTTGTATTAAGGTCTAATCATCAGATGTTTCTTCTCCGGGAATTTACTTGCTGTGGGTTTGGCTGATGCCTCATCTTTATCAGTAAATCCTCTTCCCTCCCATAAATAAGTCACTATTTGGCAAGAAGGGGCAGAGAAGGGTCTGGAGAAGGGGTGGAGAGATGGGAGTCTGAGGAAGGGGCTGAGTAATGGAACTCTATGTGTTTCTATAAATCAGGAATCACCCAGCTTGCCGCTGACCCGGGCGTCTTTATCAATTTGCTCCTCCACGCCCTGCCAGCCTAGCACAATAAAGCTTCCTGTCCATTTCGGGCCTAATCATGCAGAACATAAATCCCTCAGCAGAGAGGCAGCTGCGAGGGCTGGGGCGCGATTGCAGGACTGTTCATTTTTATCTTCTGGCACATAATGAAATAAAAAAATGCACATCAGCTTGCCGGAACTGCTTTCCTCCAAATCAAGTAAGCATCCCTCTTTCACTCATATTAGGCTCACGAGGATGCCAGATGAAGGAGGATGAAAATGAACATTTACCAAATGATTCTAGTGTGCTAGATACTTTACATGTGATTCAGTCCCCTGAAAAGCTCCCTGACATAGGTATTATTGTTCTCATTTTGCAGCTAAAGAAACCAAGCTCAGAAAGGGAACTGATCCGAGATCATAGTAGACAGGCGAGGGCTGGGTCTTGAAGTGACATATCTGTGCAGTTTCAAATCCTACATACCCAGCTTTGTTTCTGTTTTCGTTTTTGCAGTTATGTATAGGATCACTTTTTTTTTTTTATTAGAGTCAAAAGGAAAGTTGATTAAAAAAGGAATAACACCCCTCAGGCATAGTGTGGTCTCCTCTCAGTGACAGAGAGTGAGAAGGACAGTGAGAGGGATGTGGCAAGACAGTGAGTAGTGGGGTCAGAGGGACAGAGACAATAGAGAGATATGAGGACAGTGAGAGAGACAGAGTAAAGGCACTGAGGGACAGTGAGAGGGATGTGGCAAGGCAGTGAGTAGCGGGTCAGAGGGACAGAGACAATAGAGAGATACGAGGACAGTGAGAGAGACAGAGTAAAGGCACTGAGAAGATAGTATAACTTTTATGGAATATTTTGGTGGGGCTTTCTAGCAGAGGGACGAGAGAATTGAAGATTATATTACTGTCCATAATTTATTTTGGTTATGTAAAATTAATAAACATTCGCCACGAGTAACACCCATCCTGGCTCTGTTTTTGAAATATAGTTTGTCCACACTTCATGCTACTTAGAAACAATAGTCCTGTTCTCCCGTTTCTGCTCCCTTTTCTTCTTCTTAGTTCTTAGATGTCCTGGTTTGGATTCTAGTCCATCACATCTGCCCCAAGATCCTCAGTGTTGCTTTGGAGACTACATTTAGCTTCCCTTCTCCTATTACCCCTGGTCTTGCCTCATCTAATTCTTACTTTGTCCCCCATCCTATTTACGGACAGCTGCATCTCCAGGTTAGAGACATACTTGCTAATCTAATCAGTTTAGCTCCTAGTTTTTCCTTCGTGGAGAATTGAACACTTGATACTGTGGATAGAGAGATGAGAAGGACACCCTTCTTGTCCTGCATAAACGTGGAGCCTGACTGGGAGATGGAAACACACCCAAGTATCTAAAAAATAGGTCACAATTAAATATGCGCTAGGGTAAAGTACGTACAGCAATTTTAGGAGGTAGTGGGAGTAAAGGACTAAAAAATAATGTGCTGTTCTTTAGGTCGTAATAAATTGTAAAATTTCTGCTCACATCCAGTTTCTCTATTCCAATTAGAGTGTGAACTCTTAGTTCCTGACAAATGAATTAGTCGAAATGGGAACATTACTTTAATATTTTTGTTTATTTATTTTTTTAATCCAAATTTAGGTCAACATTGTAGAATGCTGAATTAGCAATCAACTCCACAATAATCTTCTTGAGTGCAAATGACATGTGGGATCAGCAGGATATTGATATGAGGAGGGGGCCTGGGCAGCCCCCCGTTCTCTTAAGCGAATAAAGAGCTGGCTGGAATATTGGGGAGTGGGGAAAGAATGGCATGGGTCCTCCAGACCTGGGACAGTGCAGTACTGACCTCTTAGGAAGGAAGAACGTAGATGGGATAACAGCTTGAAGTCTCCTTTGGGCCAAACAAAAAGCCTGGAAAGAGAGAGAGAAGGAAATAGCTTTTCAAGGAACATGGATGAGACTTCCAGACTCAGACTTCATCCAGCCATGACACTTGGCTTGCCTCTTCTCTCCACCACCTTCCTATGAAAATACTCATGGAGGCAGAAGACACTGCTGCTTTTCAATATCATGTATTCTAGACTTCAGGAAGAAGTTTTGCTCAGAGCCAAAGTGTAGGAGACACAAGAGAGGAGATTTTCAACTTGGGCTTCTGTCTACTTCTTACCTTAAAGACACAGGATCTTTGAACAAAAGGAGACATTACACAGATGTTGATTCTGAGGCCATTTAACCTCCATCACTCCCTGTTATACCTCTACATATTATCCATCGCGGGACTACAGTTTCCCAGGCATTAAAAAAAGGAAAGGATAATGTTAGAAGGGAACAGGTAGGGGGCTTTGTATACCAGACGGTGAAAGTCAGGAGGATGAAGGAATAAAGCCTGATCTGTGAGACAGTTGCATGCTGCTGAGCGTAGATATCCACGTATTGCTTTTTCACAAAGAGAAAGGCTATAGAAAGTTATCCCACTCCTGATAAACCTCTCTCCACATGTTCAGAAAGCCGAGCAGTGAAGTCAGAGAGCCTGTTTTGGTCTAACACAGACATGAGGCCACTAGGAATTTCAAGTCTGTGCATATTAATTAGCCCTCAGCTTAAGGTCTGGATGTAGATTCTAGTAGTAATTACATGGTTAATAATAAAGACCAAAGAAGATCCATCCAGAATGTTTACTGGCAACATGCTCGAACAGATCTCTCATTCATCAAGCATGAAAAATAAGAAATACAAAACAAGAGATCTTTGAAGATATCCAGGGACATAAAAAGGGGAATATTAGATTTAAAAGAAAAGCAAACCTTTGAAAAAAACATGGAAAAGTAAATAAGACTGTTTCCTAGGATGAGTCTTCTTTGTGTACTCAATATATTTGAGCCCTGAGATATAGTGAACGACAGATGAAATAGTAAGATGAAAAGGGTTGCTGAAATGCAAGCAGAGGTCATCTGAAATAAAGATTATAAAGAAATATAAAACGCAGTAGCGTAAAACTTGCACTTGCATTGGAAGCAGTAGAGAAAAGAAATAATTCTGCAGAAATGGAACTGGTGCTAAGGAGGGCGAAGTTGAGATGCTCTCTCTAGGTGCAGAGGAAAAGGTAGAGGAAGAAGACCCTTATAAAAGGGCGATGTGGAGGGCAGGGAATGGCGAGTCTGGGCTGTAGGGAAGAAGGGCAGTGTGTAACTGAACCCAGGGATAGGAGTCACTGAGTGGAAACTGGACCCACAGGGGGTCTGTTGAGCCAGAGCTGGAGTTACAGAAGGGATGCAGCCAAGGCAAAGAGGGGAGGGAGAAATACCCTGACTTCTTCCTGCTTCTTTTGCCAATCTCTCCCACCGGCCAAACCAAGCCTGAAGCCAGCTGATGAGCGAACCTGGGACACACAGGCTGTAGGGGTCAGCCCCTCTGTCAGATAAAGCAAAGCAGAGGAAGGGTGAGTGATGGACATGAGGGCAAACAGGTGCAGGACTGGCACATAAAACTTAAAGGAAATGTAACAAGAAGCTGATTAAGTCAAAGGCTGACTTGACTGATACAAGTCCAATATATCAGTTATATATGAAGTTGTATATGAAGACCAAACATCAGTGATGTCAATGAATGGAACTAGGTTAAATTCTCCTCTTAAAAGACAGTTCATCTCAGATTTGGTTCAAAACATACCAGGAGCCAATTATAGCTATTTGTCAAAGCGTCACCTAAAAGAGAGAGAGAAAAAATGTTAAAAATATAACTGAGAATAGGAGTGACAGTCTTAATATCAGGAAACACATACAGTGCAAGGCAAATGCCATTAGGATGCAGGGAGTCATTTTATATTGATAAAAGGTAAATTCACAAGACTACTGTGACACTAATTTAAATTTATCTCAGTGATTTTCAACAAGAATGGTATAAAACATCCTAAATATCATATCAAAGTCTCTGAGAAACCTTTTAAAAATTCTCACACACAACCCTGATATTCAGAGAGTGCCAGGTAAGCTTGTTTCTGCATGATTCAGAATCACAGTTGATTGGCATATATTGTACCCTTCAGATGTTGGGGCAATAAACAGAGAAACAAACAAACAAACAAACAAACAAAAAAACAAAAAAAACAACCAAACAAAAACCCCAAACTGAAAACCCAAATAAAAATAAGAAAACCATCACATGGTCTTTGGCTAAAAAATAGAAAAGAAAATGGATAATTAATAATTGGTTTTGATTTCATGGATTTGGATTAATATTTTTACTCTGCAAATGGATAGAAAAAATATTCTTCATTGTTCATGGAGCACTTACCACAATTAGTCTATACCAGTTTACAAAGAAAACTGACAATATGAATATCAGAAATAGTTCTGGTTAAATTCTTTGATAAGAATGAAATAAAATTAAAAATTTTAAATGTCAGTGAAAAACTCCAAACCTTCGAAAAGATATCTGCCATATCTTTTAGGTGCAAGAAAACATCAAAACTACAGTTATTTATTATTTGAAAATTAGGAAAATAAGAACCCTGTATTTAAAAACTTGCAAAAAACAGCCAAATACATGTTTAAAGGAAAGTTATGTCCTATATTTTTAATTTAAACAAGATAGAATTAAAAAGAATGAAGTGTTAAAAAGAATTCAAAACTAATTCAAATAAATCAGGGAGAAGGAAATAGTAATGATAAAATCAGAAATTAAATAGAAAATGGGGAAAAAAAGAAAACTGATAAACCCAAGAGCTGGCTTTTCAAAATGAGAATGGAATAAATAAGCTTCTGGCCATTATAAATTAGAAAAAGAGAAAGCTAGCTTAAATGCATAAAATTAGGACTGAACTAAAAAAGGAATTAAGTAGATAGTGGAGAAATTATATATTCTAAGAAAATATTGTAGACAACTTAATTCTTTTTGAATATATTTGAAAGTTTTTAAGAAGTACATGATTTTGAGAGCGAATATGAATTGACAAAAATGAGCAAAGACTTAGATCGATTGCGATTTTTCTTCATTTTAATGAAGACACCCTCGCTCCGTGTATAGGAGATTTATTTTAGATTCAGCCTTATTTTTTTAGTTACTGCGTAACCTTGGGCATGATACTCAACCTTGGGCACGATACTCAGCTCTTCATTTTCCTCGTCTGTAAAAATGGAGAGTAATTTTCCCCTCTTAGTGATTTTGTGACCGTTATATTAAATGATACACGTGAAATGTTTAGCACAGCACTGGCCTACCATAAATGTCCAGTACATAATGGCCATTGGCATTGAACAGAAATTGGAAATAGGTCATCAAGCACTTTGAGTCCTAATGGATTTATGAATACATTCCTTCATGCAATTTTCTGCATGTATGTTATATGTCAATATAAAAATAATTTAAGTGTATCCCTTCTAACTTTTAAGGCATAATTATATTCCAAGTGATACAAAGAGAAAATATGTTTCTATTTGGCATACAGTGAGGAAGATAGATGCAACAATTCTAAATAAAATGATGGCAAATTGAATCTATTTGTGTATTAAGTGAATGATATGCCATGACCAAGTAGGGTTTACTTTGGAAATGCCAGATAATTGAACATCTATCATGGGATCATCAGTGTTTTAGACACTCCATGCAAACTAGATTAGTTAGTGATCACAGACCCTTATGAATTATGATTATTGTCATTTTATAGCTAAAGAAACAGAAGCAGGGCAAAGTTAGATAAATTGGTCAAAGCCAAGATCAGCATGAGGTCTGGTACCCAACTCCAAGTTCAGCTTACTCCAAAGTGTGAAAGTATTTTCTGCATGTCATCCTGAGTCTGATTTAATGCCTAAAGTTGTATTTGATAATACTCAACCCATTATTGATGGAAATTGTTTAATTACTTAGGGTAGACACATTTTATATGACATGTTGAAAAATATCTATATTAAGCACTCAATTTCATGCTTAGTGGTGAAATACCAGAGTCATTTCCAATGATTTCTTTTATCTCTATTTAAAAATTTAATAGAAGTTCTAGTCAATGTAATAAGACATAGCTCAGAAATAAAATATATAATAATGGGAAAAAGGAGACATTATCTTTATTTGCAGGTGATATAATTATCTGTACAGCTTACTCCAAAGGATCAACTGAAATGCTAATAGTACTAATAAGATATATCTCCAAGGTAATCAAATGTTTAAGAAATATTAAAAATAGCTGTTATATATACTAACATTACCATTTAGAAAATATAATGGAAAACAGCTCAGATTCCTACTGGCAATGCAAATACGGAATGCTGACTTTAATAACAATCGTACAGGATATACACAGAGGAAATGACAGTGATCATCTGGGAGAAATAAACGAAGACTTGAATAAATGGGGAGGCATACTGTGTTATTGGTTGAGAACACTCAGTGTTACAAGTATGTCATTTTTTTCTCATATTAATTTATAGGTTTGGGCTAATTTTATTATAAATTTTATTCATCTGAGTGTGGGGGGAGCGGCAATGTCTTGAAATCCAATGAGGTGCTTCTACAATTCATGTGAATAACTAAAAAGAAAATATTTAATAGGTTTTCAGGGGAGTGGAATGGGAGAAAAAAACATTTACTAAATGTATTCATTGATTCTAAGACATTTAAAAACATTAAATTGTATATTTTAGAATGGAGGGAATATGATGATCAATAAGTCCAAATTCTTCAGGAATCCTTAAATTAAGACTTCTACTCCAGTATACATTTTCCTCCCATAAAATGCATTAAAATTTAACTGAATAATGCATGTTTTTCTTCAGAGCCTTAATGATTCTATAAATACATGACTATAGAAATGCATAAAGTCATTGGCTTTTTAAACCAGGAAACACAGTTCTTAGCACTTCATAAGAGTTATTGGCAAGGGTGAAAAGGAACAAAATCTCAAAACCATGTAGGGATATGGATACTGGTGGTTGGCTGGGCTTGGCCACCAGTTAAATGGCTTTTTCAGCTTTACAGAGCAGGTGATTAGAACCCATGCCTTGGCGCAATTAAAACTTTCTCGTCTATTGGATTCTTTACAAGCAGAGATTGAGATGGGCATTTTTGTGCAAATGATAAGTTGAAGGACACTCAGGAGAAGATAAAAGCAGGATAGGGAAGAGATAGAAGCCAAAGGTGCCTTTTCCACTGAGGTCCAGCTCCTACCTCATTCCACAGGAAGTTCCAGTGTCAATGGGACCCTAGGGTGTTTCCGCCCTGAGGGAGGGGAACTGAGCTTTTATAACTCAACTGTAGTCAGTCTTTGGCTGTTGAGGCCCTGACAGGGGCCAAAACCTCCCAAGCATCTCAGCTAGGGACAACTGTGAGCTGTCAGCAGCAGCTAGGGGGATGGGCAGTCTGGTCTATAAAGAACATCTGGCCAGATCTTACCAAGGTCATGGCCCTAGGATGTACTTTGTGGATTAGTCATGACCGTGAATGATAAAATGTCACATGTCGAATATCTAAAGAGCCTAGAACAAAACACACCCAAAATTTTGACAGCGATTATTTCTTATGAATGGTAATTTTAATTTTTATTCTTATTCTTTAAAATGCTTTCCACATTCTTAGAAATATATTTGCACGCATTGCTTTTTTAATTAGAGAAGAGAATACCAACTCTGGGAAGTAGACTTGACCAGATGGACCTGGCTTCCTGTTTGGCTTTGCCACTCTCCAATATGTGGCCTTGGGCAGGTTACTTAGCCTGAGCCTCAGCTTTCTCATCTGTAAAATGGGGTTCACAGATGTGAAGCACTGTATCGGATGCTACTATTTATCTGCCCGGAATCTGTTTCCCATTTTTCCTGACGTGGCATCTCCTGCTTGCTTTGGAGAACTGCTCCTGTTTTTAGTTCATGTGGTTCTGATGGGAATCACAGTAACCCCCAGATCCCCATGCCTACAATGGTGGTCGTGTAACCCAGACTCAGATAATTCCATAAATAGAATTTTTCTCTAGATGTTTCCAAGTTGGGGAGAAAGTTCATTCTCTTTTCCTCGGATCACAGGTTTTGAGACTGTGGTGCAGGACCTTTTAGCAGCCATCTGGCCTATGACATGGAGAAAGCCTTTTTGAATGGACCACACCAAAGGAAGCACTGACTCCATCCTACATCTTCAAGTCTGTGTCTCAGCAGCTATACTTCCACTGAAGCCACTTCCCCAATCCTGTTATTATTATTTTTTTGAGCTGGTTTGAGTTGGGTTCTTGGGACTTGGCAGTAGAGAGCCCAACTTGTAATACAGGGTCCGTTGCTAAGATAATTGCTAACGTCATTTCCTTTACTGGGAATCCCCACTGCTCACTAAATTCTGCCCATCTGCTCCTCCAGCCCTTAGAGATCTGCCTTTCTTTGCCACTTTCATGCTTTCCACCATCGATTTAGACTTTGCTTCAGTTAGGTCACAGGCCGTTAGATCATAAGTATTTCTTTGTTTCTCTGCATCACCTACAATATATAGTAGGTGCTCAAATGGTAAAACTCAGAACTTTAAAGGACCTTGGAAATCATCAAATTAAAGAAAGAGGAAAAAAATAGAGGGGAGAGAGAGAAAGAAATCACCAGGTGTGTAAAATAGAGAAAATTAGGTACAGGCTCATGACGAGACGCCGAGCTCATTTCTCATCCAATTGACGCTTTGCAATGCCTGGACACTAAATGCCAAGACAAAATGGAAAGACACCAACAAGAGGATTATTTATGTCTCCTTGGGACCACTGGTTCTCAACGCAACCCTTAGGGATTTCTAGATTTAGCCATGGAATAGTGCTCAGGGCGCGGAGTGAGATCTATGGTCCAGCCCCACTCTGCCACTTATTTGCGGGGTGACCTTGAACAAAACATTTTCCTTCCTGAACCTCTGTTTTCTCATCTGTAAACGTGGAGATTGTGGTCTGTGTTTCACACCATGATTGTTGGGATCAAAAGATAAAAACGTTCTCGCAGGTACTTTTTTTGTAAGATGTAAGGCTCTATAGAAACGTCGGGCATGAGGTCTTTTCTAGGTCTAAGGTATTTTTTGGTTTTCTAAACAAGTCGTTGACCTTTTCCATCACATGGGCTTGTGAATCCAGTAAAAAAAAATATTGTTAAATATTCTGAGTGTTTTGATTTTCTGAAATGCCTCCTTCAAAAGCTCGCAAAGTCTAATAATTTGGGCCAGATTTAGCAGAATGACTTAAATAATGAAGGTACTTATCCAGGTTATTCTGGTCCCTGGATTATTTTCCCTCAGAAATTTCCAAATAGCTTAATTCAAGAGTAATTTTGAATTAAAACTCTCTACATATTGACGCAGGTCCTTTCCTCTCTTTTGTAACATAAATATTTCTAAAAGAGAAGTCAGACATTTGAATGTGAGTCTGTGTGAAGGGCTATCAATGCTGTGAGTAAACTTGCCTTTTTAAGCAATTTGGTCTCAGAGTCAAACTATTTAAATATTATGAAAGAGAGTAAAAAACCCATGAAAATTTAAATAGCATTGAGAGAATAATGTATTTTGACATACCACATAATTTTAACACACCAAATATTTTTTAGAGTAACAATTATATTCTTCACTCAGGCATAAGATCACCTGAGCGTGTATGAATATTTCTCAAACGATTTCTGCTGTAGCATCTGGACTATGTGGTCAGACAACACCTGGGGAGGTGGTCATTTCAGAACTGGAAGTTGTCCAGTGTTATGAGCAACATCTTAATTTGCAGGGAATGTCCAAAAATGAAGTCTGGTCCTTTCTCTGTTCTCACAAAAGGGCCTTCATTAACTATGTAAGTTTCTCCCATCAGTCCCTTAGAAAAATAAAGTTTTTAGAACTAGTATGCTTCTCTTCTGTTACAAATCGAGTCCCAATTGTAAATTGCCCAATTAAGATAAATGGACAAAGCTATCATTTCATCCTTGTCTGAAAAGATAATCAGGTTTGCAGCCTAAAAGAATCAATCTCCTACCTTCTCCCCTTGTCAATACTATGTCTCGACACTAACTCATGAGGGAGTGAGCTACTGAGGAGACTTAGATTTGGTCCTTGAGTTTGTGCATGGCCCTGTTTCTGTAGATGAACTTAAAGGACAGGAAAGACCTATAGCCCTTTCCTCTTTGTATCTTCCAGAAAATATCAAAATGGCTTTTCTTTGTTTTTTCTATCTTTATTTGTATGTATGTGCCATCAGCCAGGAAGGAGACAAAGATTCTTGTAGCTACTGCTGTGTGCCACTTACTCGCATTGGGTAGGGAGTTTACATAGATTATTTCTACTAATCTTCATAGTCTTTCTGTAAGGCAGATGTTGTCATGCTCATTTTACTGTTGAGGGAACTGAGGTTTAGAGACATTGCATAATTTGACCAAAGCCACCTGGTTGGTGGGTATGTGTGATTCTGGGGCCTGTGTTTTATCCCTTACGTGAAGCAAGGAGAGTATATTTCATGAACTGAAAATATAGATGCTAGATTTTCATTTGGCACAAAAGGCATTTGTATTCTTATTTGTATTCTTGTTTGTAACTTGGGCTTTTCTAGCAATCCAGAAAGTAGATGAAGCATGTTTCATCTCTGGCTCTGTTTCCCAATCTTTGTCTTTCTCAGCTGAGGTTGGCTGTGTCTAAGATAGGTCCTACCTGTAAGCACAGGGCAAATTTGATTGCAAAGGTGAATGTCAGTGTGAACACCGGAGTAGCAATGCAGCAACGTGATGACCTGCTTTACCTGGAGACTGTGACTGTTATCAACTCAATTTTGATGGATACGATTGATTGATGATTTCATTCATTCATTCATCAAATATTTACCAAGCATCTACCATCAATCGGATAATCTTGAAGGTGCTGGAGAGTGATGAACAAGACAGAAATCTTTACATTTATTGAGTGCAAGACATGCTATGAGAATAAAATGATGATACCCATTCTCAAAGATTTTACAATCAAGGTGAAAAACCGAATGTGTTATCAGTTAACTTGACTAGTAGGTAATGAAGCGAAGTTCTAGAGGCACAGGCAAATAGCTAGGTGAGTACAGGAAAGGATGGTGAAAGGTGATGGTTAATTTCCACAGTAGAGATTCAAGAAGTTTTCTTAATTGTTCCCTAAATCATGGGATGAGAGAGATGAGAGGTGTCCTGGACTCTGCTCCAAAATCTCGGAGACCCCTGAAAGTGGTTAGAAGTATAATCCTAATATATTCCAGGCTTCCAAATGGACCAGTTTCTCATGGTGTTACATGTTCAGGAACAGTCCAGAGACCAAAAGTTAATTCTGCGAGTTCCAAGTCTATAATTAGTCTATTAAGGAAATGGCAAAGATGGAGGACATCCTTACTGTCGAGAAAACATCATAAAATTTCCTTTCTCCAGATCACCACCTTTACTGTCTTCCTCCACTCAGATGGCTTCTGCTAACTCTTCCTTCTTATTTTTATATTCAATTCCTAACTCTTAAACACTCCCTAACACCAAGCTCACATGGCTTTTCTGTTTCTCTTCTTGATCGTCCAGCTGTATTGTCTTGGTTCTTTTTTTTTTTTTTTAATGTATATTGTTTTACCCTTCCTGACTTCTATTAATAAATATTTTCTCTTGCTGGCCAATTATCCAGATTCTCTTCCATAAAGGTAATCCTAGAGATCTTCTCAGAAAGCAAGAATTATTTTTCTTTGGTATCCAGAGGGAGAACAAACAATGGTGAATAATTATATTTTAATAACTTTTGTCCTTACTATAAGGGCACTGTGTGAATTGCTTTATGAAGGGTCTTCTTTCAACAGAATCCCAGGTCCTCGGAAGTTTATGCCGAGCTGTCTTCTGGGAATTCTAGTCTTGATGAAAGAGGCCTTAAAGCCTGTCATTTTGCAACAGGTGTCCCCAGCTCATAGGGCCAGCTTGCAGAGGCTCCCTAAGGGGGAATGTACATGGTTTCTTCAACTCTTGTGTTTCATCCAGTCTAGTATTCACTGAGGGCTGGAATAAAGTCCCTTTCTATTTTAGTGTGGGTGACACTAGCTGCCATTACAAATATATACAAATAATTTCAGTGGCTTAGCACAGTAAATTTCTGTCTCACCTCACGGTCTGGTTGGCATGTAGTTTTCCTTCCTTGCAGTAATTCAGGATCCAGGCTGTTGGGGGTTCTGCCACCATCAATGAGTGTCTTCCAAAGTGATCCTCTGGGTCATTTCTGTTCTTATTAGCTTGAAGGGGAAAGTGCATGGTGGGGCACAGGTGGGTTTTCATGTGAGGCCAGGAAGTGGCGCTTCTCATATTCGGCTGGCTGGAACGCAGTCACGTGGTATCTTAGGCTGGGCTCCCCAGAAGCAGACCCTGAGATGACGACTCATGTGCAGGTGATTTATTTTGGAGGCGCTCCCAGGAGAAACCGGTCAAGAAGCCTGCAGGGCTGGGAAGCGGGGAAGAGGGCCAGCATGAGTGTAATTTCAGACAGAGTCTCAAAGATTGGTGTATCCTCTAGGGATCTCTGGAGCGTAAGTTACACCTTAGCATAGGTCCTACCTCAACCCAGGGGTGTAGGCTTTTAAACACGGCTGAGGGCCACCCCTGTTAGGGGCATGTGAGCCCCTAACCATTTCTGGCTCTCTGCAAGTATGGGGCTCCATTATCCGAGGACAAGGCTTAAAAGAAAGTTGCGGGGGCAAACCCTTGGAGCCAGAGCTTTCTGAAACAGGAGATGGACATGCAGAAACAGTACCTGGACTCCAAGGGGGTGGGGCTAACTATGTTGCAAGGGGAGCTGAGAAATGCAATCGAGTAGTATCCTCAGGAAGAAGAGAAACACATGGGTCTCAGTGAAATATAGCAGTGTCTTCCTCACTTTTCTTTTTATATGATACTCAGCCAAGTCATTTTTGTCTCTAAATGCAGTAAACACAGCCTAAGTGACTATTTCATCAGACTTCCATGTCCGTGCATGTGGTGCGGGGGCAGGGGTGGCATGGGGGTAGGGAGGGTGGATGCCCTAGATATTCCGGGTAAAATAAAAATTGTACCACTTAGCTCCTGTCTACAGTGACAGAAGCTTCCAAAGGAAGCACTTCTACCCCATAGTGCCTTTTTTTTGGGTCTGCCATGGAAATCGCCCTCCCTGCTAATGCAGTGAGCTTGGGCTGGGGAATGGTGGGGTCCAGAGAAGGCCTCTGGCTCTCATAGACAATGACACAAAGCCAGAGCTCCTGATTCTGGTTTCTTCTGACCTCCTTGGCCTCATCTCCACATTCCAGCCATGTCTGAGCGCATCTGTCCACTCCCTACTCCTTGGAAAGCTGACTCTCTTCCTTGTTGACCTACTGAACTTCTCTGCATTCTTAAAGCTCAGGTGTCACTTCCTCTAAATACACTTTCCCGAGGCTGCATAGATAACCACTCTGTATGAGTATCTTGTAAACAGATATAGTAATAATGGCTACTATTTAGTGAGCATGTACATGGCGTTTTACATACATTATCTTACTCAGTTTTCACCTTAACCTGCAGAAGGAAGGGTTGTTATCCTCATTTCACAGACTTGTGATGGTGGCGTGGGTGGGGATAGTGGAGGGAGGAGTTGGGCAGTAAATTCAATGACAGTACTCTACTCTAGAGCTGTAGGTTGAATAATCCTGACTATGATCGTATTTATTTTTAAGGTATCATCACAATGAAACCATAAAAATGTGTATATATAAGTATGTTTATGTATACAAATGTACATATAATATATACATACACATACATCTGTCTGTCTCTCTCTCTGTCTGTCTCTGTCTCTCTCTCCCCCCCACCACTTTTTCTTTCTCTCTCTATCTGTCTCCTGGCACCCTGCCCTTCTGTCTCTTCTACCAAGCTCACTACCTTTCTTTATCTGTTTTCCTCATCTTTTTTTTTTCTTCTCTCTTCCTCTGCTTCTCTCCATCCTCCACTTCCTCCTTCTTTCTCCTCTTCTTTTGTGACCGGAAAGCTTGCGTGGTCCTTTGGTCTGCATTACCTGTTTAAACTCCCAGGAAGGTAGGCTGTCACTGGCCCTTGTTTCTGCAGAGAAACAACTTGTTTAAATCTCCAGCCAGACTCTGTTCCCTTCCATGGGCCGGGGTGATGGATGGAGGCAATTATGGCCTGTGTGCTTCCATTAGGGGCTTGCCCGCCCCAGGTACTGGCGGCCCCAGTGGGGCTGGTTAATTACGGTGTGGAACAGCGATGGTGAGAGGCCCACAGCAGCCGGGCTGGGCTGCGAAACCCCAGAGGCTGAGCATCAGGACTCATCAGTGGCCTAGGTCTAGCACATTCCAGCTGGCTCTTGTTTGGCTTGTACCCTACTCTGGGGCCTTGCAACTTCAGAGCCACGTCCTGCCCTGTCCAGGAGACTTCCTGCCCACGTTTGGGCACTCACAATTTTCAAGTGCCTTTCTTAGAGCCAGGCATTTGAGCTCTGGAGCCAGGTTGACCTGGCTTCAGCTCCTGGGCCTGCCATATGCTAGCTGGGTGACCTTGGGCAAGGACTTACTCTCTGTGCTTCAGTTTTCTCATCTGTTAAAGAGGCACAAAAATGAGACCGACCTCCTAGAGTTAGTTGTTGTGAAGGTCAAATAACATGATACAGGAAAAGTGCGTAGAGTCTCAGGCACTTAGTGAGAGCTCAGGCAGTGCAAACTGTTTTTTGGTGTCAGTAGACCACTTTGCTCAGCCTTCACCGGAAGCCTGAAAGGTAGAAATTAAGTCTATTTTATGGTGGAGGAAACAGAGCCTCAGTCATATGAAATGACACAGGTGGAGGGTTAGGGGAGCCAGGACAGGAGTTGAAGGATTTAGGTTCTAAGCTTCGTGCTCCTTCCGCTGTCCTTTGCTGGGTACCTTCTGGCCACCCCCAACCTTTCCCCACTGAGGCTAGGATCGCCACACTCTCTTTTGAACTTCTGTTCCTGTCTGCTCAGTACAGAGTCTGAAATTCCACAGGCTTTGGGAGTGGATTGGGCATGTCCAAGTTCACAGTCCCAATGAGGAGACTGTCATGGGGGAACCTGGCCTGGCATTTGGGGACCTAATGTCTCATCACGGTTCTGCTACTAATGTTTTATGTTACCTTAAGAAACTCTCCCCTTCTGTAGGCCTCAATGTCCCTATATAGAAAATCATGTAAGTAATTCTCCTTCAAGATATCTGTTTATCCTGCAGAAATACTGAAGTGCTTGCAGGAGTGTTTATTGCAATATTGCTTGTAATAGTGAAAAACTGGAAACCATCTAATTATCTATTAAACTGTCGTAGCAAATGAAGATAATGAAGGGGAACTCTATGTACTGACGTGAAAATATGAGAAAACATGGAGAGACATGGGAATCGAAAGCCAGTGACAGAATTTTCTACTCAGCATATTCCTATTTACCTAAATTAAATAATCCTGAAACTCTTCATATGTGCATATGGACATGTAAGCAAATGCATTAAAAAAGTCTAGAAGGTTACGCACCAGACTCTTATTAATAGTTATTTTTGGGGAAAAGAAACGGATGGGAGTGGTGGATAATGGTGGGGAAAACTGCTGGGTTTCGGAAAAATCAATTGATTTCTGCTCTGTTTGACTTCAGTATCTTTTCGACCCAGAAACCGATTTTGTTGAAGTTGTTTTCAATGTCATAGAGATTTCACTTTTACTTTACATATTTTGGCACGACTTTTATTTTTATGATATTGCATTAATATGTTACTTGTTCAATTTGTCTGTTTTGGTAACAAAACGAGGAGAGGTCATGGTCTAAGGGTCCTCTCAGCTTTGACCACACCCTACTGTTGGTGGCCCAGGGGTTCCTAGTGGGAACAGTAGACACATACATCTTAGGCCCTCCCTGCCCGGGTCAAGGAGGGTGTCGGGGCCAAGCTGACCTTGATGGACTGTCTCAGGGCTTGGGGGAGGAGTCACAGGGACTTGAAAGATTAAGGAAACTTCTCTCAAGCTTTCATGCCCTGGCCCTTTAAGTCTGAAGGATCCAGAACTGGTTCTGGCCAGTCGAGCCCCGGTGGCCACCCAGATCACAGTCTGAGGTGTCAGACAGATTTATTTATCTTTCCCGGTCTCCAGCAGTTCCTTCTGCTTGTATTTCACGAGGGCTGCAGAAGCCTGTGCCCCTGGAGAAAAAAAATGCCTGAAGAAAAACTCAGAGCAGAGCTGAGGCTCTGTCGGCCAGTGTGACCAGTTATCAGTTCACTGAGAAAACCTGCTGGATTTCAGAAAAATCAATTGATTTCTGCTCTGTTTTCACTTCTGTCTCTTTTTGATGGAAGAACTGGTTTTATCGAAGTTGTTTTCGATGGAGCTTAAAAGGGTCTCCAGGGAAACGGGTCATTGACTCCTCTTTCTGGAAGTATCTCGAATACTCTGTGAAATTATTTTCTAATAACACCCCAAATTAATAAAACGGGGAAACTCCGGCCCTATATTTTATTTCGCCCAGTTCTCAGAGCGTGTTTACATTTGTCTCGAGAATAATTTTCTTTCCTGTAGGATGTACTGCTATGTAAAGGTCGTTTAAAGGACAGAGAGGTGGAAGAACTGAAAATAATGCTATTTGGCAATCGATATGTCCGAGGAGGAGGAAACGGGTAAAGTTTTGAAAGCCGTAGCCAAGTGCAACTTCACGCTCCCACCTGCTTCACAACTCGGGGAGCCTCTCTGAGTCTAGAGCTTTCTGTTTCCTTCTTTCTTTCTTACCACCTTTGCCTTCCTTCTGTAACCCTCCCACTTTTTTCTTTTGCATTTGTCTTTTTCCTTGTGTTTTCTGTTCTGAATTTAAAGGCAGAGGAAATGGAGAGTTCATATTTTTATCCTTTCGGTTACAAAGACATTAGGTTTTTTTTTTTTTTGAGAGGTGAGGTAATCAGGAACTCTGTTGTCTCTGGGAATGTTCAAGTTTTAATTCTGATTTTTGGATTTTCATTAATTTAATTTTCGGATCGTACATTAACTGTATTACGGAAATAGAAGCATGAGGAAATCCATTGGGCGATCTGGCCTTTCCTCCTTTAGCAACCCCAATAACTGGCTCTCTTCCTTTCAGAACGTTTGAAGGTTTGAAAGACGGGACTGGGCCTGGAATTGAGAAATTTGATGTTGAAGCCTCGATCAGCCATTTATTTGTTTTGCGACTCTGGCTAAGTCACCCTCTCTGGGGCTAAATTTCCTCACCTGTAGGATGAAATCACTAAAACTACTTTGCACGATTGTGAGGATCAAGTAAAAAACGTTATGTGAAAATGTATGACTTATCTTTGCAGCTTCATGAATATGAGTTAATTTTCTTTCTAGGCCCTCCGTGCCTCTCTCATTCTATCTGGGACATGTGGACCCATGTTGAGCTCTGGCGATTTGTGGGATCGTGGGCAGGGGTCAGGACAAGTAAAAACGACTGAAAACCAGACTATCCTGCAAAACTCAGTTTAAATGTCACCTCTTTCAGGAAGCCCTCCTTGACTTCTCACTTCCCAAGCTGGGTTGGGTGGACTTTCTTTGCCCCCACAGCACTCTGCCCTTATTAGCCTGATTCACTTTTCTACGTCTGTCATGGGAAATATCTTGTTCATCTCAGTATCCCCAGGGCAGAGCAGAGCCCACAGGAAGCCCACAGGAAACACGGAGTAAGCCTTTATTAAGCCTGGCACTTTGTCAAACACTTTATATCTTTTCATGCCCTATCTCATTTTGACCTCATAACTGTAATAGGTGGCCACTATTATTATTCTTGTTTTATAGACAAGGAAACTGAGTCTCATAGGAATTAAGTACCTTACTCAAGATCATACATCTGGCAATTGGCAGAGACCGTTTTTGAATCCAGGCAATCTACCTCCAGAACTCATGTGTGCCACTACTATCTCCTATAGCAAAGAAAATGAAAGAATAAATACATTAAAAAATAAACCAATGAGCCACGTGGCCTTGTAGGGACCACTGAGGGCTTAGTGATATAATTAACTTCAGTTTGAACTTGGTCATAGTGAAGTTATAGCAGCCTGAGAGACCAAATCCTTGATACTTCCTTCCCCTCTAATAAGAGATTTGAATAGCCTGAAATCCCTTACCTGTCTAAATAAATACAAATACGAAGAAATAAATAATGCAATAGCTTCTTTCTCCTTGCAATTGAGACTTTGCAGTCATAATTCTGCCCCAAAGCAGCGAACTCAGGGAGGCGGAGAAGCAGGGTGAAGTGGCTTCTTAAACAGTCCAAAATAAATTTCCCAGGATAATTACCAACCAGAGTAAATCTCATAAATTTGATTTAATTGGCACCAGGCAAATGAAATAGGGAAGAAAAACATCCTTCTCCTTAAAGTCGTTGGGGATGTCTCAGAAGAAAAAGCTGGGAGCATCAGGATAACTTAGAAGCCAGCAGCAGCCACTGGACAAACTTCTCATTAAGAGTAGAGG
Source organism: Pteropus alecto (assembly GCF_000325575.1). NCBI lineage: Eukaryota > Metazoa > Chordata > Mammalia > Chiroptera > Pteropodidae > Pteropus > Pteropus alecto. The sequence goes on from NW_006442491.1 coordinate 26,512,313, forward strand.
ATGGAAGAGCCTCCATTCACTGAGCTTCTTACATGTGTCAGACTCTGTCCTGGAAGCTTACATATAGTGTCTAATGCAATTTGTATGACAAACTCGAGAGGTAGGTATGATTGGCTGTTGCATCTGTTAGCTATTGCAATGTAACAAACCATCCCATAATTCAGTGTCTTAAAACAACAGTTTATTATCACGTACATGTCTGTGGATTGGCTGAAGCTTGACTTGTTCAAGCTGAACTTGGCTGGGATAGTTTTGCTTCTCATTGAAAGTCTGTGGATTGGCTGGTATAACTCTGATCTCTATTCTCTATCCTCTTTCTGTTATCAGTCAGCTAGGCAGAGTATGTTAATCTCATATCGTTGGCACTTCCATTCATATGGCATTGACCAAAAAAGTCTCATGACCAATATAAAAGAAAGGGCAGGGAAGTATACTCAACCCATAATGAGGCAATGGCCAGGGTATAAATGCAAGAAAGGGTGTTGAATTGAGGACAGTGATTCAGTAATACAAGTATTATTCCCTTTGGTGTAGAGATGGGGAATCTGAGTTCAGAGAGGTTGAATAAACTGCCCCAATCAGACAGCTAGTAAGGTGTGAAGGAAAGATTCACATCAACGCTATTGGTCACCAAAGGCCAAACTTTTCTTCCTGATTTTGATTCTTAAAAAGAATTCTATGAATCCTACCTTCAAGAAACCGTCGAAATCCTCCTTGACACCAATCTGTGTGCTCCTGTGTCCTAGAATTCATCTCTCAGATGAGTGAGGAGTCGACAAAATTTAAGATTCCTGTACCTATTTAGATCTCCCACCCTTTCCACTTCACTCAAACCTTGGTCTTTCCTGGGTTCATGGCATGCAAAACCAAAGTCCACTACCATCTCTGCTGCTTCTGCCCTCACTCTACTGACCTCCCACTGACAGATCCCATTAAGCAAGGCTCCCCCTGGATCTCATCCTTTATTGGATGGATGATGATGCCTCTCTGGGGCCCTTTCCAGGCACTACTGTGGGCACTGGAGTTGCCCAACGTCCTGAAACAATTCACTGTGAACCTGGTTTAGTGAATCCTGCTATAGACAATTGAAGACTCACGTTCAACTGGCCTTATTTGATTCAGGACGCTACTGTTCTGACTTCTCACCTCAAGCGCACTTGGGAATGTGAACTACATGGGAACTGTTAGTAACTGTAAGCCAACTCTCAGGCCTTGAAACATTCTGCTATTTGCCATGTTTAAAGCAAGGGATTGGTGTGGCAATTCACAAAACCTCACAAGGGAATTCAGTAAGATTTTTGTTCGGTGCTTTGCAGTTCGTAAGCCCCTTTCACACGCACCATCTGCTCTGCAGGGCTGAGGCAGAATTATTGTGCTCGGTGTACAGATGATGAAACCAAGCCTCAGAAGGCATTTTCTATCCCATGGTCGTAGAAGGTCACTGAAGGCAGATACAGGGATGCGGACCTCTGAATTATTCATCTTTCCTCTTCCATTTGTCCTCTAAACAAATAGGTTTTGATTAATTGATTCGCAGTTCTTCAGGGGCACAGAGAGGAAAGCACGTGATAACGTACCTAAAACGATTGCAATCATGCATGTGCGTGTTTGGAGATGGCAAGATAGGTTAGGAAACAAGTAGAGATCATGGAAGACAAACAGCATCAGCCCTGAGCTTCGTCATTCATTGATCCAACAAATAGATATCAAGTGCCTAATTTGTGCTAAGTCCTCTGATTGGCAGGGTGATACGAGAGTAAATAAAGCAGATATCCCTGTTCAGCCTAGAAAGGAAGATAGTTATTAGAGAAGTAAATAAGCAGTGAAGCTCATAATTACAAATTTTGATGAATGCTATTAAATCGGCAAGTGAATAAAATGTTAAGATGGAAACATGGGGATAAAGAGAGGATCTTATGTTAGGTAAGGTGATGAGAAAAGAATTCTCTGAAAATGTGACATTTAAGGTGAGACCTGAAGGCTGAAAAGTCATCTAGGCAAAGGGGTGAGATTGGGTGTTCCAAGCAGAGAAAATAGCATGTGCAAAGGGCCTGTGGTCAGAAAGAGCTTGGCACGTTGGAGGGACTGAAGAGGTGCTCGCGTGGTTGAAGAGAAGTGAGCGAGCGGGGGAATGATGGGAGGTGAGATAATAAAGGTAAGCGGGAGCCAGACCATGCCGGGCCTCATAGATTATAAGGAGTTGTCCTTCTTTGTATTATTGGCTACTTGGCAGAGAGTCTACGCAAAGTTGGTGGCCAGGACTGGATGTCCCAGATTGGATACCCAAGAAGAAGACCCTGAGATAAGAAAGCGGGTGCTCATTGTTTAGGCGGTGGTCCCGGGCAGCACCAGCACACGAGAGAGGGAAAAGGGAAGAAAGGAGCCAGGAAAGGCAAGATGTGGAGCAGGTTAGTGCTGTGGGCCGCTGGGGCTCCATCCTTCAGGAAACTTCTGGGAGAGAGTGTCCAGCGTTCCTCAGTTATTTTAACCGATGGGCAGAGGAGGCGGGGTGTTTATCCGCCACCACCATCAGCCACTGGTCGGAGGCTTCTCCTGGGGGTGGGAGACATGAACCTCAGTTCCAGCCTGTCTGGAGGGCCAGGCAGGCAGCGTCTTAGGTGTTTCTGTTGGATGACTTCAGGTTTTTGTGTACGGGAATGGGCAGTGACAAGGGGCTAGTCGGAGGCACTTACAATGTCTGCTACAGTGGGCGTCTGACATCCCTTCTATACGCGAGGTAAGTGTGCTGACGATAGAGAAACGAGGGCAAAAGGAGGAGAAGGCACCTAAAATGTTGGCAGAAAGGAGAAGGAAGGGCCACCCTTTGAGGGAATACCCTCCCCAGAGACGGTGCTGGGGAGCAGCTGGCCCAAGGGCTTGCTTGAGACTGGAGGAGGAGCAGGCCAAATCCCTGAGGTCCTGCTCCCGCCTTCGTGGGGGTGGATGCTGCTTCTCAGCCTTCCTTCTGAGGGCGTTCCTCAGAGGCCTCTCCTCTACCAGCTGAGGAGAGAGCCCCGGCTCTGTTTCCTTTTAGCAACGAGACAGACCTCTCTTCTCAGGCTCAACCCTAATACACTGTGATCTCTATGACATCTATGCCATGGCTGTCCCGCATCCGGCATTTGCGCATCCATCCTCCACTCCCAGCTCCCAGGCATACCCTTTGCCTCTTAGCCGCAGTCCAAGCCTGCGACAGAGCTCACATTCTAAGGGATGTTGGAAATGCCTTCAGAAACACATTCCAAATGAGAATTTGTGTTCTCTACAGAGTCGTAGGTGATTAATGAGTAAAATAAGATATTCCTCCCTTAGCTCTACGGGTAATAAAACCAACATTACCGAACTTGTTTTGGTAGCTGGTGAAAGGCTAGCTAATAAATGATCTCATTCGCTCCTCGCAACAAACCAGGGAGGCAAATAACACTGTTAGTCCCACTTAGCGGATGAAAGAGCTGAGGTTCCGGAAGCATTAAGTGCTTTGCCTCAGATCCCACAGGCAGTGAAGAGAAGAGACACTCAGGAGTGCTTTTCTCCTGGGGGCAGAGTCTTAGGGACACCTCCACATTTTTCTCAGTGCAATGACAACCGATTCACTGTAGTACTGTTTATTATAGGAGTATTGGAAGTGACCTATATGAACAGTGATAGGGACCCAAATGGCGTGGAGCCAGTAATCTGAGGACTGAGGTCTGTGAGTGAACATAGGTGGGTGAATGTAAAAACAGCAGCTTACACCATTGTACAATAGGTCAGGGTCGGCAAACTTCTGTAAAGGGACAGGTCGTAAATATTTCAGACTTTGCAGGCCTGTACTGTCTTGGTCATAACTCCTGAACTCTGTTATTGGAGTGGGAAAACAGCCACAGGCAATTTGTAAATGAAAGGATGTGGCTGTGTTCAAATAAAGCTTTATTTACAAAATCAGGCAGAGGGCAGATTTGGCCTCCAGGCGGTGGTTTGTGCTGATCTCTGTTGTGAAGACATTAGAGAGACTGTATTACTGTTTCCGTCACTAGGTGGCGCCCCTCCACTAGTGAGGTGAACCGGAGGCTGGGTGGGGACTTGGGGAAGGAATGGATTATGGTAGGAATTACTGTACTGTAGGAGGGGCGACCTGAGAAGAGTAGTCTTATTATAATTCATACGACAGAAAGTGGGCATGTGCGCATGCAGAACGAAACACGCACGCGTGTGCGTGCACACACGCGCGCACACACACACACACACACACAATGTGCTGTGTTCCAGATACAGTTCAAGGCAATAGTATGCTGGTAAATATTTTTCTCTGAAAAAAAGAAAAACAAAAATGTCCTGGCTTCCACCCCTGATATGTGGCATCTGTCGATTTCCGTAGTGACATTCTTATATCACAAGCTATAAACTTGCCATCAAACTGTTTTCAAAGCTCCAAACGTTCAATAACGGAGTCTTGGAAACCGATACGAGCCAGCTTCAGCGCAATGCTGGCTCAAGGTCTTTCGTTTTGTTTTCACATTCACCTGGAGAGGTAGGTGGTAAATAATAATACTAACAACTAACATTTGTTGAGCAATGACAACATGCAGATATTCTGCTAGGGGTTTTACATATATTAGTCCTCACAACTCTATGGGTACAACCATCAGCCCACTTTGAAGATGCGCACATTGAGGCATTAGAGAAACTCCACAGCTGGCTCGAGGTGATATCACCAGGATTCAGCTCCTGCAGTCTAACTCTCGAGGTCAAGCACTCAGCCACACCGTGCTGCGTCACCTCTGCTGTGGTTGGGCAGAGTGTGTTTAAATCTTAGTTTTACAGTTAAGGAAACAGTTTTTAAAAAGTTTAGCGAGTTGCTAGTCTCATTAGGATTAGAACCCAGTTCTTTTTGGCGTCAGTGTCTATGTTTTATCCAAGTGCTAAGGAGTTAGAGAGTTCTCTGAGTTTAGCCAGTTATTCCCAGAGAAGCTGAGTTCGAGGAGGGATTTGAAGGAGGAGAAGAGGTCAGGTGGACAGAGGAGAAGACATGTATTCTTACTGAGACACATGCGTGCCCCGAGGGAAGGTGTAGAAAGAAGCAGAAGTACAAAGCATCTGAAGGGCTGTGAGTAGTTTTGGTTGTTTGGGTCATAAAAGGTGAGCTGGAAATGATGGGAGAAATGGGAAAGGCCCGGTAGAAAGGGGTCTGGTTTTGAGTTGCTAAATTATAGGAGGACACGTGCTGTTCTTTCAACAGAACAAGTGGGGAGAGCTGGAGGCAGGGAGGCTGATGGGGAGCAGGACTCACAGCTGACCTCTGGGGATGCACTGGGGATGCAGTCAAAAATCTGGTCTGGAGGAAAGTGACAGGGGCATTGCTAGAGCTCTGATTCCAGCTGGTCTGCTTCCACACGGGAGATGGGATTTCCCTCAGGAACATCTCCTGAGGTTCCTTGGGAGACTGCATGTAAAGGAAAGGGCATCACACTGGAAATGAGAAAAGTGGGTTCTAGCTTCAGCTCTGTCCACAACCAGCTGCATGGCCTCGGGCAATTTCACTAACTTCTCTGAGCTCCTGTTTACTCATCTTTAAAATGAAGTAATGATTGTTAAGACATCTAGCCCAGTGCCCGACACACAGTGGGAGCTCCAGCAGTCTGGCTTACTCATCCATTCCCAAACAGGGATGTATGTCCTTGGAAAGGTGGGCAGCAGTGTTACCGGGATCTTCATAACAAACCCACACAGAAGGTTTGCTGGTCCACGTGTGGCCAGTCCTGTTCCACTGAGCTCTTTTCAGCAAGGGTTGATGAACACAAACTACGAGTAGACATGAAACCAGGTTTTACCTTGCAAGCTTTGAGCATGGTTAGAAGAGACGTAAGAAATAATATTAGTTACGTATGCACACTTATCATTTGAGGGAGAAAAACTCATGAGCATAAACATTGGAGAAGTTGACCTCACACTTATGTGCCGGTTATTCTGTTGCAGGTTGGGAGCCCTGGAATATTTATGGGACAGCAAAGTTCTAAATAGCCTACTTTCCCTTAACTGTCCATTATAGTGAGATCATCTAGGATCTCATTTATCCATCGGTCACTTGTTTAGAAATTTCAGTTATCTTGAATACATCATAGAACCAAGGAAGAAATAAACAGTACCCTTCCCTCAACCATCACACCTACACATACAAACTCATGTTTGTGGCAAAAATAGGTATAAAATTCATGGACTCCTAATGGCTCAATCAGCTTACTCACAGAAGAGAACCTCAGTTCTTCATTTGGAGCATTCTTAGTCTCATATTAAATACAATTCCGAAGAGAATAGTGATCAGGTTTTCCACCCCAGAGGAGATTAGAAGCAATGAGTTAGAAGGACTCGAGTGTCTAAATTTCCTATAAGCAAATTCTTTGAAAGCAAGAAGAAAGATTTGCTGATTACTTGATAGTGGAGGGAGAGGGTGGCCAGGCAATTTCAGAAGTGAAATATTTGGAGCCATTTGGTGTGAGAGCAAACAGTTCTCCATACTTTGTTGGATATGAGGGTATCACTCTATCTGAGCATAGTCATTCATGCGCATAGCAAGTGCATCCGAGTCACCTGGAAGAATTTAAATGGTGCTTAAAAAGGCAGGGTATTGGTCCATTCATTTCAGAAAGATTTCTCTCTAACATGATTTTTTTAGCTTTCCTTAAAAGAAGTACATCCTGTCATATGGAAAAATTTCTCTCCTGGTAGGGTCAGATGACTGGGGCATTGCAGTAGCATCTTCAGATCCTTCTGATTAGCTGTAAAGGTGACAACCCTCGGTGTAAAGCAGGCTTTTTTTTTTTTTTTATCTGCTCTGAAACACTCTCTCCTTGTTCCTCAGTTGTGGGATTTGATGAGAAAATTCATTGCCACCTTCTGTTCCCTCTTTATGAATTTGTGCACTTTGATTAAGACCCCTTTGATGCTACCTCTTCACAAATCGAAGCAGTGTGATTCTTAAAATCTGTTCTTTCCCACTGGACAGCCCATCCAGTCACCTATCCACTTCATGCCATCTATGATGCCTCAACACTGACCAGTGGTCATGTCCTCTCTCATGACTTCTCTGAGGCACCATCATTTGCCCAAGTAAATTAATGTCTCATTCTTCTCTGATACATGTCCCTTCTCATCTATATCTCTATCTATATCTATCTCTATCTCTATCTCTATCTCTATCTCTATCTCTATCTCTATCTATATATATCTATATCTCTATATATCTCTATCTATATATCTTGCCGTTTTATATCAGAGAAGAAAATGTGTTGATTGTGATGTGTGTGTATATGTATATCTATATCTATCTATCTATCTATCTATCTATCTATCTATCTATGTATGTATATATGTATTTTTTGTTGTTCATGATCTTTCTTTAAGAGAAAGAAAGTTCTTCAAAGGAAAGTACTGGGTTTTATGCAGGTCTGTACCTCTGGAACTTAGAAGGGTGTCTGTGGCCACCATGTATTTGTGCCATTCCCTTCCAGAGAACCTGTTGCAGGGTGATCGGCAGCCTCCACATTCTCCCTGCACTCAGGCTAAGCTTCTCCCAGGACTCAGCACTTCAGGAGTGTTAGGGCCACGTCGTTCTTGCTCAGCATGGACCTCCTCCAAGGGGCAGCCTTTGCCTGTGTTCTCTGCTTTGGCCTGGCTGGCACTGTCTCAGAAGAGCTCATGTGATTTGAGCTCTTCCTTCCGCATCCCGCCTTCCCCCTTCCATGGGCGTCAGACCTGCGTTTCATGCTCCCTTTATCTTTCATAGGTATTTTCTGCAAGAACATCCTACAAATCTAATCCTATCTTGGTGTCTGCTTCTCAGAGGACCGAAGCTCACACAGTATCTGATGCACAGTAGACACCAAAAGATGTTAGTCGAGTTGCATCTGTTGTGCTTTTCTTGGTCACCAGATAGAGTCTTCACCAGATCCTTTTCAGTATGGAGGTTCCATCACAGAGCCGATCACACAAGACC
>NW_006442491.1:26520346-26529932 GCF_000325575.1 Pteropus alecto
ACCAAGTAGTGAAGTCACTGGTTCTCTCAGAACCTGCTGAGATATTTAAGCCTGTTTACCTTTGCATGAGTGGCCCCAGATAGCTGTACTCATTGAGTTACTGTGTCTTTTTAAAAAAAATAGTTTTATTTTTCTGTCTTTGTCGTTAGTGTTTTTAAATGCTGGAGCTGGGCCGGACTTCAGAGATCATTCATCAGGAGATGTTCAGAGCACATCATCTCCAGGTACTAGTCAGGGGCTGGAAATTCAGGGTTAGATAAGAAACAATCCTTTCCGTCAAGGTAGGAGCAAGGTCCAGCTTCTCATTTTACAGATGACAAACTGATTTGGCGACATTTCTCAGCAGAGCCATCATGAAAAGGAAAACACAAGACGTTAATATATAGTGACAGCAAAAGATTTCACGATGGGGAGATGTGGATCTAATCTGAACCTTTGTAGCACCTTCTGGGCCCCACGTCTGATCCAAGTCACGGTGGCAGAGAATCACCCACCCGCCTCTGGCAGGCAGCACCAGATTTCTGTGACTAATCACCATACTGAAAAAGATATAACTGTGAGATGACTCTATCAGCAAGGACCTCACGAGGCTCATTTAATTGTTGATTTACCCATACGAGAGAATAAGAAATGCAGTGACTTGAGAACGATGCCAGGCATTAGCTTGGAAGAGGATCAGCTTTCCTGCATGGTGGAGAGTAATTGGGGTCTCGGAGCCCGGTCTACTCCAGCTCTGTCGCTAACTCCCTGTGTGACATTGGACAAGACATTTAACCTCTTTATGCTTCAATTATCTGTAAAATTGGATGATAATAAACACTACCGCATTGCAATGTTGTTACAAATAAGGGTGAGTCTCTATGTGAAAGCATTTTGTAAATAATTCAGCACTACAGAAGGATAAGAGAGAGTAATTATTAATTTTATTCTGGCACACCCTTTGACAGGATCATTCATTCATTCAGTGAGCATCTTTGTAACACTTTGTGTCTGATACTATTCTAAGTATTTCATAATCTTCGCAACACTATGAGATATGAACCCCATTATTATGAGTTTACAGATGAGGAAAATGAGGAACGGAGAAATTAAATAACTTGCCCAAGGTTTACACATCTAGTAAATGGCAGATCTGGGATTCTAACACCTGCAGTCTGGTTCCATAGTCTGTGTATGTCACTATAGTGAGGGACAGAATGTACTGGCTTTTTTTTTCAAACTGGAATTTGACTCAGCAAAGTAGGCCTGGGGCGGGGGGCGGGTGCGGGGAGGAGTAGGGGCAGAGAGAGAGAAAGAGAGAGAGAGAAACGAAAGAAAGAAATGCATACTCAAGAGGAACAAGAAAGGCACAAGGAGGGACAGGATCTTTGTAGGAGGGGCCATGAGGTGGGGGAGAGCAGTATGGCCAGGAAATTAATAGTCACCCTAAAACACACCTGGGCGGGGAGCTTCCTTCAATGAGACCATCTCTCCATTCAGGTACCTGGGAGAGAATGGGCAGAGGAGGAAACTCTCAGGCAAACAAACTTACTCCAGGGAGAGACATCTATCACCAGAGAGACTGTCACTCCCCACCGATGGTTGTTAACAGGCCTGAGAGCCCCTGCTGGTGCAGGCTCCAGGACTGCAGCTCCATGGGCAGGAAAGGGGCAGGGCTACCCACTCCGGTTTAGCAACTAGCGTGTGCCAGATTTGGGAAACTATATACAAAGACATAGTCCTGCCTTTAAGGTGCTCATGCTCTGGTCAGGGAGGAACACAAAGTATAATGTCTTTATCATGAGAAGCGAATATGTGCTAGGCAAGCTCTAAGATGGCTTCCAGTGACCTTGCTGTCTCTTGGTATTCACATCTTTGTGTGATCCCCTCTTTTCGAGTGTGGGGTAGATTTACAGACTCTATTCTAATGTGGTGATAGGATGTCACTTCTGAGAGTGGGTTATAAGAAGACGGTGACATGTGACACATGCCTCCCTCCCTTCCTCTCTCTTTCTCTCTCTCTCTCTGTCTCTCTGGCAATGAGTTGACAAAAGCTGCCACATTGTGAGCAGTCCTATGCCCCCAAGGAGTGGTGAGGAACTGAGGCTCTACCTATAGCAGCCCATGAGGAAATGAAGGCTGCCAAAAACCACACGAGTGAGCCTGAAGATCCTTCAGTCCCAGTTGAGCCTTGAGATGACGGCAGACCCTATCGACACTTCGACTGTAACCTTTAGCCAGAAGTGCCCAGTTTAGCTGCTCCCAGAAACTGCGGGATAATAGATACTTGTTATTTTAAGCTGCTGTTTTTGCGGCAGTTTGTTACACAGCAATAGAGAACGAATACATGACCGCACAAACGCTTTCCCAAAATAGCTTGAGAGAGGAAGTTATAGTCAAACTGAGATTTAAAATAACAGGTGTTTGCCAAGCAGAGAGGGGTATTCTAAACAGCGCATCGGTCATGGAAGGTAGAGAGAACAGTCAAGCCTGACCCGGCTGGAACACCGAGGGGGCCTGTAGGTGTGGTTGGGGCCGAAGTGGGAGATGAGGCCAGAGAAATGGGTAAGTATCTAAGACAGGCTAAGTAGTTTTGATTATGAAATCAGATTTCCCCTATAGAATCATTCTCCAGAGATTTTGGTGGGTTATCTGAATGAGGAAGTATGGGAAGGCAAGATTCTGAAAAATCTTCGAGATATCGGACCATTTAAGACTATAAATTCAGCAGCCGTCACTGCCATTGATTTCAAGGCCACAGTTCTCTTTGCCTCAGGGGCTTTTCTTTTATTCCTGTACTAATCATTCTTTATTGTCATTAATGTTAAAATACGATGCATATCTCTCATGGTTATGGGGCTCACTGAAGACTTACCAACACTGCTCCCACCACAGCCTCAGACACAGATCTGAGGAACTGCTGTGCTCACATCGTGGGTGTGGAGACCGGAGTCTGGGCTGGACCCTGGCCTTCACCGTCACCGCCTGTGAAAGGCTCCTACCCTGTTTGCTGCCTAGTAAGGGTCGTGATGCATGGTTAAGAGGGAGGGCTCTGAAGTCAAAGGGGCCTGAGTTAAAATCCTGGTTTTCAGCACTCTCTGTTGAGCTTGGATAAATTGCCTGACCTCTCTGAATCTCAACTTATTCATCCATAAAGTAGGGATTGGAACACTGCCAACATCACAGGTCGCGGCATGGATTAAATGAGGTGACTTGCCTGGGGAGTGACCATACATGGATGTACGTGCCAGGAATATTGGTTACTAGTGTCTGTGATGCCTCAGGAGCTTATTTCCCATTCAAATTCATTTTCTTTGTCTTTTGTTTCTCCTGTTGCTGATTGTAGAGTGATTATGAATATTAATCCTGACTCCGAATCCTAATTATGGTCCAAGCACGTTGTCAGTAGCAACCAAAAGAGCTACCTATGTCTACGTAGGTATTGGAATCAGTATACGGGGTGAACTAGTTATCTATTGCTGCATAACGATTTATCCCCAAACCTCGTGGCTTAAAACAACACACCTTTATTATCTCACAGTTTCTGTGGGTCAAGGACCTGGGCCCAGCCTAACACGGTCCTTTGCTTTAAGGTTTCTCACAGGCTGCAGTCTCATCTGAAGGACTGACTGGGGTGGGGCCTGCTTCCCCGCTCACCTGGTTGCTGGCAAGATTCACTCTTTTGAAGGCCATTGGACTCATGGATTCAGTTCCTTGCTGGTTGTTGGCTGGAGTCCACCCACGGTTCCGTGCTTCATCTCCAGCTTGCTTCATCAGGGCAGGCACACACTAGCCAGAAGGAGAGTGCCAGCAAGAGAGAGAGTCATGGTCTTTTGTAACCTACATTCAGAAGTGACATCCCACCACTTTGCCATAGTCTGCTCATTAAAAGCAAGTTACAGGAAACAGCTTACAGTCAAGGGGTGGGGGGAAGATGACACAAGGATGTAAATGACAGAGAACAAATACCAGAGACCATTGGAGTCGTGTCGGAAGCTGCCTGCCACACTAGGGGTGCCTAATTTGCACATACGTAGAACCTGTAGCCAGTAGTACAGTCGGCATGTACGCTAATGCTAGCATGTTAGGATTTGCTGAGGGTAAAAGCTCACAGCTCAGTGACACTTCCTCTCAGGGCAGGAGTCCATGCTATCTCCTGATATCTGAAGATCGAGCCTCTGGCCGGGGCTGGCGGTTTTTACGCATCCCTTCAAGTGGAACTTTGGCCTTAGTTCCACGCTGTCTCCATCACAGCACCGAAGTCTCCCCAAAGCAGACCTTGAGACAAGGGCTTGGGTGCAAGTAGTTTATACGGGAGGGGCTAACAGGACACACTGTGACTGAGGGGAAGTCTGGGAGGAGCAGGTTACATCTGTGGGTAACTGGAGCTTTCTGAGATTGTTCCACTGGGGCAAGGAAGCTGGGAAATTCGTCCACCAACTCCCACCCTTCAGTGATCGGGGCTCGTTCCTGGGGTGTTGGCTCCTGGCACTGCCTTGTGGCCACTGGCCACAGAAACTCTCTGTGGATGACCATTGACCTCTAGGGTAGGACAAGGGAATGTGTGATCAGTGTACCCAGTACATGTGCTCTTCTCCTCACTGGGACAGCAAGCTCTTTAATAGAACACAGAGCGGAGATTTATTGAGAGCTTGCTATGTGCCGGGCACGGGTCTAATCTTATGTAGTTTTCACAACCAGGGGATTACTATCATCAGCCCCATTGCCTGGAGGGGGAAACTGAGGCCTAGAGACACTACCTACTTTGATCAGGCTGGTGAGTGGCAGAGTCTGGACTCCTTCCTGGGCGTGTCTGACTCTTCAGCTGGGCTCACGGCTGCTCCATCGCACCTCGCACAGTGCTTAGCAAATAAGAAGATGGCTGGGTTTAACAGTCGATAACAGCAGAAATCCTGGAGACCACTTAAAAGGGCAGGGCTGGGTTAGCTGCAGGCTGGGCGGGAATGAAAAGGCAGGGAAGTGGGAGAGCAGGCGCTCCAGGCGGCAGGTCGAGGCAAAGGGGCTGCAGCCAGGGCCTGCAGACGATGGTACAGGCGAAGAGACATGAGAGGTCCAAACGTCAGCAAATCAACAGTTATTCTTATTTCTTATTTTTTTTAATTCATCAACTGGGAGAGACACTACAGAATCTGCGGGACTCTTAGATCTCCAGTGATTCTTTTGGAGGTGACTATTGGTTGCTAAACATATGGGGTCATCCTTTCGTGACAACATGACAGAGCTGAAAGGACCCTTCCTTGGACATTATTTGACCATGTCTTCATTGTTGAGATGGGAAAAATGAGAGTGGCTGGAGGAAATGGCCCCCTTCCCCCACCCACACAGCAGAACCAGACGGGCATCCTGGTGCTCACACATGGATCGGTCATTCCCACTTATAAAGGGGCCCTCGGACCCTCTGAGTGAATTGTGTAAACTGGGGCAAGTCAGGCCCGCCCCCGTTCCCTAGCCTCATCATCTTCGTCTGTAGAGAAGAGCAAGATACCGCTTGCTGTGTGGCTGTGAGTGTTAAAGGAGGTTACAGATGTGACTTCACTGCTCACTGCCCGTCCCGTAGTTGGTGCAGGGTTCATGTGGTGGTGTCCCCTAACCCCTGCCCGGCCCAAACTGCAGGGCATGCTGGGCTCAGAGCCAGAGCCAGCAATGTGGAGAGGAGCACAGGGGACCCCGTACCACCTTCGCCAAGAGGAGGGCCCTCTCATATAAGACCCCTGCTTCTCCCTGTGCTGACTGCGGCCTGCCAACACCTCGGATTGGGCATGAAGCATTACCCCTGGTTTGTGAGCAACACTGAACAGCGCCCCAGAGGTTGGGACAGGAGTAGGAGGGGGTGTGACTGAAAAGGGAGCCATAGCTGGGAAAGTCAGGCTCAGAGGAAATGCAGTCGCTGTGTGACTCCAGGAGAGTTCCTTGGCCTCTCTGTTCCTCTGTCCCCATCTGTGACATGCATAGCTGAGTGAGATGGCCGGATGTTCTGATATTGTGATCTCGTGGTGTGAAGCTAGATGATCGAAGGACACCGAAGATGGGTGTTATCTGACTACATTTGCCAAATCTTTCTTGCTAGCTGGGGGCACCAGGCTTGGAGGAGGGTCGAGGTGGGCATTTGGTTTGACTCAGTTCATCTGTTGTGCAGCTGGCTCAACGGGAGGTGAGGTGTGGATTGCTAAGTTTGGGAGGCCTGGCCCTGCCTTCCAGGAGGAGAGTAGGGCTGCCAGCAACAAGAGCTAACTTTACGGGGCACATGTTCTAAGGTAGATTCTATTCCAATTCTTATTTTAAGAGCAGGAAATTCAGGCGCAGAAAAGATGAGTAGATTGTCCAAAGTTATACAACTAGAAAGTTATAGCACCAAGGGATGAATCCAGATAGTCTAACCCAGAGCTCATCCTCTTAAACCCTACAGGATGGTACTCACTGCCACTCAGTGAGTGACGGTGGAGCTTTTTACATCAGGTACTACGGTAGGTGGATTATAAATGTGATCCACTTTCATCTCTCCAGCAGTTTGGACGGCAGACATTGTAGTCTGCAGTTATAAAGAGGGAGACAGGCTCAGCAAGGTAAAGCGGCTCTCCCCAGGCCACACAGCTCACCTTTCGGGAGAACCTGGACTGGAATATGGGTCACTATTACACGTGCATGAGAAGGAAACAAGCCCAAGTGATGCCCCAGATTGTTAAGATTCCCAACAGGAGTCCCAGGTGCAATGTAGAAATGGAAGAGTAAGTCCAGCTCGGGGGCTGTGGGAGGAAACTGTGGAGAAGACGGGGTTTGAGCAGCACCTGGAAAGGTGAGTGACATAGAATAGAGGTGGAAGGGCGTCTGTGTGAGAGCACAGCACAGAGGCAGGTGAGTTAGACAAGTGGGGAGCAGGGAGGTGAGGAAGCTAAGACAAACGTGGAGAGCCTCGGGGTCCAGGGGAGGAATCTCCATCTGCCACCTCAGTGGTGGGAAGTGGTGGAGGGCTTGGGTGGGGGGAGAGGGAGCCCCAGGTGGGCATGAGGAGGGCACTTCCTCTGCACTCTGAGTGTGCGAGCGCTCTTCCAGAGCAGACTGCAGCCTGATCCTCCTTGTCCTCCTTCCTTCACCCCGATACCGAGTCCTGCCATGTTTGGGGGTACAGAAAGATGACTGGGGGAGGGTCATCTAACTGCAGGGACTTGGTTTTCTTGGGATTAATCTGCCTAGTAGTTTCCTTTGCTTCTCCAATCACAATCTCAGGGAGATTCCTTGCTGTTCTGGTCAAGTTCAAAGTGCTTCATTCTTTAAAAGGAAGATGCCACGAGAGCCCCCTTCAAACTGAGGTACAGACGAGGCTGTGTAAGCAGGTGCAGCCTCCAGCCGGCAGCCTTGAGAGATCCCGTAGGACACCTTTGTCTTGGTCTCACCTGCATGGAAGATGAGAGGGATTGCTGGGGTCTTTTCCAGTCGGGCGGCTGGCTGGGGGGTCTGCTTATCCAGATCTGTGTAAAGTTGAGCAAAGCCCCTCTTGGCTTCCTCTAGGGTCCCCACATTTACTGACCATGGAGAAGAGATCCTTTGCAGAGAGCTAAGCGTCTCTCGAGGTGCTCCTAAGGATGCTGCTCATTCCCTTTGCCGTCCAGACAGGGAACTGGCAGCGGTTCACATTGAAACCTCAACAAGAAATGAGTGCAAAACAGTGTAAACTGAGAACTCAGCTTCTTAGCAATACCATGTATTTAGATTGTCGGGAAGGAAAACAGCCTAAATTGTAGGAAAATGTGATGATCAAGATCTGACGTAAATACATCTACAAAGACGAAATATAGATGTGGAAATCAAGAAAGCCTTCCTTACACGCTGCAGGGAATGCCCCTGTGCCATCTCCTTGAGTGACAAGTTGTAGGGACACATTATTGCCTGCAAGAGGCCTTATCTTGGTTAGGATCTGGCAAAGCCTAAATCGTTCTGCTCTTTGGTCTTAGAGCCATGTGTGTGGGTTAGGAGTTTCCAGCAGATGGGGCTCTGCAGATTTGGCTGACTGTCTGGGGCTGGTTCTCATGTTCCTGGCTATGCTCAGCTTCTAATACTCCTTTTGACATCTTCTGGTGACTTCCATATTGATCTGTGCTCACTTTCCTCCTGTAACTGAGACTGTCTGTTTCCATTGATTCCTTGTGCTGAAAAAGCCCAACTTAGTGCTGATCCTCCGTGCTTCCGTTCTGTTTTCTCTGCCCAGTTCTGTGACTTGCTGGGTGAAAATGATGGTTAATTTGGTTCATTGCTGTTTCTAAGGACCAATTGATTTTTTTTTTTTTTTTGATCTGCTAAAGGAAAGTGCCTGCAATAGCGATCGTTATCATGAAACACGGCTGCGATGTTGGGCATGAAGATTTCTGCCCATCTGGGGCAGGTCACAGGTTAAGTAGAAGCATCTAAAGTTGCAAATTTTCTACCTCCCAGAAAGTCCTTAGTTCTTGGATTGGTTTTTGCTTTCTTCTGTTTTAATATCTCTTGTCTAGACATTCAGGAGCCTACTGATACATTGCCTTACTCAGCACTTTAAAATTTATTTAATAAAATGCTTTTACATATATTAGAGAGCAGTGGTTTAGAACGTGAACTCTGAAGTCATGCTGCTTAAACTCAATCTATGGCTCTGCCATTGCAGGCTCTGTAACCTTGAGCAAGTTGCTCTTTCTCAATTCAGTTTTCTCATACAATGGGGCAATGATATACCTAAATCATGAGGAGTCGTGCCGATGGTTAAGTTAATAAATAAGATCTGCACATAGTAGGTCTAACATAAGTGTTAGCTGCTGTTATTATTTATTATTATTATTACTACTATATTTACTCTCATGGCCAACTGTTTAGGTTAGTGACATAGCCCAAATCACCCTGGCTCTCAGCTACTTCCTGTGTATGCACTAGCTTCCAGCCCTGTAAGTGCTCCCTGCCCCAAGTATTTAAAGAGCTCCCAAGTGCTGTCTTATCCTCACAGGCACAGTCCTCTGCTGGTCTTAGCTGTCACTCTCAGAACTGTCAGGCACTAGTGCTGCTTCATGGCCTCTCTGGGTATTATTGCCTCTTCCTCCACTCATCCATGTCCAGCTGTTCTTCCAAGGCCATTTAGAGGGCCCATAGCCTCTACACTGCAGAGTGACCCAGAGTGAAGCAGAGAGAATGACTCACTGCCCTTTGCTTTGCACTCTTGACACAAGGCAGCCCTCCTTCATATTTTACCTCTTTCCACCAAAGAAAACCCATTCCGACAAACACTGGTGAGCAATGGATTTTACTGGAGATGAGACCAAGGATCTGGTTGCATTGCACACCATGTAGCAAACCACCTAATAAACACTTGTTTAGCTTACTAGTCACCCTTCCCTTAGGCATCCCTCAGCCTGGCTCCTCCTTCCTCTTCCTTTATTTTTATCATTCGGAATCATCCTATCTATCTATCTATCTATCTATCTATCTATCTATCTATCTATCTATCTATCTATCTATCATCTATCTATCTACCTATCATCTATCTGTCTGTCTGTCTGTCTGTCTGTCTGGATATCTAAATATTTATATTTATGTCCAGAAACATACACACGATATAATATCTATT
>NW_006442491.1:26529984-26541339 GCF_000325575.1 Pteropus alecto
CACCCACACATCCTTCCTATCCTATCTCTCTGATCCCTGGTATCTTACCTCATTTCAAACCCCAGGGTGTTCATCAGAGCTGCCTTTCAGCACAGAAGGCCCCTCTCTATGAATGAATTCTCATACCAGTGGCTGAGAAGTTAAAAGTTTCTTCATATGACGCACAACATAGGGCTCCACTCACTGATAAGCTCTACGGTCGGCTGATGTTCTCAGCTCTTCTCAATTCTGGATTCTTTTCTAAGTCACATAAGCTTGTGCTGCAGAATTTGCTCTGTCCAGCACCATAGCCCTCCTGACTTACAGAAATGCCTGTGGTGTGGCATCAGGTGCCTCCCTGGGCATGGGCAGCCCCACATGGCTCCAGTTGTCTCCATAACAGAGGCTCCATGCCTTAGCATATTTATCCATTGAATATCCTGCAGCGACAGCATGCTCACCCCCTTTTAGACCAGACCATTCAAGTCTGTGCCTTCAGGAAGGTTACCAAAACTCACAGCCTTTTGGAGAGCCATGTGAAGGCACATGACCGCAGAGAGCACTCGGGTCAGACCGCAAGCGGCACTGGCAGGGTCCAGCCATTAGGAGGAAGTGGCTTATCAGGCTGTATCCAGTCATTAGTCATCGTTTCCCGGACCATGCTCCACATACCACCTGTATCTAAATTTCCTGGGGAATGTGCAAAAAATTATAAATGCCTAGGTTTCCCAAGACCTACCAAATCAGAGTCTTGGGAGAAAGGGATGAAAAATCTGAATTTTTAACAAAGGCCCTATTAATGTTCTGCACCCAAAAGTTTGAAAATCACTGCTCTAGACTGTAATCTCAATTCAGGCAGGGGTCTTAATTATATTTTTCAAGTAGACAATATTTTCCTCTCTTCCTCCTGCCAGAAGCATAGGAAGAGTCCATCTTCGAATTCCCGTACAATTAGGTAGGTGAGACATGTAATGATGTATAGTTAATGGGCCGTAAGTAGAAATAAATTGTGTTACTTCTAGGCCAAAGTATAGAACAGGGGTGAGTTTTCCATGTTCTTCTCTTCTTTTTCCCTGGCAGCTGAGTAGGCCACATCTTCTAGATGGTGTAGCTACAAGATGGTGGAACTTCCAGCATCCTGGCTCCCTGAGTGACTGTGTGGAGTAGAGCTCCCTCACTGAGTTGCTATGGGCATGGAATGTGTGTGAGAAATAAACACCTGCTATGTTAAGCCCCTGAGATTTCATAATTAATGTGTTATCATAGCAAAATCTAACATAGTCCTTACGAATATACCAGCTAAATTCATCTTTCAGTGAATGTTGGACAATTGATTTATTTACCATTAAGAAATTTAATGAGATTTGCTTCAAGCTCCAGTAATGGTTGCTGGTGAAACAATATCTGACTGCTGTGGACAGGACTGGGACACTTAAGGTGTAAAATTTAAGGAGGTGCTCACATGGGTTTGTGCAAGAACAGGGTCAGCCCTGGAGAGTAGTGCCTTCTTAAATTTTGCATATGAGGTGCTTCTCTTGCTTCACCCTGGTCCTGACCCTGGCTTTGGAAAAGGCCCAATCTAAGCGTTGCTTAGATCAAAAGAAGAAATAAAAATAATTTGTAATCTCACTCCTCCTTCATGCAACAAAGACTTGTTGAGACCCACATGCCAGACCTAGGCACTATCCTGGTCTACGAGAAGGTCACAGTCAAATGAGGAGGCAGACAAATAAGGGCAATGGAATGGTTGGTTCTGAGACGGGGAGGACAAACCAAGAGCTCAGGAGTCAGGATGAGGCAGAAGCCTGCTCGGCTTGGGCTGTGGGGACAGCTCAGCTTCCCTGGCAGATGATTATGTGAAAATGCCAGACAGTCAATACCTCATGTTTATGTTTGGAGAAGAGTTTGGTGATGGTAACTGAAGACACTTGCTCAAATGTCCCAAATGGCTGATGATTTGTAACTAGGATCTTACCATCATTCTAGTACAGAGTTGGTCTGGTTTTCCAGAGAAGTTGGTTCCAGACACTCAGCCATCGACGTGGCATATACTAAGTACTGGACACAGTGGCCAGTATAATGTCTGGTCATAGGAAGTGCTCAGGAAAGGTCAGTACTTCTTCCTCCAACTCTGTTGGCTGGAGTTGAATTGTGGGAATGGTACAAAGTATGGAAGATGCAAGAGACTCTATAATAAAGCAATTGATAGTATAAAAATAATAGTAATTAAATACTTATGATTTGCCAGGCATGGGTCTGAGCGCTTTACCTGTAAGAATTCACCAAAAACCCAATGAGGGAAGTACTTGTGTTAATCTCCTGTGGCTTCTATGATAAATCGCCACAAACATAGTGGCTTAAAATAACATAAATTTATTATTCTACAATTCTGGAGGTTAGACTTCAGACATGGATCTCACTGGGCTAAAATCAGGGTGTTGGGAGGACTGTCTTCTTTCCCGGAAGTGCTAGAGGAGAATCCATTCTTTGCTTTTTCAGCTTCTAGAGGTCACCTGTGTTTCTTGGCTCGTGGCCCCTTTCCTTTTCAAAGCCAGCAATGTCACCTGAGTCCTTCTCTTGCTGCCATCTCTCTGGTTCTCTCCTACCTTCCCCTTCTCCTTTTAAAGATGCTCAAGATTACACTGGGTCCACCTTGATCATCCAGGATACTCTGTTTATCTTCAGGCCAGCTAATTATCAAGTTTACTTCCATCTGCATCCTTAATTCTCCTTTGCCAGGTAACCTTACTTCCATCTGCATCCTTAATTCTTCTTTGCCAGGAAAGACATATTTACAGATCCTGAGAAATAGGACACGGAAATCTTTTGTGAGGGGACATTATTCCGTCTACTACAGAGAGTACTGTTAGTGAAGGAGGTGTTAGTAAAGGAAAGACAAAGACCACTGCAGTGATTAGAAAAGTGGGCACTGAGTTACTTATTTACCAGCCAAGGGAAGACATGCTGGAGAGGAAATTCACCAGGCAGTTCCCCAAAGGTACAACATCAGGGAATTTTATGTGCAAGGAAAGGAAGGTTCATTTTAATTATGCTAATTTAAAATTGTAGTTGGCACCCTGGATTGGATGAAATGAGTCCATTGGTTCATGCATGGTTGAACCACTGTATATTGGTCAAGAAAGAGCCTTTGCTTAGTTCTGTGGAGGGTGTCCTGTCTTGTGTCCCCCCAAGTCCACAGAAGTTTGTCAACTTCAGCTGGTCAGAGCCAGCGTGGTGAAGCACAGCACTCAGTGCTGCTCCAGGTGGAAAGGTTCTCTTTGATCTATTATTGTGCCCAGTTTATAGATGAGGAAGCTGAGCCTGAGACCGATCACAAAGCTTTTGAGTAGTAGAGCCAGCATTCAAACCTGAATAGTCAGATGCCAAGTCTTCCTTCTTAACCACTTACTCCAGAACCCAAACTCCAAACCCCAGGCCTGGCTGACACTCTTCTGTATCCACCCACGCTAAGAGAAGAGGCTGGCATGGGGAAGTTACCAATGGCACTTCCTGGAGGTCAAGAGGCTCAGATGGGAAAATCGATGCATATCCCTGCCAAGAGTTTTGGAAAAATGCATTTCCTGAGCGAACGGGGACATTTGCTGATGAAACTCACCAACCATCGGGCAGTGCCTCTCGCAGCAGAAAACATGATCAGCTTCTGACATTAACCTCAGGGCAGGAAGGAGCAGCTCATTAAGCTCTGGCGGGGATGCTGACAGCCGCGGACGTCTGGCCATGTTTATAAACGACTTACAGTGGGGACCAGTGACACCTCATTACAGGCGCCCATCAAGGGCCTGTTCTTCCCTCTTCATCTTCCACCATCAATCTTCCAGGACAGAGCCTGTAATTAGGACCTGTATTGACTCTTGATCAATTTGTTTTGTTAGGCCGAGGAACACTGCTGGTTATGTGTACACACTGAAAAGTTGTCACATGAAAGTGGGTAGGTGTCTTGGGGGTGGGGGGTGGCTGGTGGTGGTGCACCCTGGATTCCTGGCTCTGCCTGCAGCCACTGAAACCTGCCTAAGGGACTCCTTTCCTCTGGGGCCACAGTGGCAGCTAGGACCCATCATTCCCTGAGATGAGCTGGGATATCTGATACAGTCCCTCATGTATCACATAGAATTGCCAGCTGCCATTTACCGTGAGAAAGCTTCCGTGCGCCAGGCACTGCACTGTGCCATGTGAGTTAATTCTTGCATCAGCCCTGCCAAGTTTCTCCAACGGGAAAATGAAGGCTTGTTGCGAAAAAGTAACTTGCCATGGTCAAGAGAGCCCTGCGACTGTTTGCGAGGCCGACATTTAGACTAGAAGGAGAAAAGATCTTTGTTACAGCCCAGTGGATGATGCTGCCATGTCTAAAGAAAACCGTCATTAGTGGGTGGGAGGGGGGTAGGAACAGCCTCTCATTTAGACTAGAAGTGAGAAAAGATCTTTGTTACAGCCCAGTGGGTGATGCTGCCATGTCTAAAGAAAACTGTCATTAGTGGGTGGGAGGGGGGTAGGAACAGCCTCAATTCTAGCAAACAGGGGGCCCCAGGAGCTAAGTTGGCTGAGGGCATGTCCCCCTCCCTGGGGTGAGGGGGTCGCTGCCTGGGCTGTCAGAGAGCTCGTCTGCTCCTGAGATAAATGCCTCCTTTGGAAACAGACCACTCGACTCTCTCTATCCAGCTTGTCACATCCTGATCACGTAACCAGCTCCACTTGCATCGAGCCCGCGGTCACATGGCAACTGTCTGGTAATGAATCGGCCTCCCTCGTAAATTCTCTATGGCTAGATAACAGCTGATTCTGCCATTGCACTTCTCTTGTTAATTTAAATGCTGGCATTCGGGTGTATGCATTAGCTTCTGGTGAGCTTGGCAAATGTGAGTCTAGCCCTAAGGGATGGTCGCACCCTTTAGTTCTAGACAAAGATGAGATCCTGAAATCTGGGACAAAAATGAAACAGCTACACTTAATGAATTCTCCTGGGAAATTTGTCAGCTACCTCTTCTAGTTAACATTGAGTCCTTGCGGTCCATCCAGAAACCCATGGCTATTACCTTTTCGTGTTGAGGGAGGCAGGACTTTGACTCTGTGTTCAGTATGTCCCTGATGCCCAGTATCACCTTCCTGTCCTTGGTCACCCAGTACAGACAATCAGTAGCTCAAGCTCTGCCCTGGAGAAGATGGGGTGGAGGTGGAGTGGAGATTCGGGCTTTGAGACTCCCCTGTCCTGGCACAGGGAGGAAAGCAGCAGGAGTCGGGCTTTCTGGTCTGCTCACTGGGCTTTATAGGTCGAGGCTCAGAGTTCTGACGGAGTCCTAGCTCCTCTCTCCAAGGAGCAGCTCAGAGGCCGGGCGAGGCCTGCAGGGAGGCAGGAAGAGGCCCAGGATGAACCCCTAACTAGTTCAGTTCGTAATAAAACTCATATATGATGGTTTTCTCATGGAAAAGTCAATTCTTCCTAGGTAGGTTCAGACTCTGCTTGCAAAGTTCGTGAGGGCCCTTCCTTTGAGAAGTGGGGTCTCTGTCCCCTCTCCTTGAATGTGGGTTCACCTTAGTCCTGGGATGACCAATAGAGTAGGACGGAAATGATGCTATCTGGATTCTAAGGGCGGCCATAAGCTTCCTCCTGGTTCTCTTGGGACACTTATATTTTATGCCCTGAGCCACCACATAAGAATACTGAAGATGCCATGTAATGACAAAGCTCAGGACACACCGAGAGACCCCGTGAAGGGATTCTGGCCGACTGTCCCAACTGAGATCCCAACCAACAGCCATGTGAGTAAGATGCCTCCAGGTGGTACCAGCCTTTAGCTACTGAATCACTCCACCCTTTTAGTCTTTCTAGCTAAAGCCCCAGACATGGAGGAGTACAGACAAGCTGCCCTCCCTCTGCCCTGCCTCATTCCTGACCCACAGAGTACAGGAGCGTAATAAAATAGTTGCTTTAAGCCACTAAGTTCTAGGGTAGTTTTATATATCCAGCAAAATATAACTAGTTCTGTGGCTTGGAATTAGACTCTTAACTTAAGACAAATGCAGGAGGATGAGACCAACCTCACGGTCCAAATGCCAATGTATATTGAAGCTGCTGGCGTGCAGTAGGTACTCAGCAAATCATGGCTCCCTACCCTTCCCGAAGGCCCTTCCCACGGCTCCTGGCCTCCCCTTGAGAGAACATGGGCCTTTACTGCCAAGTCAAAAGGAGCATTTTGCATGGGCTCCACTGACCATTTCTAATTAAAATCATAAAAACCCCGTTAGCACCTTAATAACTTCTGCCAGGGTGACAGCAAGTTTCATAAACACACTTCTTAAAGGGAATCTGAAGCTACTTCTGTAAAATAAAACTTGAAAAACAAAACAACCCAGTCACCAGAGCCTAACTAACTGCAGCCACAAAAACAGAAATGACCAAGTTCCCCCATTCCTAGGGCAGTTGCTCTCAGACTGTGTTGGAACCTCTTGGGGAGCTTACAGGAATGCAGATATCTGGGTCCCAGCATTGAGTAAGCATTTTTTGTGCTCCCAAAATCCAAAATTTTAACAAATTCTGGGAGAAATATCTATTTCGATGCTTCCCTTCCCCGCTTTTAAATCATGCTTCCTCTAGTTCATCGTCATAACTCAGAGACACCGCAGTGTTCCTCCACCTGCCTGCAGACAGGCAGCCTCACTGTGGCTGCACCCACAGGGGACACCTGCGAGCCCCTGTCCGCACGCCAAGCAGGCATTCCAGATTTTCCCAGGGCCCCTCTCGAAATGCTTCTGAGAACTGCAGGGGTGCTTGCATGCACAGCCTAGAGACCTCCTTCTCATGACCAATTTAGGGACCTCAGCGAGGTCCCTTTGCAGTTGCTGAATTTGGCAGCTGCCCTCTGAGCTCCCAGGAGGCCGTCTCCCCTTTCCTGGTTTCCAGAGGATGCTGTTTCTTGGTAAGCAGAGCTGCTGCTTGCGATCATTCTGCTTATCTTGGGCACTTGACCTCCTCCAAAGGACATGTACATTCATGAACGATTGCTATTGGCTAAACACTGTTTTAAGCACTTTACATGAACACGCCCATTTTTCTGATTCAGAGGCTGAGGGTCAGAAAGGTTAAGCACCTTGTCCAGGGTCACAAAGCTTACGGGGGCAGAGCCTGGCTTTGAACTCAGGAAGTCTGGCTCTGAGTCTGCTCTCTGCCACCCTGTCCCTCCAAGTGCTGAGCCCTGCACATCGTGTGTTGGGCTGCCTCCTGCATTGGCCCATGTGGTCCTGGGGGCGTCCGCCTCACCAAACTCCCTTAAGGTGTGAATCGTAGCAAAGCTTTCATTCCAGGAGGACACTTTTCGGTGCAGCCACAAGAGCATGGACTGGAGCAGGAGAAGCTCGTGTCCTGAGTCGCGGAGGAGCGTGAGAAGTGAAGCTTGCTGCTCACTCGGCCGATCTAGAGGAAGAGTGGCAGGGGCTGCCTGCCTGTGATGGAGTCACTGTGCCCGTGAGAGAAACCCACTGGCTATTACCGACGTGTCAAAAATAGGGCCCGGAACTGTGTGTGATCTGAAAACACAAATTTATGAAAATAGCACTCCCCGTTGAGAAACATTGGCTCAACCAGGAAGAGAAAAGCCCGCATCGGTGCCACCTGCTGAGAACTAAATGGAAGGAAGAGCTCCTGTAGCTGCTGTAAATGCATTACTCAGGAGAGGCTTAGAGATTATCTATAAGATGCTGAGAGATGCTCTGATCCTATCTCAGCGCCACCAGGGAGACCGGCCGACACCGTCTGAGACGCTGCTTGTCACTCACTCTGGCCAGAGTGCCAAAATTGGGCCCGATTCCATTCCAAGCCCTAAAAGCAGCAGGCAGTGTCAGCAGATTCAATTTGGTGACCTCTGCCAGGCGGCAGCAGGGGCAGGACACCGTTCCACCGTCTTAGCTGGACGTCCACGGGAGTAGACCCTCAGAGAAGGAATGGGTACAGAAGTTCATTTGGATGGTGGTCCCAGAAAGCGCCACAGGGAAATAGGGAAGTGAGACAGGTAGGAAAAGAATTGTGAGAATTCACTCCTGTCTTGCGTTGAGTCTAGTCTTCCTTCAGCTACTACTGCCTGAGCCTCCATCAGTGGGTTATTGTGACGATAGACACCTGCAAGACCCAAGCAGGTCCCCCGGTGAGGGGCAAGGGACAGGCTGAGACCAGCAGTCAGAGTGGGTGACGGGCCTTTATGGAGACTGGCGGTAAACCTACTTCTGAATTTGGGGAGCAGAGGAGTGGGAAGCAAGAAATGGAGTTGCACTAAATACTGAGAATACAGTCTGGAATTGCATGTAAGCCCATCGTCGGTGTGTATATGCAAATAAGATTAAAATATATCTTGACACCACATCAAAATTAAGTCACAGTTTTCCCTGGGACTGGAGCAAATTTGTAGAGTTGTTCTCAAATTTAAGTG
Organism: Pteropus alecto; assembly: GCF_000325575.1. Taxonomy (NCBI): domain Eukaryota; kingdom Metazoa; phylum Chordata; class Mammalia; order Chiroptera; family Pteropodidae; genus Pteropus; species Pteropus alecto. Next base: position 26,538,399 of record NW_006442491.1, read on the forward strand.
ACCTGGTGTCTTCCTTTTTTGGGAGACCACATTTCCCAAACTTCCTGCCACAAGCAGCTATTTCCAGACACAACTTCCTGATTGTTTAGCTCACGGGGCTTCTGTTTGATCTGGAGTTTCCCTGGGCCCTCATTCCATTTGCCAGCTGAACAGATTATATTGATTGATGTGATGTGCGTTTCAAGTCTTTTCTTTTTCAATTACAGTTGACATTCAATATTATTTTATGTTGATTTCAGGTGTACAGCAGAGTGGTTAGACATTTGTATAATTTATGACGTGATCCCTCCCAATTAGTCTAGTACCCACCTGGCACTATACATAGTTATTACAATATGATTGACAATATTCCCTAGGCTGTACTTTGTAAGTCATTTTTAAGTAACACAAATCTGCCTAAATTCTCAGTACCGACCCTGGTTTGTTTCCTGACATTTGGGGTGGCATGCTCGTGTGGGCACGGAAGGACAAGCAGAAGCCAGGCCTGGCATGGACAGCTTCATCAGGGAGGCCAGACAATGGGACCAGCCCTGCGCTGATGCATGCCCAGCCAGGCGCTCTGGGACCCACCGGGTCTGGGGACCCTTGTGCTCTGAGTGGACTCTGCTGGGCCCTGTCTACTTCTGAGTGCAGGGCAGATGCCAGACTTACCGGAGATCTGCTTTCCCAGAGAGTGACTGCCCAGGCAGGTGGCTATGGCCACAGTTGGCCTGGGTGGCCTCTTTTCCCCTCATGTATACTCTAGGTCTCAGCAATGTCCAATTCTAGTTATTCTACCTGCTTATTTTTGTGTTTTGGAGGATTTAGAGTTTTGGGCTGCTTCTCTCTTTCCTATCTCCCCTTCTTTAGTCCATCAAGCGAGGCTTGAACAGAGGGACGGGAGGTATAGGGATTTAAAACCAAATTGCTAACCTCATCTCTGTGTACGCCTTCTGCATCCACCTCAGCAGGACGCAGGGTGATGAGACCTGGAGCTTGATTCTCAGACGGGCATCGAACTCACCTTAGCCTCTGGTTCTCATCTTGCAGGTGCTGTTCCTCTCCCAGCTGGCAGTGCCACGTCTCATACATACCGAGGCACTCCCCGCACAGGTCAGTCTTAGGGCTTCTGCAGCCTGGAGCTCTCCTGCTTTCCTCTTATACCTCGGTCAGGAATAACATGCTCCTCTCTACTGAAAAACCTGGGCCAGTGTCAGACACCTCATCCTAGTTATACCTGTAAATTATAGCAGCAGTTAGCAAACTTTCTGTACAGGGTCAGATAGTAAATATTTTAGGCTTTGTGGGTCATGTGGTCTCTGTTGCAACTGTTTGACTCTGCATGCAGCTCAAAAGCAGCTGTAGACAATGTGTACTTGACTAGGCATGGCTGTGTTCCAATGAAACTTTATTTACAAAAATAAGCAGTGGGCTGGATTTGGCTTGCTGACCATTGTTTGCTAACCCCTAAATTAGAGCTTTGGCCCTGAGAATAATTATACTAGTTGCAATCATTTATTGCATGCATGCTAAAAGTCCAGATTCTAGGTCCCATATCCAGAGGGTCTTCCTCAGTGGCTCTGAAAAAGAAATTTTGAAAATTTCATGCTTAATTATGAAATATAGCTGGAAGTATAGTACAGGTCATCTCTTTTTACTGTGGGGACAATGACAACACAGTTGGATCAAAGGCAGAGCCGGGGGCAGAGCTCCTGTCTTCCTCACAGACCAGGATCCCTTCTGTTTCCACCGGTTCATCTGGGGACTTCTGGGGACCCTCCCTGGAATACCAGAGGTATGATGAGCTCAGCCGTGGACATCGCTGGCCTCAGACAATAGCAGTCTTTCTCATCTCACTTGTTTTCAATTGCCTGTCATTTAGCGCAGGAGGAACTGCCCACTGCACAATTAAGGCCGGTGGCAGGAATATTAATAAGTTACATGGAAGAGAGCTTAGAGTTCCCTGGAGGGGACACGAGAGATGGATACCTTAAAAACAGACCCACCTCCTTGGCCCCATGTCTTAGAATAATCAGCCTAGGAGTAGAAGACTAGACTGAGCCATTTTCAACTTGAACCCATTTGCTCACTCATTCATTCATTTAACTTTTCCTTCTTGCATTCAGTTAGCATTTATTTGGAGCCAGCTCCTGTTTGGGCATTCAGAAAATAGAGCTGAGTCAGACATTACCTTTGTCTTCACTTTACTGTGATTCATATGGCAAAGGGAATACACTTATGAGTTCCTAGGAAGAAAAGAGGTCAGTCTTTTATCATAGTTAGGGATCAGTTTGGGGCAGGAGTCTGGGCTGCATCAGGAGACAGTCTTGGGCCCAAGGTCAGGGGTCAGCCCGTGGTCAAAAAATACGATAAGTCCTTTCTTTGAGCTTCATTGCCAGAAGGAAGCCTTAAATACGGTGGGCCTTTTGACCTTGAACAATGTGGGGAAGGGCTTAGCAGGGGTCTAGACTCTCTTCTTCTCATTACAGTATTCTCTGCTTACTGGGGTGAGGTTGGGGGTAAATAGTCTGGGCAGAAAAAACCCTTTTTGTAGAATTGGTTTTGGGGTGAGAGCCACTGCAAGATTTAAAGATCAGCTATCTTAAGAATGAATCAGATTTCCAGAGCAGAAAGATGTTCTGCACTTTAGAGAGACAGTAATTTCGTAAAAAAGAATTGCTAATGCACTGTCTAGCCATGCCGGTGATTTTAGCTGAATATTTTTTCTATTTTAAACTCGCAGAATGTCACAGCTAGAGAGACCCCAGGGATTGTTCCGGTGAGTCGTCTTTAAGGTGCACCTTGGAACCCTCCGTTTCTCTGGTGGCACCTGTGGAGTTGCTGGGACAGGGTCCAAGAGGGTCCCTCGTCTGGTCTGAGACATCAGGATGATTAGCAGAGCACACAACTCCATCTCTCTTCTTCAACCTTCCATCCCAGCCCCTCATTTCTGCCCCCATTC
>NW_006442491.1:26541390-26548077 GCF_000325575.1 Pteropus alecto
CTACTTGACTCTTTGCCAGTGTCCAGGTGTGTTCACCTGAGGAGAGGTGGGTAAGAGGGTATGCAGAATAGGTGTCCTTCAAGGTAGCAGCTGTAGCATCCTTCTTGTGGAGATCTAGGCAGCGAGGGCCATAGACTGGCAGAGACCTGGCACCTGGAGAAATATTGTCATTTGCCTCTTCATTTTTCAAGAGACCCACACTGTGGAAAAGGAATTGTTGTAAAGAAAATTCTGTCCACAGAAGTTACCATCGCTCGTCCTGAGTATTTCAATGAGAAGGTGTCCTTAAGTGGATGTGCAGGTGAGACTGTACCATTACCACCTTCTGGTTGCCTTTTACTTTTTCATGAAACACAGGAAAGAGCATTTCCAAATGGCACTCAAACCTTTCGAAAGTTTTCTCCCAATTGTTGTGCTATCTCTTCTTGCAGGTTGGATCAAGAACTTGGTTTATCATCTCTTCTCATTCTTGTTTTAAATTTATTCATTCTTTTGATGATTTACTCTTTTGCTAACTATATCAAAAGCTGGGGTATGGATATCAGAGAAACTGGATTCCTGTCTTTAAGATTCCCAGAGCTGAGGGGAGGAGGCAAGAGAGAGGGGCAGAGCTGCCAGAGCTTAGGCAGCCAGGCTGGCAGAGTATTTGTGTTTTGAAGAGCAAATGTGAATAGCTGAGATCTGAGGGCACCATTTACATAAACCGCAATGTGAGTGGCACCCCCTGGAAGGGGACAGTGCAGGCTGCCCTGACAAGCACTGTCACTCCCTGTTGTGTTCCTCTGGCCACATGTGTGTTCCTTACGTGATTCCTAGAGATGGTACCAGGGCTTAGAGAAAAAGATGGCTCCTGGGGGCTGGGGGAATTGGGTAGGCATCATAGAGGAATAGGAGAGAAAGACGCAGAATGAAGAAAAGAGTGTTTGGAGCCTGAGGACCTCTGTTTTGAAGGCCTGGAAGCTCAGACCGGACTGGACATAAGCCTCTTCTTGGTCCTCGGTAGAACCAGAAAGGGCAGAGAAATGGGAGAGTCCATCTTGAAAAGGCCGGCGATCCACTTTTACCCATGCGTACTCGCCTGTATGGAAGGGTAGCTGATTATTCTTGGTTTAAGTAGGGGTGGGTTTGAGCTCTAAATGCTTTATGCTGCCTTCTGGAATATCGTGCCCTCCTCCATCTCCATCCCCGTCCTACAACAGTGCTGTTTATCGTCCCTTTGAGGTCTTGATGTTCTTGGAAGCTTGTTGCTTCTTTCATTCTTATTGACGTGCTAATAATATTGAGAGGAATTTAGGTTGATTTAACCTGAGATGGATTTTTAGAAGCCAATGAGGGTATTTCTCTTCAGATATTTCCTAGTAATTGTCTTATGAAGTGCTCTCAAGTCCGTACGCAGAGAACAAGCATATAATTTCTATTCAAATAGCCTCTAATGAGATGATGCTTTTGTCAACTTCTTGGGCCAAGTCAGGCTGCAGTAAAAATGTATTTCAAATCCCTTGGAAACTTGGACAAACTCAAACTGTGCACTGAAAATGCTTTGGAGCATCACAGAGGCATGAGAAATGGACAGCTGAGGTGAGGTGGAGGTGAGAGGGATGGGGGTCTTTAGAGGCTTTATCCCTGCATCGTTTATTCACTTTTTCAAAAAAACATTCACCAGATACTTGCCCTATGCATATGCCAGCGTGCCAGTGCTGTGCTATGTGCCACGTGTGGGGCATGAAAGGATGAATAAGAACTGAATTTTGTGCCACAAGAATGATGAGCAGTCCTGTGTGATACGAGTGTGTGTGGACTGTGTGTGTGTGTGTGTGCGCGTGCGTGTACCTGTGCTTTTGTATGGTAGGCAGTCAGTGACATGGAGTCAGTGACAAAGTATGATGAGAACATCGCTCATAGGGTAACCATACAATTTATCATCCAGATTGGGACATCTTTGGGACAAACGCTTAACCTTGGACAATAAACATACTAGGACCGTCCTGGGTAAACCAAGATATACGGTCACCCTACATGATGTGTGGCACAGGGAAGAGCAGATGGCTTCCTGAAAAAGTTTTCTCTGGACATTCCAGACGAACTCCTCATCCTTTTTCATCTCGCTCCAGTTAGTGAGGTCTCCCCTCCATCGTCCCTTCTTCTGGGAAGCTTTCCTGACCTGTCCCCGAGACCTAGTCGTCCTCATATACTGTCGGAGCCCCATGGATGTCTCTTTCCAAATACTTATCCCTGAGATGGTTTTACGAGCATTTGTGTGATCACATCATTGTATATCTGCTTCCCTTACACCAGGAAAGTGGGACCGCTCCTGACAATTTTGCTTACCATATATGGGTATTCAGTAAATACTGGAAGAGTAAGTGGACTGAGCCTTGAAATACTGTCCTACTTGTCTAGGTGACTGGGCACCTGAAGAAAGGAGAGGACTGGAAAGGAACTGGAATCAGAGAATATTCTGGCAGAGAGTTTGGTGGAAGTGAGGTCTGGTGCCAGGACGGTGCATGTGGGAGGTACAGATAACTCAGTGTGGCTGCATCACAGGGTTTGGGAAGGACTGTGGAGAGAGGAGGTCACATCCTGTGGGATTTGTGGGTCACACTGCGGACTCTGGTCTACAGCTGTCCAACCTTCCTTTTCCTGAGTCAGATCTGATTAAATGAACTCTAAGACATCTGCAAATAATCCTTCCTTCTACTGACCTGGCTAACTGTTTAAGGATATTTTTCCTAATTACCCCTATTTTTTTTATAGTCCTCACCTGGATCAAGGTTTCTCTCAGTTTTGGAAAATTTGAACAACTAGAGAAACTCATAAAAGAAGAGATGCTACGGCTATTTCTAGAAAACATGTTGCTCGCATGAGATGTCACATGGACAGCTTCTCCCTCTTCCTGAACACCAGGAACAGGGTCTTCCCGTGATCTGTGGTACCTCAGGAAGGCTGTCTCTCTCTAGTGCATCAGGTACTAACTGGATGACCAATGAGGCTCTTTCTAGCTCAGAGAGTTCACAGGTATATTAAATATGCATTAGACAAATGCCATCTTCCGTTTCTCTCCATCTCCAGGTATTTCGTTAAAAGCGTTCGTGTGTTTGTGTTTCCTCTTTAGTAAGGTTCTCTTACTTCGAGATGTGACATATCCATCCGCTGGGCCCCTGGAGCCTGAGTGGGCCTCGTAACGCTCCATCTTCTCCAGAGCACAAGAGTGTGTGGTTGCACCAAGAAGCTCTGACCCGAGTCACCGTGTCCCGAAGCCACTGAGCCATTTCCTTACGTGTATGGTTTGCTTCCTTGCGATCTCAGCCACTCACATCGCTTCAGCTACCCCACTCCCCACCAGCCCAGAAATTGCATCAGAGAACAGCTCCCAAGTCATCTCCCCACCTCCCTCCCTCACCATCTCAGCTGACAGAGTCTGTAAAGGAAATGGGAACAGAGGCTCGTTTCCAGCAGCAGCGGCAGCGACAAGAATTTGCTAATTAAAATGAAAAGCCTCAGTTCCCGGGATCAGCGAATGAGGCCTCTGAGAGGCACCTAAAGGAAATCTTTCTCCAAACAAAATGGCCTTCCAGCTGGGCCCCGATGAAGCCCAGGCTTCCCTCTAACAGTGGGGTTTGGGAAACTGAGGCTCAGCAGGCCCATTCTCAAAGTCTGATGAGGCCTCGGACCCATTTCCAGGAGCTCCTGCCTTTGTCTTCCTCAGTCCTGGAACCTCACGTGACTTCACACCCTTCTTCAGAGAGTCAGTACATCTCCTTGTATACAGACCGAGGAGCTTCATGGGAAATGGTTACCCTAAGGGAAAAGGGGTGTGAGATGTCTGAAGGCGGTCCAAGTATCAGGGTCAGGTCCAAGGATGGAGAGAAGCACCAGGGATACTTAATGCACAGCACTATATTTTGTTAGGCTGAATCATGTGAACTGGTGATATCTGGCCATTTTTTGACCTACAGAAATGGCAATTGCATAAAATGGGACACGATAGTTCCAGCGGCACCAAGGAGGCAATGAGAAGAAGGAGACCCAGCGACAGCCACAGGTTCAGGTCTTAGGGGTGTCTGAACAACTAGGGAAACTCATAAAGGGAGAGAGGCTCAGCCACGACTCTGGACTGCCTCTTCTTTCCAATGAGCTCAGAGCGGCAACCTGAGCCACAGGAAGAAGGAACTGGAAACTTTCAAATTATAACCACGAGAAAAGTGACGCCCGGGGTAGCTCAAGGCCTGGGGTCCAAGACCTTGGTTCTTTCACTTACACTTTGTTATTATCATTATTACCGTATTAGATAACACCCATACTTCCAATAATCCTTTTTATTCTTGGGCAATTTGCTGAGACCTCTGTTTTCCCGCACATGAAATGGGGGATGTGATCTTGGAGGGCCTTTTCTGTCTCCTTAATTCTGACAGTCTAATGAAAGTAATCATTTACATTTGCAAAGCTTTTTACAGCTTCCCAAAGCGTAATCACATGTATTGTTTGGTTTGAACTTGCCACAGCCTGATGCGATTCAAATAATGATTCCCAAATTTCAGCCGTAGCAACCGAAGCCCAAAGAGAGCTTCAGCAATCATTCAAAGCATACAATATTTTACTGGTAGACGTGGAACTAGAATTCAGGTTCCCTGACCGCTGAGCGTGAGGGTCTTTCTACTAGATGGAGCTGCAAATTCAAAAAGAGAAGGTCCAACTGGAAAGGCTGGAGTTTAGAATGGACCTCTTAGGGTCCAGCCTCCCTCTCTTTTATGTCACTTGGAGACTGGCAGGTTTATCCCACGGGGATGGGAAGAAGGGCTTACCTTTCTTCAGCTGTCCTGCCTCCACACTCCCCTACTCTGTCCTGCTTCAGTATCCCCAAGTCTTCTGTAGAAAAATGTGCACGGTTGTGAAGTTCCTTGCATTTTACTTTAAGATGCCTCCGTCTGTGCGAGCCAGCCTGGCGTAGTGGATAAGAACACAGACCGTCCTAGATTTGAATCCTAGGTCTCGCCAAATACGCAAACTGAAAAAAGTGACTGCACTTTTCTCTGCCTCTTCTCCCTCAACATGTGAGTTTATGTGAGTCTCTCTGCCTGTACTATACAGTTATAAGGAAGGTTGAATGAATTAATTATAAGCACTTGTATTATCAAGACATGCTGTAGTAACAAACAAACCCCCAAATCTCATTGGCTTAACCCAGCAAAGGCTTGGTTTTCACTCATGCTGCGTCTGATGGGGGTCCGGTAAGTCTCCAGGGCCGTCCGTGCTGGACTCGGTGGTCCAGATTCTGTCCACATTGTGAAGCCTCTTAAACATGGTTTCCAGAGTTTCAAATAGCTCATACTGGAAGTGACATGTTTTGTCTCCCCTCAGAGTTTATTGGCCAGAATTAGTGACGTGGGCCCCATATCATTTACAAATACAGAAACTAGTTGGTAAACACCAATGTCTCTGCCGGCGTATATAAGTTTTGTTAAATATGAATGTTATTTTAAAAGAAGCCTCATTTTTGATAGTTTAATCCTCTTACTGGAATCTTGTATTTTATTCCGGTTGATTATGTCTTACTTTACTCTCATCGCTACTTCCTCTTTTCTGTTTTCCATTAATTTTACTTTATCTGCATAACGCCCAAAAAGAAGTAGTTTGGCAGAGACAGTAGGAGTGAGAGACCCTGTCAACGTCCGGGAAGTCTCGAGGCCACTGTTCTCGCCCCTCCGGCTACGTCCGCAGCCACCTTCCGGATGAGTCTTCTGGTTCTTTGAAAAATCTCACCCTGGGATTCTTATGGGATCTGCGGTCCAGCCTCCCCAGGGCTTTGATTTTCCTCCTGTGGTCGCACGCTTGAGTTGTTGGAAAGGTGTCGCTACTGACATTTCCTCCAGGCCTGATGCAGGGCACTGTATGTTTTTAAATTCACAGTCTCGGACACACTTGTAGCTTTGTCTTTTGAAGACAAACAAGCCATGCTAGTAGCAAGCCACAGTGCAGGGGGGATGGCTAACAGAGGAGGTACCCCAGGCCGGTGTTGGAGAAGAGCTGGATGGGGCTGACTTTTCCTGCAGGTACCACCCACTCCTGGGTGGGGGGTGCAGGCCCCTAACTCCTTGTGGAAAATATTAAGCAGAAACCCTGCAAAGAAGAGTATATTCTCTGATGTTTTTGAATAGAGTCAGCTGGGGGTGTGGAGTGGGTCAACTGCATTTGTCAGAATGTATAGTCATGCGGGCTGGCTGAGAATTCTAAACTCTAAAAAGAAGGGAAGATTTTTCCCCTGCAGAGGAGGGTCTGGATCCTGGGAAAGCTCTCGAGGCATCAGGAAGGATCAGGGCTGGGTGTCTCTGCTCTAGATCTATCTCCTTGAAGGCTGATAGATGCCTTTCTGGGCAGCTCGCAGGGGTGGGGGACATCTCTGCAGAGGGATTTCATCAGCTCGCAGACTTGAAACCATAGATGACAGTACACTCAACACTACGCACATTTAATCCTCCCCCGTGCCTATGACCTCTAGGAACGGTATTTCTTTCCCACAAATGTCTCAACCCCTGACCTACAACCGAACTGATCTCCTGCCCAGCCCCAGAGAGAGGCCTCTCTCCTCTCCCTTTTCTTAAAGCGACGCATGACTTCGTACCAGTTGACTGGGCTCGTGAGCGTCGAGGTGCACTGGTTCTCGGGGAGTTAAGACTGTTAAAGTAACCA
>NW_006442491.1:26548096-26574577 GCF_000325575.1 Pteropus alecto
CTTCCGATCCTGTGAGCAAACCGGAAGATGCTCCTCAGGAGCAAGGCGTGTCCCTGGGCTTACCCTGTTGTGATTAAAAAGGCACAACAAATCCTGATGCTTTTGCAAGAGACCTAGAGTTTAGAATATTCATCTTGTCCCAGTCATGGTTCTAGTTCCCATATTTTTCCAGTGGTTTAGGAAAAGGAAAACTGGCCGACACGTTCCTTTCCGTATGTACCATGTGTCTCTCTTTGGCTTTTGTGACCGGGACACTTTGTCTTTCTGGTTCTGACAGGCAGGACGTGAGTTGCCTTAGCACATTTCCTCTCTGAAGGCGCCCGCAGTCTGTTTGGACATATGGTGCCTCTCTGACGATGTTTTAGCTGGCACTTCTTCCACGACTCGGGGCAGAATTCGTCATCTCTGGGGAACTGGATGCCAGAACTGTCTGGGTGTCCCTCGGGGCCCTACTTGGAGCCATTAGTGATGGCTGATTGCTCTTATAGGCTACTCTCAAAGAGACAGATGTATTCACCTCTGAGGAAAATTCCTCACCCAGCTTCTTATTTTTGCACAGAACCTGCTGGAACCGAATGGTGAAATATGGCATAAATCCTGGGGGAGGCTTTACCCATCATTCCAGTCCAGGGGTCGACATATTAAAGTTAGTCCTTCTCTGCTTACTTTCATCTGCAAAAGGGCCTTGAGCAATATTCTCAACCAGGTAAAGCCATTTCTTTTCCTTGATTTTAATCCTTGGAGTAATGCCTTGGAGCCCATTTCCCCTCATGGTTGCCTAGAGAAGTGAGAGGACCCAGAGAAGTAAGATGGACAAAGGACTTTTAGGGTTCTGTGGGGGACGGGCTGTGGATTTGGGGATGGTGACGAAAGAGGGCTTAACTTTATCGGTAATTCTCTGATTATTTTACTAATAGAATATGTTTACGTAATTCAAATTTAAACAAAGGAATAATGTGACTACTTCAGGTCTTAGACACTAACATAAATAGATGTACTGGATGCAGTGAAATGAGTTGAATGGAACTAAACCCAAAAGAACAAAATCTCTGCTTTGTGACATAAGAAAGAAGTTTTCTCTCTCATTTTCTCTTCCCTTTGATCAGTGGATACTTGATAATATCAAACCAGTTTTATTTAAGTTGTATCTTGACAGATGTGAAACTTCTTAATATCTTAATATCTACGATGACAAGAAATCCCAAGGAATTGATCAAATTGTATTCCTGCATTGGTACTACATAATTTTAATTATTGTAGCATTTGAAAGATATTTGGTTATTCTTGTGTGTTAATTTTTTTCAGGTAAACTTTCATATGATTTTTTTTCAAGTTACCTACTAAAAGACTCATGGATTTTTATTGAAGCTGAAGTAAATCTATTCTTTAAATTTTGCTAGAATTGGCATTTTAACTATAGTTATTCTTCCCATCTGCTGCATCTCTTCATTTATTCTTGTCTTTTTTAGGTCCTGAGATAGAGTTCTGTGGTTTTCATTATATGAGTTTTGCACATTTCTGAAGTTTAGTCCTAGGTTTTTAGTATTTTGTGCTGCTATTGCGAATGCAATCTTTCTTTATCATTGTGTTTTCTGACATATAATTGGTACTATATTGATGAATGAATGAATTCATCAGTTCATTCTACAAATATGAATAGGAAAACCATTTATTTTCATACTTATTTTATAAACCGTACCTTTACTGAATATCCTTATTACTCTTAATAATTGGGGGGTTACTAGGCATATATCATTGATTGCGGTAATTTTGGATCTTCATTTACAAAGTAACAGTGACAATTTAAAAACATGTCTACAAATTCTTTGACACTCTTTTTAGAGAGGACCAGTCTGTATCCTCTCACCTTGAATTAGGGCTGACCTCAGAGAATCCCTTACAACCGATAGAATCTAACAGAAGTGATGCTTTGTGACTTAGAAGGCCAGGTGAGAAAATGTCACTCAGTTTCTGCCAGAATCTTTTGGACACTTACTCCAGGAGAAGGCAGAGGCTGGGCAATGAGTCTGACTACCCTGAGACTGTCATGCTGGAGAGGTCACATGTGGACACCTTAGTTGATAGCCCAACTGACCTCCCAGCCAGCAACCAGCAATAGTAGCCATGTGCATGAACCATCCAGGACAAGCAGCCCAGTCAGGGCTGAAAAATGACTGCAGCCTTTGCTTAGATGTGATTGTAACCACAGGAGAGACCCTAAACAAGGACTGGCCAGATGACCCCCCCACCGGGGTTCCTGACCCACAAAATTAAGAACAAAATTAAAATGGTTGTTTGGGGCTAATTTGTTACACAGCAACAGTAACCCTAACAGTAATATCTCTTTTTCTTGCCTAATTGCATTTGTTGGATTGGCATTAGCCCCAAATAGTAAATAATAGCAATGATTTTAATGGAGATACACTAATTTTTCAATATTATTTAATACACTGGCTATTTGTATTAGGCATTCTATAGTAATATAGAATGCCAAATGCTTAGTGGCTGAGTATTGCCAAGTTCTCTAGGTCCAGGTAACTCCCAGGAACAAAGGTCCTCTGTGTGGTGGTTCAATGACCCAGGCTGACGGGGACTCCCCCATCCTGTGCCTGCACCATCTGGAACATAAGACCTCCTTGATTGATGAGATGGGGAAAGAAAATGCTGTAGAAGCTCTCACTAGCAGTTAAATACTTCGACGTAGGATTGATACATGTCATTTTTGCTCAAGCTTATTGGCCAGGAATTGTCATACGACCCCTTTATGCCTGGATGGAATGGAGAAATAGATGCTGGGTGAATTCTGGTGATGTCTACTACTCATTTTTTTTTTAACTACTTATGCTAATAAAGTATTTTATAATTACTAGCTTACTGAGACTGTTGTATTTAATCAGAAATTGATATTAAATTTTGTCAAGTGCTTTTTCAGTTCTTATTAAGATGATTGCGTGTCTTTGTCCTTTTACCTATAGAGTTACTAATATTGAACTATTCTTGAATTCCTGGCATATAGGCTTCTTGGACATGGTATATTGTTTTTTTTAAAAGCAGCTAAGTATAATAAATAATATTTAGTAAAAATCTTTACATCTACAAATGTGACTGGTCTTGAGGCTTTACAGGTGTGTGTATCTGTGTGTGTGTGTGTGTGTGTGTGTGTGTGTGTGTACTCTTTCAGATTTGGTATTTGTGCTATTTTAGCTTCATATTATTCATAATATGAATAGGGAAGCTTCCCCTTATTTGTATTGTTCTGGAATAGTACATACAACATAAGAATTTTTTTCGTTGTTTGAAAATTTGATCAAGTTCACTCATAAAACTATCTGTTCCTGTATCTTTTAGGGAAAAACTATAGCTTACAATTTTTTTCTCCGAGAATTGCTATACTCGGGTTTTTCATTCTTTGAGCCAATTTTGGTTATATTTATACATTTTCAAAATCATCCACTTTATCAAGATTTTAAAATCTACTAACCGGAGTTATTCATAATATTCTTTTAGAATGCTGTGTAATTTCATTACTCACTATTACATGCCTTTTCGATTTCTAATTTTGAGTATTTGTGTTTTATCTTGATTGGAGTTGTCAGCGATTTGTTTGTTGGATACAACAAAAAGTTCTTGGATTCAGTTATCAAATCTAATGTTTTTTCTGCCTTTGTATTTGTTGTAAAATGTCTTTTTTTCTTCCTGGCAGAGACTTGATTTCATAGGCAGGCGCTTTCTCTGATTCCTCAAAGTGAACCTCTGCTTTGAACTCCTGCATCTTTTCATGTGTCTGATGATGTTTTCCTATTTGTTCATCCTTACAAGGAGAGTTCTGAGCTTGCTCAGAGTTGGGAGCTGCCAGAGAGCGTGGTGGAGGGAGGAAGAGGGAAGAGGAAGGAAGCTGAGAGTTGCTGTTATTTTTCTCTGCCAGTTCGGAAATCTGGCAGCCTGTGGGGCAGGGGGCTTAGCCAGAGCCAGGGCTCGCAGCATAGGGAGCTTCATCAGCCCTTTAGAGGTGCGTATCTGCAATTAGTGTTGGGGGGAACATCGCTCCCCCTATCTTTTCCTGGCACATTTTCCCCCTTAGGAGCTAGCTGCCTACACTCTTCTTCAGGAGTCATGTCCTGCCAAGGGCAGGCCGAGAGTAAGTATTGCTGCAGGCTCCCGACTTTGTGGGCCTGAATCTCCTATTCAGATGCTCCCCCATTCCACTAGCCAACCACCCCATTGTGCTAGTGCTCACAATAGGGCCCCTGTGGGGCCACTTATAGTCCCTCTTATTGTTTACTGGGCAGGCTTGCTATTTTCAGCAAAGATATGAAATGGTAGGACTCCTGTTCCCAAATCTGAGTAGCAAATTAACATCATGATGCTTAGGATGAGCCTAGGACATGAACGTAGCTTTTCCCATATGAATCACTTTATACCAAGTCCGTTTTTGCCCCTGGATCAAAACCTTAACCGGATAGCTGGCAGCCTTCTAAGTATGTTGGCAGGGTCCCACCTCAGATTAACAGCTGGAGGATGGGGTATTGTGCATAGCTTAAACCGAGTTTCCCAGCTAGTGTTACCCTAACTGCCAAGCCTGAGACAATGATTTCCTTAGAAATGTGATTCCAGGAAACTAGGAGCGTAGGGGGTATAAATCAGAGGAGAAGGAGGGGAGAGGCAATACAAGGCACGTTATGGAGTTGGCTTCTTCTCCAAGGGCATGTTTATCTTTTCTGGGTCCACTGGAAAAGTTATATGAAAGATAGCTCAGAACTGCTTTCAGAGGGAAGAATAGAGGAAGCATTTGTCTCCAGTCTCCAGTCTCCTGTTGGTCAAAGATTACAGGAGAGTTAACTCCCCACGTTCCTGGGTGGCACACATATGAGTGCTAAGTGGGTTCCTGTGGGCATCTCAGAGCACAGCATCAGAAGCCATGGGGTGAGAAACGAGGGGCGCAGAGCCTGTCTGAAGGGGGGGCCCATGGGATGCCCCAGTGTGAAGCCTGCAGAAGCTTGGAAATGGTCAGCACAGCTATGGAAGAGATAAGAGATGAGATTGAGAATAGTCAAAATGATACAGTGAGTATCTACTTTACGCTGTCTTGTACATTTTCAGCTGACAATGTGCTTTCCCCTCCTGTTGCCTCTCTCTGGGGTGCTCCAAACAGATGGAGGGCATGAAAGCTAAAATCCTCAGTGTGCCTTTCTACAAGTTTCTTCCTGCCATTCTCCCTCCCACAGAGGTTTTTCTTAATGTCATTTCATCTCCCAGGAGATAGAAATGGACGATTGACCAATTTTCTGAGTGAGTGCAGACCATCTGGAGGGATGAAAACACTTCATTTTCTAGGAGGCCCCTTTACATTTTCTAGGTAGCAAAACATGATTCAGCATCAGCCGCTGATTACGATTCGCATTTTAGCTCCTCGTGTCTCATAATCAGGAAATCCCTCCCAGATTCACTCCGTGTCTCGGTGGTCAAGTTTCCAGCTTTCACTATGTATTCGTAGGTACTGTAGAGGAAAGTAACATGAAATGGAATCAGTCAGGACCACGAAGGTAGCTTCTGGGTCCCGTCCTCCTCACCCCATACAGGGATGGCTTCACCTTCTATCTAGGCACAAAGAGCCGTTAGGGTCATCGTTCAAAAGGAGATATTAATCTTCTTCCTGGCTCAGATGACTCTTAAAGCCAGGCTCCAGATTCAACCAACAACTCCGGGGATTGTCTGGGATAAAAGCGTCTGGCTCACAGGCAGTCAGCGAGGAGGGCACTGTGGTGCTTAGGCTGCATGATACCCCAGATCCTACAAACCTACATTGGCTCAGGTCTGACAGGTAAAGAGAACTGTGCCACTGGTCAGCCTCCAGGGTTGGGGCACACAGGACTTGGTATCCCTCACTGTGAATGCTGGCCCAAAGGCGTCACTGTGAAGGCACCTGAGTCTTAACGTACCCAAACCAGCATAGCCTCAGGTTCAGGAGTGCTGGGAAGGAGTCAAGAAAGATAAGGAATATATAAGGATGTTTCTATGAACATATGACCATAGCATGGTGTTAAGTGGAAAGAAGCCTGTCTCAGAATATATATATCCCATTTATGTATTAAATGTATGTATGTTTATATTTTTATAGATAGGTCTGGAATGGCATAAAAATATCAACAAGGACCTTTGAGAAGTGGTGACTTTTACCTTATGCCTCAAACCATTTGAAATGAGTTTTTCAAGTGAGAATATGCTGTTTTTATAATAACTCTTCAAAAGGCATTTCCATTTTGGGGTAAAATGATAAGTCCCAAAGTATATTTGGTATGAGGAGTTATGTGAGATGGCCTCCTTCTTTCTCCTTTTATTTTTCCAATGCTAACTATTATATTTATGGCAAAAGAATAAATATAGCAGGCAGAATAAGTGAGATTAACAAGACTAAGGACAAAGGGACAAGGATTACTAGCTGGCTGGCCACCAGGTTCCCTCCTCAGGACCCAAGCTGGAAAGCAAATGTCCTCCAGGCTCTGTGGCTCACAGGGGACCTGGTGGGGACTCCATACAGGCCCCATAGGTTGAAGAACCTAAGACTGAATGAGAGCAAAGTGAAGCCTGGACTCTGGCCCCGTGGCTCATACTTCTAGTTCATACTTCTATCTGGATATGTACAAAAAACTCAGGAACCAGTAAACTCTAAGGAGTTGGTCCCAGTTCTTTGTTCTGTTCACTTGGAAAGCAGAGAGCATGTGCATCCAACTCAGGGATTGGCAGCCTCATATCCTAGTTTGGGAACTGGTTTGTCTCCTTGTCCCCTTGGGCCCTATCTGTCCCTTTTTAACAGCAACAGCATTTAAAACAGTGCTCGTCTAACTTCAGCATGTATTACCATCACCTGAGGCCCTTGTTAAGCATGCAGATTCCTGAGACCCATCCCGGACCTATTGAATCAGACTCCCCTGAAGTTTCTCAGGGGAACTGATGTCGATGATCTGGGAGCCGCCTTCTGAGATGAGAGGGTTAAGGGCTGCATCTGGCCCCATGGGTTTGGTACTTAATCTCAGCATTTACTGGAACATTGAGAAGCAGGGTCTTTGTCAAGAGGTGGAGTATATTTCCCTTCCCTTTTATTCTGAGTATGTCATACGACCAGCTTTGTCCAACAGGATGTTGCAGACATGACTCAAAACAACTTACGAGGTTGGACTTTCTCTCTCATGCTCCTGCCATCACCATGAGAAGCATTTGCCTAGACTAGCTTGCTGGCCCAGGGGAGGATGAAAGACACATGGAGCAGAGCTGCACCAGCCAAGGTGCCCTAAGCAAGCCTGGCCTAGAGTAGAGTCCTTAGCCAAGACATGAACAGGGCAGCTGAGATTAGCTGAGCTCAGCGTAGACCAGTCAAGCCTCATCTGACCTCCATAAAAGACTGTTGTTTCAAGTCACTGAGCTTTGGGGTGGTACATTATGCAGCAATAGCTAACTGGTACATCCAGGTAGCTTGTTAATATGCAGAACATGCAGATCCTGAAACTGTGATTCCGTAGGGGCTTAAAACTTTGTATGTTTAACAGACTTCCTGATGGGTTCTAATGCTAGTGCTCTACCGACCACACTTGAGGAAAACCCTTTTACTAGTGCAATGTACAATCACAGAAAGTCTCTTAATATTTATGAACCTTAACTTTCTCATCTTCAAAGAAGGGATGACACATATTTCCTGTGTCATAGATGTGAGGATCGAATGAACACAGATTTAAAGAAACCCAGTCTATAATGGCATTCTTTCCTCCTCCTCCTCTAGCTTGTCTCCACCTCACCCCCACCCAACCTTAGAAAGACACCAGGGCGAATGTCTTAGGAAAACATGAATCTCAGGGTCACAGCTTTATTGTATAGATTTTCAACACAGCCATATTACAAACATTGTCAGGGAACATTTACAAGAATAAATAAGATGGACTTGCAGGTGTAAAAAGATTACACTTCACTGTAATGTACAGTCAAAAAATATATCTGATATTCATTGACCTGACATTATTTACCTTCTGCTTTTTTAAGCTAGAATTGGAAAGGAAAAGGGAAAAAAAAAAAACCAAACAGAACATTGACAGCACAGTGCTGGCTCTTTTTAAAAGTCGATTTATTTTGTTTTCTCTTCTCATACGTGCTTTATCTATCGAACACCCAAACTGTACACGTGCAGGCCATTGGGGTTCACGGCGGAGGCTGCAAACAGAGTGGAGACTTTGGTCTCATGCAATGTCATATGCCCGGTGGACGTGAAAATATCGGTCTCCGTGGAGTTGAGTGGGAACCCCATGATGGCCCTAGAGGGCGATGACGGCGTCCAGTAATCAAGGCAATGGTAGAAGCCCCGACCCTTTGCCTTTCATTGGGTAGTAGAATGTAGGGTGAAAAGAGAAGGTAGGAAAGTGCTTTTGAGTCTGATTGCCAATAAGGGTTACCTGGCTTAACCTGGGCTAGCTCAGGATCCACCTGGCAATGAAATGGATAACAGTGGGGATAATTATAATCATGTCTCAACTGTCACTGTGCTTTTGCTTTGCAGTCTGCTTCAACAGGCCTCGAGTAGGAAGTCGGGGTAGAATTAACCTCCGGAGATAAAGTGTATGGCAAGCAAGCTCTGCTCTGGGTCCTGCCTGGGCCTTTAACTGGTTCTGGCTATCACTGACAGCTTTTTTGGCCTCTGGGTCTGAATTATGGCTGGTCTAATCAGAGATCTTGGCGGGCACTGGCCCTATGGAAAAACAGGTGCTCTCTCTGGGCTGTTTGGTGATCACCAGTCTGGATGAGCCCTGGATATGTAGCCAGAGCAGCATCTTGGCCTGCATGGTGGGGAGAATTGGGCAGGAAATAGGGAGATTTAACTTACATAAACCAAGCATGACTTGCTTGGCTTTATGCTCTGCAGGAATGAAGGAATTCAAACATGATCTCAGCTCCATAAGAGCTTACCTATCTAGGGTGGAAGAAACTTAAAGGCCATCTCAATGTTCCTGCTTCCTTTTAAAGAGACCTCTGGCTTCTGCTGGACCCCTGCTGAGAAGGGCAGCGCATCTTCTCTGGCAGACATCAAGTTCTTCCTTACAGCTATTAAGTTTCACCCATCATCGGTCCTAGTTCCACTTATAGGAGGGACCTGGGATTAGCAAACTGTGCTTGAATTTGTCTAACGATCTGCAGACCTGTCGAGGATATGGGTACTAGTGTTGTGTCTGACCTTTCAGAAGACTGATTTGACCTGGGGTGACACCACTTTGCCCTCTAAGCCTCCAGACTGCCCTGGGGACTTGACTGAAGGATCACCTTATATCAGTCTTCCATGGAAGAGATAGGGGCCTGGTGGGCACAGAGTTTGTTGGACCATCACGTTGGAGACCCACCGATTTGCATTCATAAGCCCAAAGGCACTGAAGTACACGTACAGGGACTCAGTTTTGCAAATTTGGCAGGTTACTTCACATTCTCCCTCTTCTCCTAAATCTAAGAATCCCACTCACCAAGGAACCATGAATTAGACTAATTACTCCATGCTCCAGGCTTCATACCAATACCTTTCTGTCTAAGGCCCCTGGACTCTCATTCTCTGAACATTCCGACCAAGGATCAGGCTTCAAATCTCACCACTCTAGGCAGCTCTCAGATCCAGAAGGACCTTCCATGGTAATCCAACCCCACTGGATCTTCCCCACGGACCCTCTGCCATCCCTCTGAGTCCTCCCACATCCCTTGTATTAGCCCCAGTGGATTTCCCCTAACCTCTTGGATAACTAGGATTCCAGGCCTGGGGTCCACTTTTATGGGTGCTGACTCCTCCTCTTGGGGACCTCACATTCATGGGTAGATTTCAGGGGGTGAATGTGGCCCCTTTGTTGACCTCTTCTGGAGGTAGGCAGGAGGGATGTAAGAGATGGTCTCTCTGCAAGACAGTTGTGTAGCCAGCCAGTGTCATGCAAAAGTCTATCTCTCGTTACCAATAAACTAGAAGAGAGTTTGCTCACGAGCACAAATATGGCTTAGACACCTCTGTTGTGTTTCTGAGTATCATGTCCATGACCCTGAAATATCTGTCAGAGGACACTGGAGCTCCCTTCATTTTCTGTCACTGACTTCTCTCCCTGCCACTCAGACAAAGTATGACGTCAAAGGCAGATGTCTGCTGTGAAGCGAAAATGCATCCTATCATTTCTAGACACATACATGTGGAAAACTTCCAACATGGGTTTTCTCTTGCATGGGAATTCCCTTGCATAGGAATTAGGAAGAAGGCTGGATCTCAGCTGGCCTCCCCTAGTTGGATTCACTCTGCCCACTTCCCTGTTTCACTTGGTGTAATTTGGAGCTGGTATCCTTAGCTGAGAAGGAACTCAGACTAGTTAGATGGTGGGGAAGGCAAGTCAGGACTTTGGGATGAAAATGGCCACGTGACTCATGTCTCATCTCCTGATGCCCCCTGCAGCTTGGGTTGACCATTTGTTCCCAGAGACCTTGGCTCAACACAACCTGTTGGCCTTATGGTTTAGGATTAGCATCCTGCTCATCTTAGCCTTGGGCTGACCAATGTTTTCCATACATTACCCGTGACTCAGCTTGGTGCTGATGGCCTGTCTGTCCAGCAACAGGAGTGACCAGATGCAGGCTAAGGGAGGGTGGCTCCATTCATTCTGTTCTAAGGCAGTGAGGTACAGGAGAATTATCAGTCTCCTTCAGTGTCTCTGGATCTGGGTTGGACAGTTACTCCTGCAGAGATGACATGACGAGTGCCTGGCTGCCCTTCTCTGGGCCTCGCTTCTGCAGCAGTCTTGCTAGACTGACACCTCAATGCACACAACAGGGATTCACACCAAAGATGAAGAAATGTGGATCCTGGTGAGGGTCCTAGCTTAGCAATGGGGAACAGATGACGAAGGAACATGATTGGTCAGAGGGAAGATTCGATCTTTGCTCCAAGACATTGAGACTTATTATAAAGCAACGTTCTTGTTCCAAGTGGTTCTGGCCACTCCTTCCCTATCCCCTGTCCTGCTGTGTCATAGAAGTGACAACTTTGCTCCACTGTCCCTAGGCATCCTTGGTTCTGAGTATTCCTTGTGGGTCCCAACTCCTTGGCCTTGCTTTCTTGTTTTCCTTCCTGAAGCTTTCCAAATCTACCTCTTCTACTTGGCCAAAGCCTTTTCACACCTTTTCCCATTAACTGGTTGGCCCAACATTCTATAGACAAGAAATGCCTGGGTTGGGATTAGAACTGATGACTGAGCTCTCTACTACAACCTAATGACTCACCAGTGGATGAACTGCACCACAGTAACCTGTGCTTCTTGGTAGCACCCCCCCCCACACACCCACCCAGGGCCCTGCATATTGTAGGAATCCAGTAAGTATGTGCAGCTGAAGTAAAGTGAGGATCCTTCCAGACCACAGCCCCTCCTGTGAAGTATATCCTCACATTTGCCCATGTTAGCAACCATGTGACTCTACCTGGATGAAGGGCACTATCTTCAAATGACCCCTGCATTCAGGAATCTGTGGGTAAGGCTGTATCCATTTTCTCCCTTCCCTTTTGGATACTATGGGCTCATCCTTTGCCACGCCTGATGGGTATGTCCTTATCATTCTAGTATATTCCAACAGATTCCTTCCAGCGTCCAACTTGAGTTGAGGAGACTTGAGTCAAGATCAACTCACGAACAGTGAGGTCAGTATACCGCACACTAAAGGATCTGCCTAAGGAAAGGTGACCTGGGCTTGAGCTTGAGTCTGCAGTTGGCCTCAGGAGGAAGCAGATGGACTGTATCTCTCAGACTCATTATGTCCTAGGGTCCATCATAGTGAGTTGAGGGCATCAAAGGAACATAAGGGATAGGGTACGTGTGGTTTAAAAATATTCATACAGTCATATTAAAACAAATCAAGCTAAATTAGAGTAGAATACAAATATTGTATGAGTTGTTAAAGCAAAACATGAAACTATGAAGGCAAATTTAAGCTCACCATTGCCTGCTTTGGGCTTTACAAGATCCATTGGGTATCTGTTTCACTCTAATCTTTGCTGTTATGGGTAGTCCCATGGGAAGATCTGAGATACAGTGGTGTAAAAATATTGTCTCTGAAGTCAAAAGAACCAGTTTAAATCCTGGCTCCCTCTTACTGGTGTGGAACTGTGGGCAAATGATTTCTCTGCTCTAAACTTCCATTCCCTCATCTGTAAAATGATGACGATCACAAACACTTCTTAGAAATGTTGAAGGAATTCAGTGAGCTCACATGTTGGAGTCTCCAGCATAGGGTCTTCTGGTTCCATGTGAAGGCTGACATCTGGCAGGCCATTGCCCCAAAGAGAGGGCTAGCACAAAAGCAAGCTGATGCTTTCTGTTCCCACAAAGGGAGGTGTGTGTTAGCCATCCATCTAGAGGCTCAGAGGCCCCTGGGTGAACCAGGATGTCACACCAGAAAGAGTGAGGAGACACAATGTTGGGGCACAGCTAAGACATATCCTGAAGCTATCTAGGCCATGAACATTTGCAGGTGGGGGTGGTTCCTGGCTTCTCATTAATTCCTTGTGTTTTCTCCTGACGGGGTCCATAATGAGGAGGTGGGAACCATGAGGCTCTGTACCAGATGAGGGCACTCTCATTGGCACCCCAGAGACAGGAAGGTAGCTCCTCTTGTGGAGACTCAGAGAGCATGAATACTATTTTCCTCTGCATAGTGAAAGGTGAGCCCACCTATAAGTGGGGAGGGGTGGGAGGATACCTTATGGGAGGTGCTGTTTGCTTAGATTTCCAAGGGAAGAGATCAAGTCCAAATTCTTGGGTACATCTAATCCAAGCCCTGCCCCACATACTTGTCATGTGGGATCTTAGGGAAGGCATCATGTCCATAAGCCTCAGTTTCTTCCTGTGTAACCTGGCCTAAGACCTGTTCATTGCCCTGCCTTCTTGGAAGGTGGTTGGGTTGTGAGGAAATGAGGGGACAAACTGTGGGAACCATCACTGGTCCTTGGGTTACCCCGCCCATGGCCAGAGTTTTTATAATTTTCCTTCTCCCTGAAGTCACATTTTAAATTTCTACCATTTGAAATGATAAAAGCCACGGCCATTTTTATCTGCCAGCTATTTTACCCTCTTTCTGAGCAGAATAAATCCTAAGATTTGTGTTAGACAGGCACCCCCTCCCTCCAATTCTGTATGGATGAACCAAGACTGAGGAAAGAACATGTAACAGGAGGATTTGCTATGCTGCAGGCTCTTTGAAGGCTGGGGGAAGGCCGGCTGGACCAGTGGACTGGAGCCAGAGGAAGTCAGCGGGACCAGTGGGGGCTGGAGCCTGGGGACCTGCTCAAGCACACCCGGGAAGGGGCCCATGAAAGGAGAAGAGGGATTTTATAGTGGGGTTCCTTTGCCTTCCTTTGCTTTGAGATGCTTTCTTTTGAACCTCCAAAGTGACAGCCCTTCCTTGATCAAGTCTGGTGTCCCCAGACTGCCAGACAGCTCCAGAGCCCACACCAATGGGAGCAGCTCCTGTGGGCTCCTTTCATGTCCCCTCCTCGTGGGCTCTGGGTTGGTCCCCCTGCTCTGTGGTAGACCCTTGGTTTCTCACAGAAGAAGAATCTCATCATCCACTGCATATTTTGTTCCAGCAACAAAATAATGAGCAGACAGACAAATAGATGTGATGTGAAAGAGTACAGGCTTAAGGGAATGTTTTCACAGTGTCTGATGAAAGGAAAGAGGCAGTCCCTCGGCCCCAGGGGGAGCCTTCTCCAACACTGAGCCGAGCGCATCCCTCGGAAGCTCCTTGTTGCCCACGAGGCGAAGTCTGCATCTGGGCAGAGCGTTCGTCTCCGGACCCTGGCTCGTCTGCCCTTCTCCTGCCGTGCTCTGCTCTACGTGGGCTGACCTCTCACCATACTGCCCGCCCCCCAAGGACTTTTCACACCTCTTTGCCGTTGCATATGCTCATCCCTTGACCTGAATATCCTTTTCTTCTTTTTTTCTTTCTGCCTGTTGAGACCCAGCTGGGGTGGATGTCACCTCCTCCAGGAAGCCCTAGGCAGAGTCTCTTGCTTCTATGCTCATTTGGCACTCATATGCCGCACTGTGGTTCAGTTTCCCCAATATATAGTGAGCTCCTGAGGGAGAACAGGGTGCCTTATTGAATTCTGTGCTCTTCATGTCCTGTGTAGGGCTGGACTAGCCTCCAAGATGGAGCTTCTTCATTCCCAGGCCACCCTGAGACTGTCAGGTACTATGCCTAAGCACCTGCTAGAGACCAAGGCAGAGAGGGCGTCCCTGGCAGACCTCATAGCCTGAGGGCACAGGGGATTGTTTTCACTGGCTAAGAAATTAGATGAGACTAGCTTTCCTGGGGAGCCGAGAATAAGGTACTGAAATATATCTGAAATTCTGGGCTTCCCAGAAGAACTGGCATCAGAAAGAAAGAATTACATTTTCATTTGTGAAGTTCTCTGCTGAGAAGTGTTGGGCCTTATTTTCTCTCTATAAAATAATTGCTTGGCCGAGAAAGGGTGAAGGAGACAAGGAAAATAAGTCTCATTGCCATTATCTGCCCCTCTGGGGCCCAGAATTTCATCACTGAGGGCGATGCCTCGGTTTCCTCAGTCGTAACATGGAGATGACGAAAGGTTCACAGATCTCCCGTGGGGGTTCTAGGAGCGCGTGAGATGGCACACGGCCTGCGCCACGCCTGGCATACAGTAGATGCCTAGCAAGTGTTGGTCCCCTGCCATCGACTCAACTATACTTTGGGCAAGAACCTATTTTCCCAGCCATGGGCCTCCTGGCCTATTTTAAACCAAAGCATAACCGGGTCCACAATAGCCTTTTTCAAGACGACAGCGAGGTTTCTCTAGGAATTTGAATTTGGAGATCCAAGATTACACTCAATGCTGGTGCGCTATGTGTCCCAGAAACCAAAGGGACTGTCCTCAGACGAGCCCATCTCTCCCTTGCTCGATGTGCTGTCCCAGGGTGGGACCTTTTAAAGACATTCCCAGGAAAGATGATAGGCCAGAGAGATTTTTCTTATAGCCACATATCCAAACTTCATTCCTTGCTTTTTTTTTTTTTTTTGACATAAGAAACTAAGATTTTTACACCCTCCCCACCAAGAAAGTTTCTTTTAATATACACTTTGGAAAATAATTAAATCTTATCCTGCCACCCAAAGGACACAAGGTCAGCAAGAGCCCTGTCTCATGGTGGTGGCCCCCTTTCACAAAGACAAAGGGGAGCAGCCAGGTTCCCTACAGTTCCACCCCCTCCCACTGACCACAAAAAAGCAAAGAAAACCTTTATCGAAGATTGCTGTAGGCACAGCAGGCTGGCCAGTGAATGACAGAAGGTCAAGGCCCAGGCTCGGGGAGGGGTACAGAATGTTGGTGGGCCAAGCTCCATGCAGGTTAGGTGGCAGGATGGGAACTCTGTTGTGGTCTGAGGGAGCATCCTCAGGTCACATGATCCAGGTGTCTGGTGCCAGAAGTCACTGAAGGAGACTGCAACGGGTAGCAGAGCAGGGACCCCAAGAACCCAGTCATCTCCATGATGGCGTGGACGAGGAGCAGATACATCCCCATCCCACTGGGAGGTGCTGCCGAGCCTGCGCTCCCAGCACCCACACAGTCGGCTTGCCATGAGGTTCACGCACTTGGAAGGAGCCAAAGTAAGAGGTCAGGGAACCGAGAAATCCAGGGCCTTGTTATGGGTACGAGGCCCGTGGCTGTGGCTGGTTGGGTGTGGAAGGGAAGCCTGGGCCTTTCAGAGCCGCATCCCCCACAACTATAGGAGACCCTCAGAAGGTGCAGAGCCCACCGCGACCACAGGACCACCAGGATTCTCCTTGGAGTTGGGCAGGGTGCCGCCTCGTAGCCCCTGAGCCCAGTCCCTGCCATCCACAGAAAAGGGGGCCTGGCTGCAGCCGCCTCTGGACTCCGGCAGGTTTCCTGTCCCATCGGGCTAAAAGGAGCTTAAATATTCCAGCGCCACCTCGTATACAAATTTATACTGTTCCTGAGAGGAGAGGCAGAGAGGGAGAAGGGGAGACAAGGGAGAAATAAAAAGGAACGGGAAAACGCGTTTAGTTTAGAGATACAGACTTAGGAGAAAGCTGTCTACATGATGTGAACAGTTAACTCAAAGTTATCCACGCAGATTCTGATTCAAGAGGGGGGCCCAGGGTTCTGCATTTCCACCAAGCTCCCACGCGATACCAGTGCTGCTGGTCTGTGGACCAGATGTTGAGTAGGACCACACTTAGAGTAGGTTTAAAGACTCGTGTTAAAGTTCCTGGCGTATGGTCCATCTCCATCACCGCATCAGGTCTTATCGGCTGGGGCTTTGCCTGCCCAGTCTCTTTCCTTCCCTTTCGCCACAGTGTCCTATGCCAATACTTTATACTGTAAAAGGCAATTAGAATAGGATTGGACCGAATTGAAAATGGAGTTCACACTCTACTAATCCAGAATCCCTTCCTCTAAGCCTGAATTGGTGGTACGTTCCTAAAGAATGGGCAGAAAGTAAAACAGAGTGGGGTGTACCAGGATTAATATTTGGACTGCCCTGTAGGAAAGAGAAGTGAGAGGCTGGGAGGGAGGGAAGCAGAGCAGGTAGCAGAGTGGGCAAAGGGTGTGGACTGCAGGTGCTCGGTAAGCACCCAGATGTTGAGCGTTTTTACTATTTGATGCTGTTTTTTTCAGGCCACGGGAATTAGAGTCACCTGCCGGCTATTGGAGAATAATTCTTGGGACACTCACCAGGGTCTCCACCATGTTGGACTTGTTGTTACGGAGCGTTTTCACGATGTGGAACACGTCAATGATATTTTGCTGCTGGATCATCTCACACACACTGCAGATGGCACAGAAGGTTCCGCTGCGGCCTCCCCCATTTCTAAACACAGAGTGAAGAGGTAAGCCAGATCCCGGGGTACACCCCAGGGACCTGCTGATCCTAAAGCCACATCAGCAGTGATGAGGAGCGGGTGCCCTGGCAAACGCAAGGTAAGGCAATGGCAAAAGCCTTAGCCTGAGTCATGAGCTATAGTTTGAATTCCATGCGTGCCATGAACCTGCTTTTGACCTTGGGTAAGTCACTTTCTGTGTCTGAGCCCCAAGTTTCCATTTACATAATAGCGGGGTTGGATTAGATGAGCTTTGAGAGTTTATTTAGCTTGATGTTTCTTTGGTTCTAGGAGCATGTTATCATCACCCCTGGCCGCTGAGCCAACCTTCCAGGCCACATGGTGTCTCTGTTCACGTGGCGCCTGCATCCTTGTCCAAAAGCTTTTGCTCTGGGTCCTCCTACACATCCGATGACACCAGTGGAGGTTGCATGTGATTTCCCTCCCAGTCCTTCGCATCCACAAAGGACAGCAGTACCAGAGACTTCTCTTTTAGCCTTGGGTCAGCCAGCCTAGGCCTTGTGGGCGGAGGCCGGGGTGGGTCTGAGATGCTATATCCTGAAGCAGTGAATCTCTATTTGTACACTCTGGTTTAAACAAGACCCTACGGATCTGGAGAGTAGAGGCAGAGGACTCTTGGTAGGGTCATCTCTTTGTCACTCCTTCTTTCTGATGCTCCATAAGTCACTTTTCATGGTAATACCCTTCAACGCTTTACGGGAAGTCCCTTCAGGAATCTGCCTGATTTGGAACTCCTGGGCGTGTTGCCAAGAGCAACTAATGATTTCATGTAATGGTCTGTGTCTAAAGAACATCTGGATGGAAACTAAGGCACTCAGTCCGTCTCTCAGATGTTATGTCTACAGGACATCCAATGACCAGATGTTTCAGGTACAGACAGTTGGTCTCCATTCACTGGCCAGCGCCTACATCTCCATATCTTTTTTGGAGTCTCTGGCCCCCACAAATGCCATAGTCCCTGCTGATAGAAGGACACCCCTGTACTTTCTTTGGTTCAAACTGCTGGTCATCTTGGCTAGGGGAGACTCAGATAAAAAAGTATTCCTGCAAAGGAACAGGCTCAGTGGAGTGAGACCCCACTGGGATGGGTGTGGTTCTGTGCCACAGCTGGGGCTCCTTGAATGTGTGGGAGGGAACTGGAGGGAGCAGGGGGTAGCTGGCAGGGAACCAGTCGCCAGTTTGTGGAATGTGGCAGAGCCAGCTTGGCTTGGCTGACGTCACCAACGTGACATGTAACAATTCACAGCATCTTCCTGGACTCCAGTCTGTGCTTTGCATCCTTTGGAAAGGGAGGATTGCTATAGGTGGTGGCCCTTAAGCTCTGTGTGTGTGTGTGTGTGTGTGTGTGTGTATGTGCGTGCGCGCGCGCGCGCTCGTAACCTCCCTCTAGCTTCTCTAATTTTTCTGACATGTGCGTGCACCACCTATTTGAAAGAGTGGGAATGATAAGCTGGTTTTGGAAAAACGGAACTCAATTTTGAATTTAGTAAGGTGTTATTAATGCCTCTACTGGCTCCACAAATCTTTACTCGGCAAAAAAGCAAGACCGTGTTTCAATCTTCCTTTAACGCAACATTTTAAAAGAGGGAGGCCCTCTCTGTCACGTCTTCCCAAATCATTTTAACATTCTAAGAAGCAGACTGAATGACTGTGAATCAGATGTTCCACACCTAGCTGCTTTGGCTACCAATTTATTCTGGGTCCGAGATCTCTGCACAATCCTTCTTCGAGGTCACTTTATGCTCCTGTGGTAGACTCTGACACATACTCTTTGAAGTAATGACATTTAGAATATTTGCATATTTGCTGCCAGGATCTTGCGAATCTGTATTTTGGTAAATAAATCGTGTTTATTTTCTAAATATTTCAGAGCACTCAGAGGGTCTTAAGATGAGCTAATCCAACATCCCCATTAGACAGATGAGGATACGGAGGCTTACAAAATTAAGTGATTTCTTTGACAATAGTTTGTCAGCCACAGTCTTCCAAGGGTCTGACCTCCACCCTGCAGATGACATCAGCATCTGTTGGGACTGGTAACCCCTGTGCCCCAGCTATGCCCTTTCTAAGACAGGAGGTGAAGCCTCCAGTTCACCCCAATAATGGAAGTATAAACACAGCTGGACTTTGCCTACTGCGCTCTGGGAGAAAGCGTTCCCAGGGGCCTTCACATCCACTGGTCAGCCTGTCGGGGCAGTGCATCCCCCTCAGGCTCCCCATGTCACGGGCTTCCTACTCTGCCCATAGCAATAGATGCCCCGACAGGCAGACATGGTGGGTGAGTCCCTTGCTTCAGTCAGAGGCGGTGTGGGTTAACGGACGTCACGTTAGCTTGGCTTAAAATCAAAGCTCCTCTCTTCCCTGCCTGATTCCTTTCTCTGTCTGTGGCTCTGTCTTCTCACATAATGTCTACCTCACAGATGGAACGAGGTGATTCATTTAAATCGTCTGGCATCAAGCTCACGTAATCAATGCATTCCCCATTCTTCTTTCTCTTCTTCAGGGAATAATAGAGTTGGATCTAGTCAGTGGAACCCACTTCATCCTGAGCTCTCATGTGACTGGCAGGACATATTATGCCTCCTGTTGGAGCGTGGGGCTTATACTCCCTTGCGGGAGCCCTGGGGAGCAGTATGCACACCCCCCACGTTTGTGGAAGGGCCGCCGAGTTTCGCATCAGTAAATATATAGTGTTAGTTCAGGGCAACGAACTGGCCACCCCAATCTCTTAAAGGATTGTAGCTCCTTGAATGCACTCCCATTGGGCTTTAAGGGGTGTTGAGGTGTGGTACGGCCAGGCAAGCCTAGGACTGGTGTTTGTGGCCAGTGGCATCCTCGAGAATGCCCTATCACCCGCCACCCTGTGGCCCTGGGGACCCCTCCACAGTACTCACAGGCAGTGGACCACGGTGCGTCCCTCCCTCCCATCATACTGCTCCTGCCACTTCTCCAGCCGTCGGACCACTTTGAGCAGGGAGCGCTTGGAGGGGGGCGTGTCCCGGTAGGCGGGCCAGCCAATGTACTGGAGGTGCTGGACGATACGATACCCATCCTGTGGCTGAGAACAGAGAGGGTGTTAGGGCTGTTCAGCGGGGAAGCTGGGGGGTGCCAGCCCTCCAAATGCCCTGGGGGCTGCCGCACTGTAGTGGAAGCCAGACTACATGGGATCCGAGCCATGTCATCATGGGGAGAGCCTTACTCCTCTCCACAGCTTTATGTACACTGATACTCCTGCCGTGAGCCCCCTGCCCCCTATCCTTGACCTGCAGAACACCCACTCTGTCTTCTAAACCCAGTTCAAATGTCCCTTTCTCCAGGGAAAGTCTGCGCTGACTCTACCAGGCAGAATTCACGTCCCTCCTTGGGGTTCATGTGCCAGGACACATCTCGTTTTTCCATTCGATAGCGGACTCTGAGGTCCGGGACGGAGTTCTGTTCATCCTCGGTCACCAGTAAAGGCCAGAGCCACTTTAATCAGCCACCATCTCATAGGTTACTCCCCTGCTCCCTCCCACCCAGTTCTCCTCCACCCAGCCAGTGAATTCCTCACGGAAGCAGCTAATTATGTTTCATTTTGGTGGTGTTCCCAGGGTCTAGCCCAAAGCTTACTGGATCCAATTAAAGGGCTGCATCGACTCATGCCAGAACACTGTGACACAGTGGGAAAGTGCTAATTTCTGAGAAATTCTGTCTACACAGCAGCAAGTGTGTCAGGAAACAGGCAGATGGTGAACTGGATGTTGCCCCATGTGTCTCTGTGTGTCAGAGCCATTGCCGGGCCTGGAGCTGGAATCAGCGGAGGCATCGCCCTCCCAAGGACGAGATGAGATGATGGGGAGAGCACAGCACAGACTCGGGGCCGGTGTGCCTCCATCTGTTTGGGGAGGAGGGGCACGAGATGCCATGGCGGCCGCACGCTTACCCGGGCCATGTTACAGATGCGGAATATTCTGTGGATGATGTCCTCATCGATGTCTGCGGAGACAAACTCCACTTGGATGGGCCCATAGCACCCAGAGGTCTTCTCGGGCCAGTACTGCATACAGAGCTGGGGCAAGGAAAGAGGTCACAAGAAGAGGCCAAGGACAGGGGGTGTCGTTCTCACTAATCACGGAGCCTTTCCTATTGTCTGGCTAGAGAGGTAGAGTCTCAGGTAGAAAGTTAGACTCAGCTTCCTTGTTGGGGAGCAGCCACCCAATTTTTTCTGGCAGTGGGGGATGTTGACAAGGCAAAGCTCTGAACAGAGATACAGGCCTTAAAAATCTTTGCCAAGATGATTTCACACCATTTGTTAGACTTGCTGGACCTCAGTTTCCTCATCTGTAAAATGGGGAGAATAATATTTACCTCGATCTGCTGCTGTCACAATTAGATGGAACGCTCCAAGGGAAGGGCAAGTACAGTCTCTAGTCCCCTTTTCACTAATGTGAATCGTGGCAAACTTCTCCATTCCAGGAAAACCTTCACAATGTTCGTTTCTCGATCAGATTGTGAGCAGTTTTAAAATATGTATCAGCTTTGGCATCAGACAGGCTTGGGTCCAAACCTAGGCTCTGCTGTTTCCTGGCTGTGCGACCCCGGCCTTAGTTTTCTCATGTGTAAAAGAGGGACAATTATGCTCACCTTGTACCAAAGGGTAATGTAATATGTGAGATCTTGCCTGTGGTCTTTCCTGGTTTTCTGGAATTAATTGGGAATTAGAACCTATAGCTGACAGCAGAGGCAACGGTTGACCTCAACCTAAGACAATGGTTCTTAGCCAGAGAGTTTCGTTTGTTTGTCACCCAGGGACATTTGGCAATGTCTGGAGAAATTTTTGATTGTCACACCTGGGGGTTGCTATGGGCATCTAGCGAGTAGAGGCCAGGATGCTGCTAAACATCCTCCAGCACAAAGTGCCCCCGCCTCCATCCTGAGTAATCCAGCCCCAAGTATCAATAGTATAGAGACTGAGAAACCCTGGGCTAAGATCACAAATTGTTCTTCAGGTTTATAGTATCATCAAGGAGGAGAGACA
This sequence comes from Pteropus alecto, assembly GCF_000325575.1. NCBI lineage: Eukaryota > Metazoa > Chordata > Mammalia > Chiroptera > Pteropodidae > Pteropus > Pteropus alecto. The sequence continues at coordinate 26,570,046 of NW_006442491.1, forward strand.
GATCCTTCGTTCCTCTGTATCCACTGAGCCATTAGATGACTTTAGATGGAGAAGGAATATTGAGGGAGGTGGCAGGGGTCGTGGCTCAGAGACGGGCAGAGCATGCTTCCTCAAATTTCTGGCTCCCAAGGGGCACGGAGGTGGATACTGTCGAGGTGTTCAGGCCTCATAATTGGGACATAGTGGAGAGCTAAGATTGGGGATGCAAGCATGTCAGGGATCACCCCAGCATGGACAAGCCATGGGGGTGCACAGAGGATGGAGCTGACATTCACGAAGACCCACCGAGGCTCCTGACAGCAGCTTGGGATTGTATCTGTCATCAGTGGGGTCTGCCACAGCCTACACTGAGCTGGCAGACGAGGAGTTAGATTGTCTGAGGTGCCCCACGGAAATCTGGTGGGTGGCCGTCTCAGCTGCTACAAATGCAGGATTTTCATGGAAACGATTGAGGTCCCCTTGTTGACAGCCAGCTCACCCTGGATAGTTACATGCCAAACATCTTTTATTCTGCCTTTCCTCCAGAGCTAGAACCAGAATAGAAGAGCCAGGAGGAGGGAGGATGTAGGAAAGAGAAAAGCACGTATCTCCCACCTTCTTGGCTGTGGAATCCAAATTCCGGCTTAGGGATAACATTGCTTACACTGTGGCCCACAGGTCAAACCTGGCTGGCTCTGATTTTGTAAGTACGGTTTATTTTTGAAATGCAGCTGTCCTTATTCATTTATGTACTGTCCGTGGCTGCTTTCAAGCTACAATGGCAGAGCTGAGTAGTTGCGACAGGGACCACATAGCCTGCGAAACCTAAAATATTTCTTATCTGGTCCTTCACAGAGAAACTTTGCCAACTTTCAGCTTGTTGAGAGGATAAAGAAGATAATGCACGTGAACAAAGTCCCTAGCACAGTGCCAGGAATGGAACAAGCACCCATTAAATCCCAGCGATTCATAGCACTATTGAACCTATCAGTGCTCAACAAAAGTAACAATATTTTAATAGCTGACATATAAAGTTGATTCTTCTTCCTACCACCTGTCTTAAATAGCAAAGATGTGCAAGGTTAAGTTTCATACTGCAGTGGTGCTTGCTTTCCCAGCACCTCCATTGGGGGTTAATTGAGCATGTTAATGCGTGTGTGTGTGTGTGTGTGTGTGTGTACATGTTAATGCGTGTGTGTGTGTGTGGTCGGGGGCTGGTTACAGGGGCCTCTGTGGCTGGACAATCATCTGCTGAGTGGTCACAGGGGCCTCTGTGGCTGGACAATCATCTGCTGAGTTGTGCAGTAATGACGAATCCAGAATTTGAGCTTCATTTCTCTTTGCCATTGCCTCTTCTACCCTGTCCCCTTTCCAATAATGAGGCTCTGGGACAGGTAAGTCTATGCTTGGCCTGAGAAATTCATCAAAACTGCCCATTAAAAAAAAAAATTCCTCGCCTTTATCACCTGCATTGAATTTAGCCTTGCCAGAGGTTGGCTGTGATTGTGGCATGAGGTACATGGGTCTGAGGCATCAGAGAAAATCTATTACCCCTAATATTTTTAGTCTGGAGAATGATTTGTCTCTTTTAATAAAATTTCCAGACCAATTTCTCAAGCTAATAGGTTCTACTGTGCCTCAAACGAGACTCCTATACTTGGGATACTTCTCCACATTCGATTTTCCAGGTCACTCTCTCATAATGCCCGGAGGGCTGGGGAAGTTGCTGGGTCCTTCTAATCTTGAATCGGAGCCACCCTTTCACGCCCATTCCCTGATTCGTGAGATTGCATCAGCAGTGGCCTGGGTGACACTCAGCCGGGTGATGGGTGGGCAGATGTGTTCTAGCTGTCAAGGGGCATCGGGGTCTCCTCACAGCCCAGGATGTCGTGCATATTCTAGCCATAGGGAACAGGAGAAGGAAGGGGGACGCCACGTGTTCTGTTCCCAGTGACCCTGTGGGGCTCGGAAATGCTTCTCACCAACAAGAAATGTCCTCTACGGTTTAGCTCAAGGCCGTCCTGGTGTCCAAGTGCTGGGGTTGTGCCTCAAAGGGCACCGCCCTTTTGGCTCTGTAGACGGTGTGGCAAAAGGTCCTGGGGCTCCCTCTTGAAGAGCCCTGGATTCAAATCCCAGCACTGTCACCTTCTAGCTGAGTGACTTGGCCAAGTCTTTTAGCTTCTCCGAGTTATGAGTGGCTGTGAACCTTAATGTGTCTACGTAGCACAGGGATCTCTAACTAGTGAGGACTCAGTAAAAGTGAGCTGTAATTAATAGGCAATGGGGGCGGGGAGGGTCCCCCAAACAAGATAGATGAAGGGAAGTTGTTTTTTTCCCTCTACTTAATAGCTCTTATGAACATTTCTCTTTAGGATAATACCCAAAGGACTGACCGCTCTTGTGAAAATTCCTGATCGGCCAGCTTGGGGAGCTGTTGGGGTACAGTGCCGTGCATGGGAAAGGAGCGAGACCCGTGGGTTGTCTGTGGGAGAGACCTGGGAGATGGGAGCGGGGGTTGGCAGTGGAGTGGAACCAGTGAAAGGGGTCAGAGGTGAATCACCGTGCCATGTGACCCCCTTCCCCACTTCCCAAATGTTCGGTAAATTTATCATAACTTGTACAGTGCTCAGTGTGCATGGCATGGAACTGAGCTTGGCTCCCTGGGTGACACAGAAATGGAGCAGAGACCACATATGTGGTCTGAGGGGCCAGACCATGAACACATGGACATCAGCAGTTTATAGAAATCCCGGGGATGGGGGCTTATGGTTTCTTAAGACCCTGGAAACGGGGAGTTCACGGGAGCCCACACAACTCTCTAAAACCATGAGGAACCAGCCGACCTGTGGCCACACGTCATTCAGTGTAACTTTGGTTATTTTCTTCCTTAGATGTAAAACTTTCGAAAACGGCTGTCTCCAAGAATCGATTTGAATCCTATAGCCTGGAGCCCGGACCAACAGCCCTTTCCCACCTCACATCCTAGTACCGTCTGGGGAGGGGTGCCCTGCCCATCACCACCCGAAGGAGCTTTGCCACTGCAGGTAGACACACGCAGTGCTGATGACCACACCTGGGAGGAAGCTGGTCCAGTTGCTGCTGCTGATCTAGAAAATAGCCATGCTTCTTCTAGAAAAGCTGAGCAGTTTTTGTTATTTATTGTCAGAATGAGTTCAACCAACCGAAAGTCGTGAAGTCTGTGTGGACAGCCCTGGGACAGCTGCCGTACATTATTCCACCGAGTGATCGCCACAGCTATTTGGGCCATGAAAAGCTGTCCTTTGGGGGTGTAAGTTCACACGTGAGATGTAACAAACGCAAAGGTAGCTCCACTGTTAAACATCTTTTTTTTTTGCTGATAGAATCAGAAAGCTTGTTAGTCGCTGGAATAAACGTGTGCTGATGAGTTGAATGAAAACTAGCATATGGCCTATTTTGGAAGTAAACAATGTAAAAGCATATTTCGGTGCACCTTAGTTATGCCTTTTGTTAATTAAATGATACTTTGATAAAGTGGAAAAGCCAAGCAATATCACAATGTCAGAAATTAAGGACACTACTTATCGGGGTTGCTCTGATCCATGGGTGGGTGGTGGGAGGTGGGAGGGACCAATCCCAGGCCACCCAAATGTGAAGTGAATTTTTAAGGGAAAAATATAAAAGAGTCACCCGAATGAGTTTTAAATTTCAGATCAGTGATTATAAAATTTCTCTAAACGGATTCTGTAAAGAGCCCAAAACATATACATGGCTTTACGACTGTGGCCAGTGAAGGGAGATAGATGGTGAGTGAAGCCGTGGTGCAGAGCAAGGGACGGAGGAGGAAAGGCACGCAGACTGTCGTCAAACACATTCGCACATCTCTCTCTCATCTAGTCTCTCCGTAGAGGTGAATCATGCAATCTCCATGAAGTGGGACACTTCCTTATGACAGCCACATCACAGTTCCTTTCCAGGAAGGAAGGGTGGGAGTTTAGGAGAATATCTACAGAGGCAGGTAGGGTGGGTGGAAGGCAAAAGCTTAGGGCAGGTTTTAGAAAGAGGCATTAAAGAGACAGCTGAATTATGCAACTTAAGGAAGGAATGATTTGGGGGATGGGATGAAAGCTGAGAAAAGAGGAGTGAGAGAAAAGGTAGAGAGAGGAAGAAAGTGGTTCGGGCATCAGGGTGGGCGGATGTGCTGTTGCCCTCCAGTGGTGAGGAGGCCGGGTGGGGTTTAGGAACGGGGATGTGTGATGCTCGGTGTACGGTCACAGGCATTTCTGGAATATGATGCCCGTGCTGCCTCCTAGTAAAGCCTGAGTTGGACCTCGGAAGCGAATATGAAAGCAGGGAAAAGTGGACTTTTCCCACAGGATTGGGAATAGGAAAGAGCCAATTTTATTTAAATGTTCAAAGATAGAGTGAACTTGGCTGGCATCATGGTTACACGAATTTAATAGATGATAACGTGAGACTTGGGCAAGTTCAGACACTGGCTTAAGGCAGCAGAGCAAGTACATGGCAAGGCTAGAACCTGAGCTCAGATCTCGCGGCCCCCGACTTCTTAGTCC
>NW_006442491.1:26574751-26581131 GCF_000325575.1 Pteropus alecto
GAGGACAGGAAAAGACATCTCTGAAACATCACCCCTGCTCTTCTCCTGGGAGGATGACAAGCTTGCCTCTCTCACTTCCAGAAGCTCCGTGGGAATGCATCTCTCGTGGCCCTGCCCTCATCTACCTTTCCATGGTGGGAGTCTCAGAACTGGGTGACTCAGCTTTGAAACTAAGGAACAGTCCTTCCTGCTCCGGATACCCAGGTACTAGCAAGTCTGTTTAGTAGGCACTGGACTCTGGAACTCCTGTCGTGTCAATGGCAGCAGAAGTCTTTACCCTCCCTGGCAGGGGGCCCCTGGCCTGAGTCAGTGATGGGCCATGAGACTTCGGACAGATCCCTCCCCCTGGGTCTCAGTCCCCTGGCCTCCACAACCAGGGGGAGTGGCCCTGAGTCACATCAGTGGTTTCCCAAGCGGGGTCCTTAAAGATGGCCGGAGAAGCCATGAGCTGTCTCCAAAGTCTTGAAGAACCCGTGGGGGTCACGCTGTTGTCCCAGAGTGGGGGATGGCGACTCTGGCTTTGGGCTAGAATCAGAGCATCTCATCGTATTAGCTCTGCACATGGCCTGCAGAGCAGAAGTTGACCGGGGCAGTTATATTTATGGAAGAAACACAAGAAAACAAATTATCAATTGGTAAATACAGTTTGGGAAGTAAAAGCTTTCAAAATAGCAGGTCCATGGAGGGAAGATGGGAAAATATTGAAGGTGTTTGGAGAACACTTTAATTTTTGCTTTCGTTGTCACATGACCTTCCACTGACTGATCCTCCTCACTCCTCTTATGAGGACCCTAATATTGGGCCCACCTGGATAACCCAGGACAATCTACACATCTCAAGATCCTTAACTTCATCACATCTGCAGAATCCCCTCTACCATGTAAGATAATACATCCACGGGTTTAGGGCTTAGGATGTGGACATCTTTGTGGGGGGCGTGATTCTGCCCACCGTGTAGCCCACAGCTAGCACGGGAGGATCTCCTGAGCTCTCCAGACAATATAATGGGGGCGGCATGGCCAGGAAGAGAGCTTCTTCCTGTTGTATCCTCCCCATGGACTTTGGCCTAACCATAGAGCCCACAGAGATGGAAGAGGTTCTTTCTGGTGCACTCCTCAGAAACCCCAGTGCCACTTGCCAGATGTTGTGGTTCTAGAATTTTGCCCCACTAATCTGGCCAGAGGCCTTTGGAATCCAGCAGAGCTAGAAAAATCTCCAAGGCCGAATGTAGTTGCTTTGAGAGTCTTTATCTTGAGCTCCCACTGCTCGTAATTATCATTGGACAGCAGCCACTGCGGAGAATGGAAGAGTATCTGTGGCTGGGGATGGCTGACTGGATGAAGTAGTACAGGATACTGTGCACAGGCAGACGGTCTAGCCAGCAGTGCAAGAAAATAAAGCACTCTGAGATCTCTCATCCACTCTTCAACTTTATTTTGCTGTAATTTATAGGAAGCCTGGCCACAACTGCCAGCATGAGCCATCACAGTCCCCAGTCAAATCTCAGGATGTGACCTTGGTCCTCTCGGGAGCAATCTAAGGAGTTTAGGACCTGAAGTTGAACTGTCTGTGTGGTTGGGCTGGCTGAAACTATGGGCTGGCTGCCTTGGCATGGGCACACTGGCAGACAAATTCTGATGCCACTTCAAAGAACCGCCCCTCCAGGTGCCAAGGGCGGTTTTTCTGATGCTCACGCTGTGTCATTGTTTATTTTCGCAAGGCGCCCAGCTGTTGTGGTGATGATATTTATATCAGCAAGTGCTCTATTCATCTGCCGATTTTCAGGGATGCTTGCCAGCTGCATATGGCAGCCAACCTCAGGGCCTGATGTTTTTGCATTTAGAGAATCGATTCTCAAAGGCTGTACCAACATCTGGGGCTGAAAGATCTTCATTCACACAGGGCCCATGCTGCAAGGGGAAGCTATAGCCAATGACCTTGACCCTTGCTTCTCTATATGTCCTAAAGTGAGGTTCTTTGAAAATCCTCTTCTGTGCCTGAGCTCTGGTTTTACAAAAAGGGACACTGGAAAAGGAACAGCAAATAGGCTTCCACTGGCTCTACTTCACTCCTGGACTCCGAAAGCAGGGTTCACTATTTTACTTTTTGAGGCAAAGGAACAGGGCGGTGATGCCTTCTGACCCTGGAATTTGGCAGGGGTCTTTGTTTTACAGAAATCCACTTAATTTCATGATTATCTCAGATTCCAGCTTTCTGTTGTTTGGACCCCAAGCCTTAGAGTCATCCTTTTTTTTTTTTTCTTTTCTCTAACTTTCCATATTCAAACAGTCAGGATATTTTGTTGGGTCTACCTTATATATCCAGAACCTGCTCCATCGCTGCCACCTAGGTTCAATTCACCATCACCTGTCACCTGGCTGACTGCCTGAGCGTCCGCTCTGTTCTCTCTGCTTCCCCTATTTGCAACTACCCTGCCCCTTCCTGCACCAACAGTCTATGAACACACGAGTCAGAGGAATGCCTTTTTTTAAGAAAAAAATCGAATTACTTTTTCAAGTCACTTTTCTCCTCAAAATCTGTCAATGACTCCACATTTCTCTTTGGGGAAAACCCACATTTCCTCCTGTGACCTGGTCCTCCAAGGCCCTCCATGACTCGGTCCTGCTGCGTCTTTGTGTTACCTTCTGCCGCTGTCCCCCCCACACACTCTGCTTCAGTCTCAGTGGCCTCCCTGGTGTTCCTCAAATGGGCCAGGTCATGCCCACTACGAGGCCTTGGTGCAGGTTGTCATCGCAGCCCGACGCTCTGCCTTGTGATGCTCACGTGACTCATTCCCTCACCTCCTCCAAACCCGTGCTCAGATATGACCTTGACAGGGTCTGCCTTGATCACGCTACTACAGTTGCATCCTATGCCCTAACCTAGCTTTCCCATCTTTATCACCCCGCCCTCTTATTTTCCTTTTTCCATGCATCTGTCACCTTTTAACATATGGTTAAGGACATTATGGAATGTATGTCTCTGTTTCTTGTCTTCCCTGCTTTAGAATTGAAGTTGCAGGAGAGATGAGAGTTTTCTGTTTTGCTTTTTCCATCTCATGTACTAATGCAATCCAAGCACTTAGAACTGCTTCTGGCAAATAGCAGATACTCAATAAATAAGGTTGAATGAATGAGCAGCATCTCTCTTGAACGTCTCTCAGATGTACACCCAAGTTGCATTCAATTTCATCTTCTATTATCTGCTCCTCTCTCGCCCTCCCCAACCTTCCTGCTTCCTCTCCCTCTCCCCGCTGCATTCCCCATCCTGGCCAGGTGCATCTTCAGATGCTTGACTGCCCAGAGCGGATCCCCTGCCACCATCCATGACTCGTCCTCATTCCCCTTCCACACCCAACTGCTCCTCAAACCTGGGGACCTTAACTCTGGCCACGTTTTCACATCCAACCCCAATTCTCTCGCCTCCTGGCCACTTCCTCAGTTCAGATCATCCCTTTATTTTCTATACATTTGCAATAGTCTCCTCTTCGATCTCCTGGTTTCCAAGTTTTCCCTCCTCACTGGTCCCCAGACTCACCTTTCTAACAGGCAGCCTGCCACAGCACTGCTTAACCTCTTCACTCTCTCTCCTCCCCAGACAACAAGTATTTTCTAACTGTGCTCCTAGGTACCCCAGGGGTTCCACAAAGGTACCCAGAGTGGCTGACTCTCTGGGAGCACCAGGAGGAGCCAAAAGCTTGGGTGGGTGGAGCTCCAGACCCCCAACCCTCACTTCAACACTGGCGGCTCTCAATCCTACCTGCGTTATATATTGGACTTGCATGAAAACTTTTATTTGCAGAAAGGAGTCTGTTGCATGTAAGAGAAGAGTCTTTAAAAAAGCAAAACAATAACAAAACACTTACCATGCTGCAGGCCAGGGCCCTGATGCATTTTCCAGCGTCACCACCCTTTCCTGCGGACATACCCCGCGCCCCAGCCACCCTGCCCCGGAGCTGTTCTACAGAATGGCCCGCATGCATTCACCCCACCTCGCCTTTGCCCCTGCCGTTCCCTCTGCTTGGAATGTCTTTTCCCAGCTACTTCATCCCCCACACGCCAAATCTCTGCTGCCTTCTTCAAGGCCAAAGTCACCTTCTTTTTGAAGTCTTCCCTCACCCTCTGGGCAGAATTAATTGCTCCCTGTTCCCCGCCAGCACAGCACTTCACTTCTGACCTCTATTATAGCGCTGCCACACGAGGTTGGGACAATTTGCTCATCCGTCTCTGTAGCCAAACTGTGAGCTCCTGGAGGGCTGAGATTCCAGCTCAGATCCATTTTTATTTTATTCCCACACAAGGGCTGCGCAAGGCCAGTGCTCACAGAGACATGTGCTGAGTTACTTTGAGTTTCCTTCAAGACTGTGAAAGGATTGCTTTTCAAAAACCTAAGGGGCCATTCTCACCTCCTCCACCCAGGAATGGCCGCCCCGCCATAGGGATGTGGGCTCCAGAAGCTGTCCCATGACATGTGTCCTGTGTCCTCAGTACCACGATGTGCTGTAAGCACATGATGCTTGGAACTGTCAGACCCAGTGGGGCTAAGGCATGAAGCCTGAAGGACACAAGAGTCTCCTGTGACAAAGCCAGAGCTTGGGGTGGTGGTCAGTGGGCAAAGGGTCCAAGGTTCAAGCCCCATGCTCTGCCAGAGCAGGGCGCGTGGGGGAGGAGTAGGGTGGGTGGGTATGGCCAGGCGTCAGGATATTCTGCAGGGCTGGAGACACTAGGAGCTGGGGGAGGTGGTCTCTTCTGTGAGCTCTGCATGATAACCAGTGCCTGGGGGATGGAACAATAGAGTCTGGCCCTGGGCAATGGGGACCAAACAAAGCCCATAGCAAGCAGGACTCATTGCTGGGATACAGAGGGGCCTGGGGTGGCAGGGCCTGGCAAGAGACACCTGGCTTTGTTGGAAGCCAAATGGGCTTGCTTGGTGCTCACAGCCACAGTGCCCAGCAAACAGCAGCTCAGTTAGGCAGAAGCAGCACTGTGCTGGCTCTCAAGGCTTTCCCTCCAACTCTAGGGCACGGCCGCCCTAGCACGCCTGGGCCCCTAGGCCAGTGGCTGGGCCTCCTCCTACCTGAGCCGTGTCCATCTCATTCAGCATCACCACGGAGGAGCAGTTATAATCGAACACCAGCCTCCAGAAATCCGCCACGGTGTTGGGTAGAGGATGTTGCGTGACCACGAAGGCGGCAGGCTGCTTGTGGCTCTGACAAAAGAACAACACAGGCTTCGTAAAATATACATCCATCAGCGACGTTCTGATGCTGATGAGGCCAGGATGGCTGCCAGAGGCCCCCGAGCCTGCCAAACAGATTACACAAAGCACCTGGCTGTTCTGTTATCTCTGGGTGCCCTGGTGGCAAAGGGGACCTTCTCATAATGAACTCATTCTCCTCCAAACTAAGACATTTCATTAGGAAAGTGTCACTCGGATAGGGATTATTCAAATAAATTATTTATGTCTTGGAGCTCAGCAAATAATCATCATTACAATATGAAATGAAAGATTCCGAAGGCAGATTTGCTGCTCTGCTGGCCAAGGCTCCTCTTGGGATAAAAGGGATATCTTGTGTCCCTGTGCCCACAATACTGCAGGAGGGGTTGGTTCAGCCTGAGGCAGAGAGCCTGCGAAAGGGTCTTAACTTGCGGGAGGCTCACTCCTGCCCCAAGGCTGGAATGAGGGCCGAGCTGGCCCGGCAGAAAATGGCACTGTGTCCAGTGGGGCAGTGAAAGGTGCCCAGAATTTAGATTCAGGCAGATGTGGGCTCAAACCCAGCTTTGCCACTTGTACGTTATCAGTTAATCATTCATTCATCCATCCATCCATTCATTCATTCAAGCATCATTTGCAAAGTGACTTTTTTTTTTTTTTTTTTTTTGGTGCTAAGCATTGACAAATTATTAGATCTCTCCAAATCTCAGGTTCTTCATCTGGAAAATGGGAATCATAACTCCAAAAGGATGATGTCATACAGCTTGAATGCGATTTGGATGTGAAAAGACCAGCAAGCAAGAACCGAGCTGTGAGGCCACTGGACCGGGCAGACACACTGCGACTTGGTTCTTCACCCTTGGCCCAAGCACTGTGGCTGGCACGCTAGACACATTAGCACAGGTCCAGCAAACAAAACACATAAATTCAGTCCCATATTGCAGATGGGGAAACTGAGGCCCAGAGAAAATGGCCTCTGTGAGTTTGGGCTACATCCGAAGCTTCGACTGGGCCCTGTTTATTACAGTCTCCTGTGAAAAGGTGTTTGGAAAGATTGGGAAGGTTCCCCACTTCACCAGTGATCTGTGAGACCTGAGAAATCACCCATGCTCACAAGAAGTTTTCCTGGGACACGGTTCCCGTGGGAGCCCCAGTTGTTTTCGGCA
>NW_006442491.1:26581147-26662106 GCF_000325575.1 Pteropus alecto
GGGGAGGGGTGAGGGGGGTCACCCACCCGAACCAGGTGAAGATCCTGGCAGAAGCACCTGCCAAAGAGATTACCAAAAGTGCCTGTCCATTCTGTGATCTCCCTGTGCCCTCGTGGCAATAAATAAATAACAGCCTCGCAACTGTGGGTGCAGCCTGCGCACTAGGGGGTCCTGTCTTTCAAAGGGTCTAATCCCGGTCAGTTGTGAAATATTTAGTTTCCCCAAAGGCCAACCCCGGGTGCAGACAGCAGGTTGTCGAGTCATTTCCAGCTATGGAAAGGGGTTTAGTCTTTCAGAGTCAAAAGACTGGGGGTTCCGGAGCCTTCACTCGACCTTTTCTCAGCTAGCTGACCTAGAGATAGCACCTCACTCGGAAAATGGGGGTAACGACAGCCACAGGCAGGACAAGACACTAGAAGTCCAGGGCTCGACATGGTTCCCAATACTCAGCGAATGTTAGTTTTCTTCCTTTTTCCCGGTCTCTATGATAAATGCCGTATTAGGCCAGCACGCCCGACAAAGCCTTATCTGAAAATATGTTCGAGATCCGTGCTCCTGCCGGGTTTCAGGGATCAGCTGGCAATCCATTTCATGGATAACATCATCCTTTACCAGGGAAACATTAAAAATTAACCCAGAGGACTTCATATTTTTCTGCTGGGAGCAAAGCTGCTATGGTTACGAGATAATGCACAGACTGAGCTAGAATACAGATAAGGACTTTTTTTTTTTCTTTTTTTAAGGAAAGGCAAAGGCCCCAGCGATGGCTCACAGGAGAAATGCCCCGTGGATAAAGAGACTACTCTCAGCATCCGAGCGTCTCAGAAGGCATTTGACTCCAGGCAGCATCTAACCTACTAAGAGGAGGCCAGGAGCACGTTTGATTCTTGCTTCAATGAGGAAGGCCGGGAGGGGGAGTTGGGACAAGTGGAAGACAAACAGGAGGAGCTTAGAAGCGTGAGTACACCCCCAGGCCCCATTTCTTATACTGCATACATGTGAACACACATGCAAACCTACATACGCCCACATACACATGCACACATACATATACATGCACCGCTTGACCTTGGAAAGCTCTAAGCTAAAGCCAGAGGTCTTCCCTCCTCATCCAGGAGAAGCCTCCCTGCTTCTGGATCCAGAGCCAGGGTTTCCATGATGGACCTGGGCGTCCTGTGGGCAGAGGCCAGGGCAGGTCCCCACGGAGCTGAGATAGGCACTGACCTGTCAGCTTCCTGCCTCCAACACCTAGGACCCTTGCAGAGCAAATTTCAGGAGGCTCCAAGGTCAGAGACGTAGTTGGTCTTGACCCCAGGAGAGAGCACCCCGTGTTCTTGCCTGTTCTGGGTAAGAGCGGGGATCCACACAGGCCGGATGGATGTGATGCCAGACATGCGTGGGGAGGGGGACCTGGAAAGGCTCATCTCCAGTCAGGCAACAGTGTTCTCAGTCCCGAGCATCGGGAGGCAGGGTGCCTGAGTCTTACTGAGTAAACTGTGGGGAGGCTCAGTGAATGAATAATAGTGTGTCCCGGACTCTGGCTTTGCGACTGGCTGTCTGGATGACCTTCAGCAAGTCTCCTTCCTTCTCTGGCCTCAATTAGTTTTTGTAGAAAAGTGCAAGGATGGGACTAGGTGATCTATGGTTCCTTCCTGCTGCAAACATCTCTACATCCCAGAAGTGGAGGGACAATCACTGGCAGTAGCTGGAGGACCCAGGGGAGAAGCATACCAGTCAGGAGCATGAACCCACTGGGAAACGGGACGTAAACCCCTAATCCCAAACCACGCCGGTGGTGGGTGGGGGGGTGGTGGTGCCCTCCTGGGACCTGATACTGAGAAAGCAGGGGACAGTTCCCCTAACAGAACGGTCATGCTTCCTCTGCTGCCTCCCACCACACATCCAATAACCAATGACGGAGCTCCTACTAGGTGCCATCTTCATTCTTGCCTCTGCACAGGAATTATTTGGGAACCTGCCAGGGAGCTCCTGGAGAGCAGAACCTAGGCCTTCACCATCTCGCATCCCCAAGGCCCAGGCCAAGGCCTGGCATGTGGACTGTTTCCTGAACTGAACTCGAGGCTGAGAGTCAGCTCTGTTGGCAGCAGGAGCGGGGACCGGATGGGCCTATGGCCTGGCCATGGTGTCATGGGAGCCACTTTAAGCTTTCGGTTTCTTTCAGCTTGTGTATAGATTTGGGCAAGAACCATCATGGGGAGCAAAGGTCTTTGGGGCCAGCAAGATCAAAAGCAAGGAGAGGCTGGCTGGGAGGATGGTTAGGGACCTGGGAAGCCACCTCCACCTTGGGCAGAAGGTTTTCCCTGGAATGCCAGCAGGAGCGTCCCCTGGCAGGGCTCAGCTTACGTCCATCAGGGCTGCATTGATGTAGTTGCTGGATTCTCCATCCACAGAGATGAGGAAGGGCAGGCAGCGGTCCAGGGGCAGGACATCCATGCTCCGATTCTTGTCATGGTTCCGGGGCAGAAGCCCGATGCTGCAGTCCTCGGGCCGGACCCGGGGTGTCACGATGTTGAGGGTCTGTGGGTGCAAAGGTGGAAAGATAGATGTAGCTCAGATGGTCACCCCGGGCAGAGGGCCAGCGATGTTCAAACTCAGCCTAATCCCCTGTCTCTATCCCTCAAGCTTGGCCCTCCAGTGCCTTTTTCACGACTTGTTCCTCATCTTGGTGATGTCTGTCACCTGCTGGCTGCTCCAAGCCCTGTGAGCCGAGAGCCTCTTCCAGGCCCTGTGTGACACTGTCACGATGCCAAGATTGCAGGGGCAGCACACACGCGCACACAGACTCAGCCACCAGCTCCCAGCACCTGCCAATCATTTGAGCTAAGGTGCTCATCTCAGCCAGTGTTGTGTTAAAGGGTGGGCTGGCCAGGGGGTCATAAGGTGGGGGGCGGGGTTAGGGAATCCCTAATGAGTGGTAAACATCACTTGAAGTATCATTGAATGAGGGAAATGACTTTACCAGCAGGCTTCTCAGAGAGAAAGCTGTTTGAGAATGGAGAAATGCTTGGATGACCAGCTCAGGATGAGTGAGAGACCTCCATGGGCCAAGCTCTAGAATGTGTGGAACATTTCAGGGCTTGTGTTCTCCAGAGTAAATCTTGCAAGTGTGGGGCCAAAGCTGAGCTGCCCCAGCCAATTCGCTAGATGCTGTGTGCAACCACCAGGGGTCTGTATCCTTCCTCCTCTCCTCATTTCAGCATTTGGTCTCTACTCCAAATCAATAAAGTCTGTTTGAAGGAGCACTAGAGTACTGGCCTGCCTGGGGTATCTGCGCATGGAACCATGAGCTCCTCAAGTCCTGGAGCTCCCTTGCTGCTTCTTACGTGTTCTCAGCTCCTATTACCCAGGTATGACCCTGGCACTGACTGTGTGACACTGGGCAGGACTCTGGCTTTGCCTTGCTCAGTGATTCACGTCCAGGCCTCCAGACCCAAACTACCACCGTTGTGACCACATGGGATCCAAGGCACAGATCTGCTAAGCCTGAGCTGGGCTCTAGGACGGTGCTTCTTAAACTTTAACGTGCAGACAAATCACCCAGAGATCTTGTTAAATTGTGAGTTCTCCATCAGGTCGCACCCAAGATTCTGCTTTGCTAACAAGCTCCCAGGTGAAGCCGAGGCTGCTGGTCTCCAGACTTCTCTTTGAATAGTGAGGATCTAGGACACACTCCAGTTGTACAGAAATACCAAGAAAATCCGAGTCCCTTCAGGGACAGAGGAGCCTGAAATTCACACCTACCTGTGTGTATACGCTTGCCTCCATCCACAACCGGACCAGAACTAAATAAGACCTCAGTTCAAAAACATAATTCTAGTTGAAAACAAGTGTCAGCATCACTGAGTGATTGGTCCTCAGTCACTCACGGCTGTGCGTTTTATGTTCTGGAACTCACTCTGCAGCGTCACAGCTGCAGACACATTGAAACACAGACGTATCAGCTCTCACAGAGCAAAGCCCCCGAGTGTGCTCAGTGCCCTGCAGTTAGCTGGGCCCCTGAGCCTGGGATGCGCTCGTACCTGAAATTCGTCTTTGATTTGGCTGGAGTTGGTCTGGGGGTCCAGCCTGCTGATGTTGTAGTAGAGAGAGCGGAACTCGCACACAGGGATGGCGGTGTTGCCGCAGAGGCATGCCTCCAGGATGGCATCATGCACGAACACGTACTGCTCCTGCAATGCCAAGGGGAGAAAGAATAGGGTACCGGGCGAGAACAGTTGCCTGAGAGTCTGGGGTCCACATGCAATCCTGTGGCTGCAAAGGATGGAGATGATTTGTGTTGCAGAATTAATACTTTCTGTCCTATAAGCCAAAGGACCGAGTTTCCATGTTTATTCGTGACTGCCTGAGCTATGGTGAGTTTTGTCCCTTGTGTAAGATTGAACAGCACAGCCACTGACATAAATTAGGAACTTGCAGACTTGCTGCATGCAGCGTGTGCTCCTGGTGACCTGCCCATGTCCCTTCAGCTTTCGCCTTTCCCTGCTGAAGGCTGTTTATTGCAAATACCTGAGATTCATGCCGAGGGCTCTTTCTCGCGCCAGGGGCACACCTGGACTGTGTATGGGGTGAGCCAGCAGGGCTGAGGAGTTACTACCCCAGGAGCGAGCTCTCAAGCAATGCCTGGTGGAGAGTTGGGGGACGAAGACCTAAGTTGCCCCTCTCAGGTGGGAACTTGGAAGAGCATGTTCTATACTGTTCCGCAGCTCCCCAGTCGTTCAGTGTCAAACAGCTCATAAAACACTTTAACAGTCAAAAAGCTCGATGTCCTTCCCCTCCCCTCTCTCACTTCCCCACAGCGTATCTTGGGATCACCTCCCAAATTAACCACTTGCCCCACCTCCTTGTCTCAGGGTCTGCTCCTAAAGCATTTGCCGCCCCCTCTGCCTCTCAGTTCTTGGCACCTGCTGTTCTCTCCTGGATGCCATTCCCCCTTTCCCATGCCTTCAATGTCCCATGTCCTCTGGCGAGTCTTCTCCAAGTTCACCAGGCAGAAGTTGGTGCTGTTACTTCCGAGCCCTTAGCAAATGTTTGTTGAGTGACTATTTTCCTGTAGAACATGCCCCGTCTCTTTATATAAAATGCTTACCCAAATGCATCTATTTGAATGTCTGTCTCCCCCACCAACCAGCAAGGACCACGATGTGTCCAATGCCAGCCAGCGAGCCTGCCTTCTGCATGCCGGAACCTGGGAATGGGTAGAACGGCTTCGGCAGCCTCACCAAGAAGCCTGAAGACTGGGCCATGGGAGCTGGCTCAGAACCGCAGCAGGGTCCTATGTGTGCGAGCTTGTAAGTGGGGAGGGGTCCCCTGCAGAGCCAGCGGTGACCGGCCATGCCCGAAGCCGTGGGTGATTTCTCTTGGCGGAGCTCATGATGGAAGCAGCTCTTTATCTGCTCCAGCTGATGGCCTGGGCACCTACAGCCTTCACTAGAACCGGAAGGTGGGCTGGTTACAGGAATAACAAACCGTGCTTTGAGGAGCAGGATCTGCAGGAAAGGCTGCCTAGCGAGAGAGTGTAGTTCAGGGGAAAGCATGGCCCTTGGGGTCATATGTTCTACCACTGTGTGGCCATGTGAGGCTTTGGGGACACTGTTGCTCACTTTATTCATCTATAAAGTGGGGCTTTAGTAGGATTTACCCCAGAAGGCTGTGATGAGGAATGGAAAAAACGCCCCTAATACGAAGAACCTAGCACATAGTAGGTGCTCAACAATAAAGATGAAACTCCTCCCATTTCTTTTGAGTCTTGGGCTCTCTAACTGGAAAGACGAGTGCTTGAAGGTCCACCTCTCCCTCAAGGTCAGGGACCGTGTGCCCCCTCTCCTGGAATCCCCAGCACCTAGCCGGAGGACTCAGTAACTGCATCGCTAAGCCACTCCTGCAGTGGCTGAAGCAATGCTGGGCACAGAGTAGGCATTCAATAAATGCTATCCTTCCCTCTCTCTCTCTTCTCTTCTAGCCAAGGCGGGAATACCATATGAAGAACGCCTGAAAGTTGCTATTCA
This sequence comes from Pteropus alecto, assembly GCF_000325575.1. Classification (NCBI taxonomy): domain Eukaryota; kingdom Metazoa; phylum Chordata; class Mammalia; order Chiroptera; family Pteropodidae; genus Pteropus; species Pteropus alecto. Next base: position 26,587,174 of record NW_006442491.1, read on the forward strand.
GTCCCTGCTTAAATGCCCTCAGAGATGGAGAACTCACCACCATTCCTCATTGGCGCAAGTGCCTGCACTGTGAGACCTCAGGGTTGGCAGAGGAACCCCAGCTTCCGTGATGGTCTCACTATAGCAAGCCCAGTATTCACCCCCACCATGGCTCCCACACCCAGGTCCCGTTCTGCAGGATGCTACCACCCATGGGTCTCTCTGTTCCACCACACTTCCCCTTGGCTAGGGCTGCAGGTGGCCGGCTGGCTCAGTCCCCCAGGACCCACCTCCGTCTGCACAAGGTTGACCCTCTGGGCCCGGAGCTCTCGCACGCAGTTGAAGATGTCCACCACCCCTTCGTTCTCGGCCATGTCGAGCATGGTATCGATGGCGATGAAGCAGCCAGTCCTCCCGGCTCCAGCGCTAGAAGGAAGAACAATGGTCTGTGTGGGGCTGGCCCTGGGGAGGCCCCTTGCAGTTAGCTCTGTGCCCGATAACCCCACAAAGAGGCGGTACACTGCAGACAGAGGGGGCAGACAGAACAGTCCGCATCTCAACACTGCCTAGAGATCTGAACAAGTGACCTGACTGAGAGCCTCTGTTCTCTCTTTTGTAAAATGGGAGCGTAATGCTTGCTTCCGGGGCTATTTTATTAGGAATGGCTCATTTTTGTTGCCTGCCTTTATCATACACTCAGCACTGACAAAGTGCCAGGCCTTGTTCTATGTCCTTCACCAACGTTACCTATTAATTCTCTTACGAGGCCATTAGGGAATGTCTCATCCCATTCTACAGGTGAGCAAACTGAGGTGCAGAGGGCTTACCTTGCCTGAGGTCACAGAGCCAGCACGTGGTAGAGCTGGGACTTGGACCCAGGCAGTCTGGCTGCAGAGTTTGTGCTGTTACACTTCCTCTAATAATAATATAGCCCCTAATGCGTGCTTACGCGACACGGAGGCATGAGTTTTCCTCGTGATGAACGCATATAGTCTGTCTCTAAAGTATCCAGCACGGCCCCTGGCACACTGGAGATGTCTTTCTTCCCTTCCTCCCCTTTCTCTCCCTTCTTCTCATTTTCTTTTCTTTTTTTTTTCTTCTTCTTCAGCAAAGAGGTTGATGGATGGAAGCAAGGAAGGAGAGACAAGACAGAACAGCGAGGGCATTAACGAGATAGGCTGAGCTGTCCCAAGGGGAGAGAGTGCGTCCTGAGTCCCATGTCCCATGCCCTGGGTTTGGCTCCACCTGCACCTGTTTTCCAGGATCACGAGGCAGGAGCATCAGCAAACTGAAGGAGTTGAAAATCCTGGGGCCCTGGTCCAGTCATCAACTCTCCTGATAATGTATTTGATTCTGATTGCCGGTGGCTTCCTTTAGGAGAATCTCAGATCAAGTACAAAATGGCAAAAGAAGTCGAGACTCAGTGCTGGGTTTCAAAGTCATGGCGGTGAGCCAGAGACAGACAAAACATTGGCCTCACATGTGTATAATTTGGGAAGTGAAGACTGACAGGGAGGAATTAGAAACTCGATGTCAAGGATGGGGTTTCTAATTCTCACCTCAATGATGTGGGGAGGGAAAGTGGATGCCCGGTGAGAAAGGGCCAGCTCTGAGGCACCTACAGTTTATGGCGTCTCTCCTCAACGTGACTCATGACCTTGACTGACATGGCACTGCCAGGGCAGGGATGAGATCACCTGCATGCAGCGTCTGAACGATGGGTTGGCCCATGGTCACACTGGAGAAGAAGGCATTGGGAAGGAAGGGCAGGGTGCAGGCTAGCCGGACTTGGGGTCTGGACGTCCACCCTCCACCCGTTCTTCGTGCCCACGACATGATACTTCATCTCCATTTAGGAGGATTCAAAGATGTGGCAGTCCATCCCAAAGTGACTTTCTATGTCAGAGCTGAAAATATCTCTTCTCTACAATACAGTGAAATCTGACGCAATCCATTTATTCTCTAATAAGGCCGCTACAGGCCAGCAATTGATTTTTAAAGTCATAGAAACAAAAAGAAGCATGCTTCCACCGAGACGCCCCGCTGCTGTGCCTAGGAGCTGAGGGTGAGCGTCTGGAGAAAAGCACGTTAGATGTCCCAGCTCTGCCAATGCACACCTGCGTGACCCGAGTGAAGTGTCTACCATCTTAGTACCTCAGTTTTCTTACCTGTAAAATGGGAGTGATAGTGATGCCCACCTCTCAGGGTCGGCGAGAAGTAAACGAACTAATGTGGGCGAAGCACACAGGCAGTTCACTGTCAATGCCAAGCCCTTGTCTCCGGGGAGCATTACTGTGTCAGAGCGACAGCAATAACGCCTGAGACCGCTATTCTTCCTGTTGTTCTCGTGAGACTCCAGGAGCTGGGTCTCATCAGAGGGCTGGACACAGCAGACGCCAGCAGGGGAGTCCACGGCAAAGAATCAGGGCCACAAGGTGTCATCCCCCATAGCACGACAGCAGAGCTGCAGAGGCTCCCTTGTCTGGGGTGGGGGGCCTTCCACTTACCTGCAGTGGACCACGATGGGCCCGGCTTCAGGGGGGTTGAGGAACTTGACCTGGCGGACGAAGCCCAGGAGGCCGGTGGCGTAGCAGGGGACGCCGTGGTCGGGCCAGCTGGTGAAGTGGAAGAGGCGGAGCTCCCGGATCTCATGGTAGCCTTTCTGAGGAGAGAACGGGCCTCTGTTCCTCCAGCTGCTGCCCACACCCAGCACCCCTGGGAACCACGGTCGCTGCACTGAGGAGCCAGCCTCCCTGCTGTCAGGCAGGTCAAGGCCTGTCGAGGGTTATCAGGGGTTACCACACAGAGGGATTCTGCGTCTGTTACGTCTGGGAACTTGGGAAGTAGATATCGTGAAAGTGACTGATTTACTACAGGACTTTTCAGAGCCTTTGGAGCGCTAATACACATTCTGAATCTCCAGGGGGGGCATTTTAACACCCACAGTGTTTACCCAGGGTCGCTCTTTTGACAAGTGTTTCATGGAAATTGTATGTAGCAGAACAGATTCAGAGAAATGTTGGCCTTAAACACCAACTTCGAATCATTTTGGGGGGAACACGGGGCCTTTCAGTGGTTGAGTCTGGTGTCCTTCAGCTGTCCAATCCTGTCTATCTCGTCTCCATGGCCTTCAAATAAAAAAATGTTATCTGACTTCTTTATTAATTAGATTCTTATTTAGAATCATAAACGATGGAACAAATAAAAGCAAAGCTTCTCTGACTGATGGGGCGGTGGGGCCTAGAGCTCCAATCAGTCCCCTTCCTCTCTCATCACCCCTCATACAGACACCCCGCAGGCCAAACAGCAGCTCTCTGACTACTCCACGGTCGGGTCACACCTCTGAGCCTTTCTTTATGCAGTGCCCCCTCCTACTTTTTCCCACTTAGCAATCTCCTGCAGGTGTTTGGAGGTCACTGAATAGGAAGCATGCACAATTATTTGTTCTTTGAGTTAAAAAATATTCACTGAGGGTTATCCGTGCTCAGCCTTGTGTTAGGCACTAGGAAGGTGGAAGTAAAAACCACAGTCTCTATCTTTAGAACTGCTCATGGTTTAGTTGGAGAGGCAGGCTCTTAAGTGAATAATTCTATTAAAGGGCATAGAGGAGTGTCAGCTAACCCCATCCGGGGAGAGGAGAAATCAGAGAAGGCTTCCTGGAAGAGGTGATACCTGACCTGAGTCTTGAAACATTTCAATAGTGAAAATAATGGCTAACATTTATTAAGCATAGACTATGTGCTTGCCACTCTCAGAACACTTCAGTGTACTAATTCACTGGATCCTCATACCAATTCTCATATTGTTATCTCCTTTTCACAGATGAGGAAATTGAGGCTAAGCAAAGTTAAGCAATATGCCCAAGGTCACACAATTAGTAAGCTGCAAATCCCTGGTGGTTGGGCTCCACAGTCTGCCCTCCTAAGCACTATGGTACACGGATGCCTGGGTGTTACGCAGGTGAAGAGATGGAGGGAGCCTTAGTCTAAAGGGCAGCACAGGGAAAGCGTGGGGACAGGAAATAGCATGATACGTGCACAGAATCACAAACAGCCCAAGGCAGCTCCAGAGGAGAGTGGAAGACAGGCAAGGATGGACAGCAGGATCGGGGGTGGGAAGCTGGGTGGGTGCTGGATGCTGGAGGGCCCTGATTTCCACTTTCAGGCCTTTGGACTTTATCCCAGAGGCACTGGGGAGCTATAGGGAGGTTGCCCATATGGTTGCACAGAAGGGACAGTGCATCAGGCTTGCATTTTAGGAGGACCACTCGGGCTGCTATGTGGAGGATGGATGTGGGTGGGTGTGTTAGGGGCCGTGTACAGGGCATGATTGGTGCCCATCCAGATCCCATTTCCTGAGCCAGTGCACACCCCCAGCTACTCTGAGTCTTGGCTGCAGACAGCTCACACTTACTTTTCTTCAGAGAACTGCTCTCAGCCAAACAGGCACCACCTCTCTTGGGTGGGGCAGGCAGCTGGCATTCAGTGACTGAGAGGGGTGTTAGAATGACCGACCGACTCTGTCAGTCCACCTAGGACTGAGGGGTTTCCCAGGATGCGGGACCTTCAGTGCTAAATTCAGGATGGTCCTGGGCAAAAACCAGGATGATGGGTTATCGTAAAAGTTAACAGCTGTACGAAAGGCCTCTTGTGTCAAGAAGGGATCCACTCTGTGGTACAATTCATACCCCAGTGGGATCAGGCTGACGCTGGTCTCCAGCTGAGACCACACTACTGCTCTGCTCCTTCCTCAGTCCCCTCCTCTTCAGAGTTCTCCCTCAAATGCGTCATCAAGGGGACAGATGGCTCTGCCTCTCAGAAAGCCAAACGAAGACACGGCAATTCTAGAGGCTGAGAGCCCTGTGAGCAGGCTGCTGGAGAGTCTGGCCGGACAGGAGTGAACAAAGGCTTGGGTTAAGACACTGACCGACAGGCTGAAGTAGGAGAAGAGAAAAGTTTCAAGAATACTTGGAGTTTTTCATTCCATACTCTGAATCAACTCAGCCCTAGGAAGCCCTTGTTCAAGCCCTCACCACTTGTACTGTGACTATGTATTGAGTCCCTGATGGGACTGTGCTCTCTACAAAGGCTGACACTGCTTCCTGTTTATTGTTTCTAGGTCTCCAGCTTAGGAACTGATTCTGTGCTAGTAACCCAGACAGTGTTTGCTGAGTGCCTGCCTTCGCGCTTTGGAGAGGCTGGCTGAGTTAATTCTCTGAGGCCCATTGGGTCTTTCAAGGGTGTCTTCCTAGGGGTAACATCTTCCCTTGTGATCGTTTGAAAGAAAAACAAAGAGACAATCAGAAAAAGACTATGAGAAATTTTCCAAGGCCTCCCTGCTTAGGTTCTGGGTGCCGAGATGGGCTGCCACGTCCCCAGTCACCCGTCTCATTCTCGGCACTAAATGTACATGTGGTAGATGAGATGGGTGCCCTACCCAGATCCTCTTTTGTTGGGCTGTGTCCCAGGCCTCAGCTGCAGCAGTATTGGCTGCTAGTGATTCATAGATGCTCCCTTTTCTGGACAAGGGCCCTCAGCTGACAGGAGCCAGCTCACCCCGGAAGTTACTCCTCAGTGCCTGACTGGGGCAAGGGGGCCAACTCTATGGTGTGGTTTATGCTCCAGAAGCTCCCACGAATCAGGCCTAAGCTAGACTCACCCTCCCTCTTCTGCTTCCCTCTCTTACAAATTTCTTTTGAGAGTGGTCCCTTGATATACCATGTGCATCTGAATCCTTGTCTCAGGCTCTGCTTCTAAGGAATCTGACCTAAGGCCATACTGACGTACCTGTCGTTTTCCCCCTGGCAGTGGAGGGCACCCTTCCCCCTGTCTCTTCACCTGAGTCTGCATACACAGGCCCTTAGGAGCATGAGAGTTGGAGGGGGTGCTGCCAGGAGCAAACCGTGTGTCCTGCACCACAACCATACCTGTAGGAAAGGCACTGTGCATGGGCCAGCTTTGGCCCTCACAAGGACTTATCAAACCCCAGTGGCACAGCTCTTGAAGAACTGAAGTCCCCAGCGCTGCTGCACCCTCGGGCCTGTGGCCACTTGGTCCATTAATGCTGTCGCTTTTAGAAAATGGTAACTACGGTATAGTAAAAGTGACAATAAAGTGTGAGCCAGAAGCTGACGTGTGAATCCTGGTTCAGCTACCTTGCAGCTGGGCAACTTTGGGCAACTAACATCAGTGCTCTGTGCCTAACATTTTTTCATCTGTATAATGGGAGTAATAATAGTATCCACCTCAAGGAGTTGTTGGGAGGATTAAATGAGTTAATTTATGCAAGGCATTTAGAAATTTACTTGGGTTAGTAAGTGCTCAATAAATGTCAGCTATACTTATAATGGTAATGATATCATGACAATGGTTATATAATAATTAAATTATAACTTTGATAATAATAATAATCTGCAATCTCATTCTTGCTTCAGCTCCTGCTACCATGGCCTCCTTTCCATGCCTAGACCAGTATTTCTCAACCCCGACAATATTGACATTTTGGGCTGGATAATTCTTTGTTGTTGGGGGCTGGGCCGTCCCATGCATTGCAAGATGTTCATCAGCATCTGTGGCCTTCGCCCATAGGTGCCCGTAGCACCCATCCTTCCCCTGTTTTGACAAATAAAAATGTCTCCAGGCATTGCCAAAGGTCCTCTGTGGGATAAAATCACCCCAGTTGAGAACCATAGGCCTAGAATATGCCCGAATCTTCATTTCCTTTGTGCTGCATGTTTCTTTTCCTTTGCCTGGGATGCAATTCCTCCCACTCTTCCCTTGGCTGGCTCCTTCTCAGCCTTCACTGTCTGCCTAAATGCCTCCTCCTCCAGGAGGCCCTCTCTGACCACCTCATCTTCCTGTCTCCACTCATGGCATGTTTCTTTCATGGCTTTGATCACCATGTGCCATTATTCCATTTATCTGTCTGTTGAATTCTGTTTATCCCTCTTGCTGGAGGTGGGGTCCTTTAAAATGGGATCCACATCTAACTCGATCGCTGATCTCTTCCTGCTGCTGAGCACAGGATGGGAGCAGAGCGTTCCCTCACTCATTGTGGGTCCTGAATGCACAAACAAGCTGAAGCACTGAAGTCCCTAGTGTATGGGCTGCCCACAGCCACAGGGAAGCTTACCTTCTGGACCGTGAAGGTGCGTATGACGTATTCTGCTAGAGGCTCCGTTTCAATCAGAGTGACTTTAATGTCTCCATAGACCTCTGTGTCATCCGGCCAGTATCGCACACACTTCACCTGTGAGGAAGGACAGAGGCGAGGACATATGAGCAGGTGGCTGAGTGTGAGCAGCCACCTCCTCTGGCCTTCCCGTTCAAATAAACCCAAGGGTGACTTTGGTAGAATTTCGGTCCAAGGGGTTTTCAGCTGGCCAGGGATCTTCAAAGTGCACAGGCCAAGCTCACTCCCAGAGGAGTGGGAGCCATTAGAAATAATGGTAGCATCTTCTTTTGCAGAGCTCCTTATAATTTTCAAATCTATTATCACACTAAGTGATCAAATAGATCCAAGTGAGATAGGCAAGTGGTGTTATTCCCCAATTTATGAAAATAATACTCAAGTTTGGAGGTTTGGTGACTTGTCCAAGGTCACGCGGCCAGTTTTCTACCCTTGGCTGAATGATAGATCAGGCTGGGGCATCTGAGTGGTATCAACTGAGCAGAGATGAGAATAAAAGGTGGGAGATAGTGAGGAGGTGGAAGCAGAAGTGGTTGGGGGCGGGGCATTAATAGTAAGAGCTGGTAATCGGGGGCTGGAAGGAGAAAGGCTCTTAGCTGGGATAAAAGACTGGAAGGCGCTGGGCTCAGAGGGAAGACTTGGCCACTGCCCTCTGCCCGGGCAGTGGGTGCAGACGCTGCGAACAAGCCATTCCCACATTTGACTCTAAGTCACACTCCGCAGGAAGAAAGAGATCATTGTTTTCCCCTTAAAAGAACAAAAGCATTACCATTCCGGGGGACGCAGCACGGCCTAGAGTGGCATTTCCCACAGTGTGTTCCGCTGGGTGCTAATAGGTGTTAGGTAAAAAAAACAAGAAACAAAAAACAAACAAAAAAAGGTTTTGTGGTCAAATGAGTTTGGGAAATGCCGGGTTAAACAAAGTTATTAAACAGGCCACTTTGCTACAGGACTACTCAGCTGGTTTAACGTGCTAATGCTAATGTGTTTTTTGACTCTCCAAAAGGGGCAAAGAGTACACAGCATTTCCCAAACGTATTTAACCATGGAACCCTCTTCTCACTAAGCATCCTGCAGACTAGCATCCCATGGAACCCACTTAGGGAAACGCTGGTAGAGCACAACAAGCTTTGGAGGCAGATGGATGCATTGCTTCGTTCTAACACTCAGCAGCTGTGCAGCTTCCAGAAAGTGCTGCAACCTCTCTGAACCTCAGCTTCTGTTGATGACGCTAGCTGACACTGACCACTTACTATGTCTAGCACCGTTTACGATGGCTTTTTACAAATACTTCACATGTATTATTTTAATTACTATCACTACAACCATATGAAGTAGATACCATTATTATCCCCATTTTACAGATGAGGAATCAGAAGGACCGGAAAGCTGAGGAAGTTGCTCAAAGTCAGCTGCTAGGAAGGGATGCAGCCAGGATGCAAAGCTAGGGCGTCTGATTAATTACCAGGAACACACTGTCTCAGACAATTGTGAGATAAAACGAAGTAATGTACAGTAGGATCTGGCACAGTGCTTGGCTCGTAGCAGCAATTCCATTAAAAGATTGCTCTCCTGTTTCCTCCCCAAATCCAAACGAAATCCATGATCTGTCTGTCAAGGGGACCTATCTCCAGCATGGGATGTTATAGAAGACGCTGGAACTTGTCTCTGAATTCTTAAATCCTGGGTTGGCTTTTTGTCCACAAAAGCCACAGCCTGGGCCTCAATCCCTAGGGAGTAGTCCCAAGTAGAGGGACCATGAGCACTAGAATGAGAGTCAAGAGTTGGAGGTCATGCCCGGCTTCTGGCTGGGTGACTTCAGAATAGTTAGTCTACTCCTTTGGTCTCTTCCCCCATCTGTAAAACTGAGGAATTGGGGAATGGACTAGGTAAGAGTGAACTCAAGGATAAAGTCTCTCCTGGCCCTAAATTCTTATTAGGCTATGAAATGTCCACAGCCCTTTATTGGATTATGACTCCCAGCCCAGATTCTCCCTTTCCCATTATCTTGGAGGCTGGCATTATTTTAACAGATTATCTATCTGGTTCTTGCTAAAACAAAAACTTACCTGCCCCTTCCTTAGTTAGCTAATACATAAAGAGGCCCTCTTAATTCTACTGTATGTGTGCACTGTGCCTATAAACTCAGCAGCCCACCCACCCACATGCCACAGTTTACCAAGTAAGTAACAGCAAGCTGAGAATAGCAGCCCCGTTTCTAAGCCCGAGGAGCAGCTGAGGACCACATAGGGGGAAGCTGAGATAGGGCAGAGCGGGAGGCCAAGGCCTGAACTCTGAAGAACATGGAGGTTTAGAGATCAGGAAGCAAAGGTTCAAATGCTGCTGGGAGGTTGAATACGATGAGAAGAGAGAAGTGGCTGTGGGACTTGTCAACATGAAGGATGCTGGTGATGTTGACAGCATCGCTGTGGGTGGAATGAAGGGAAGAGCAATGCTGGAGTGGGCAGAAGAGAACAGGAGTGAAGAGACAGAACCTGTGTGTGAGTCTTAGAATCTGGCAGAAAAGTAGGGACAAGAGAGCCATTTTCGTTCGCCTGTTTTATATTTTTAAAGGGGAAGGTACTCAGGATGTTTGTGTACAAACATCTAGCAATGAGAAAGAGAATTGTTTTTCCAGTGAGCGAGGAAATGAGAAAATTCTTGAGTGGAATCTGTGATTCAAGGCACTGGGATTGCCTTTGAAAGGGCAAGAGTCACTTCTTCCCTAGTATTAGGCTGAGCCACAAGAAACGGCTGAAAGTCTACCATGGGGGGCGGGAGCGGTCAACAAAAACAGCCATTTTTATGGTTCGACCTGATAATAGAGGGAAAGAATGAGAAGATGGTTGTAGATGCAAGCAGGATGGCAGCTTTGTGGTGTGACGATGACGGAGTTCATGTCTGGTGGGTTTAAGTTCCCCAAACTATATGAGATGATGTCATCAACAGAGGGTGAAGGTTGAGAAAGAAGTGAGGAGGGTTTGAAGGGAAAGGACATTCCCCGAGTATCAAAGAGGAGTGAGGATTTCTCCTTCGTAGGTGGCCGTGAGGGTGAAATGTTGGACAGGAGGCACTTGGCACAATGCACGAAATAGAGACATGCTCAGGAGTGCAACGCCAGCATCCTCCATCCGGGCAACTGCAGGAGGAGGGGCTTACCCTGCCCACTTCCACGAGGTTTGTGACCATGACGATGCTGGCTGAGTTCTCCTGCCAGATCATTCTCCAAAAGTCCTTTACGGTCTCTTGCATTGGACCTGCCAACAGAGAAGGTGACAGGGTCAAAGATTGCAAGTGCCCAGAGGCCGCCAAGGTCAGTTAAGACTCCACGTGGAAGAGCAAGAGTGTGGCCAGGGGGTTCTCTTTGGGACACCCACGTCGCTGAGGCTGGGACCCGAGGCCTGGGAGGTCAGCGTATGGATAAGAAAACCACTTTCCGAACTTGCAAGATTTGCAGCATCCACTGGAAATACTGACAGCTTCCTCTGTCCCCTCGCTTGTCCTCCTTCTCAGACCTTTGCCACCATGAGCCCCATTTTCGCCCTGACCCATCGCCTTATCTGGACATTATTATGGGTTACTAATATAGCTTAAGGGAGTTTTCCTACAAATCGGGTTTCGGAACCTCAATGAGAGACAGGGAGGAAACTGGGGTAGGGAGGGTGGGAGAGCAGAGAGCTGCCAGGAGCCGGATGCTGAGAGCACAAACAGAAGATGCCCAACCTTGAGCTTGACAAACGCTAGTAGCATTCATCTGGAGCCCAGAGAGAAAGGGAAAAAGAGTAGACAAGAACTGAGAGAGAGAATCTGAGAATCCAAAGCAATTTCCTTGGAAATTTTTCTTTCGAAGTCCTGGGTCTTCATCAATTATAAAAGTACAAGGCTAATATGTGTATTTGATATAAAAATTTGAATGCTATTTTTGTGTGTATATATATATGCACACACATATACATATATGTATGTGTATGTATATGCATCTATTTACTATTGTATGAATTTTCCCATGCCCTTACAAATTCTTACCAAGCATATTTTTCATAGCTGCATAATTTTCCACAATAGGAAAATATCACACTTTAACTAATCTACAAGTGGTTAGGCACTTAAGATTTTTCACTTTTTTCCTATTACAGATAACACTGTGAAGACTATCTTTATCTATGTCACTGTCCACACACATAATTATCCACAGGATTTCTTCCCAGAGGGTTGAGAGGCACGATCGTTTTCAGCCTCTGATGGCATACTGCCAAGTTGCTTTCTAGGACAACTGGCTCCTTCTCACTTCTGGGCACGCATCATCGAGGAGATAAGGCACCATTAGCTCCACTTCTGGGTGGTGGATATCGATGGCACCCACGTGAGGCTGATGTTTTTGGTCTGTCCAGCCTGACCATTTCCTAATGACACCTCTTCCTTCTCTCACTCACGTTCCTTCCCCCTATAGCTGAACTTGTCACCTCCTTCCTTCTCAAGCAAACAAGTGAACAATCTCAAGACCTCTGCAGGCTCTCCAGGCCTATTCCTGTGTGGCTTCTTTGCTGGCAGAAGCTCATTCTTCTCTTCCAGTGAAGGGCAAGGGCTCTTTAGAGAAAAAGGAGGGTACTTACCTTGAGTTGCAATGTAGTGTCGAGGTCGATGGTATCCCTGGATAACAGAGAAAAGCATGGTGAAGAACTTCTCATCAAAGCTCACAAATAGCATAACATCATAATCCTTTCTAGAATATGACTTCCTCATAGGCAAAATGAGAATAGCATTAGACATTTCCCAGAGAAGTGGCAAAGATTAAATAAGATAATGTATATAAAGTGCTTAGTAAATCACTAAATGTTAGCTATTACTATCTTACTATAGTTGTAAGGTGCCCATATAGGATCACCTTGGAGCCAGTGGACTGGGAGCAAAAATCAAGTGGGCATCACTTATGCCCATGCACCCAGAAAGAGATAGAGAAGGAATTTTTCAGGTTTCTGTGGGACATCAACTGCCAAAAAAGTCTTTCCTGAGCCACGATTACATGCAGAACACTGTGTGAGGCCCTGTAGGACACCCGAGAGATGAAAATAATTGTATCATTGGCTCCTTGCATTAGTGACAATTAGAAAAGAAAATTGGAACAGGTGCTACACTGCCTCTGTGCACGACATGGCCGGCTTGGAATTGAAATCCTGTTCACTGGGGAAGACCCCTGTAGGTGTGACCTAGAGACTGATAAAGCCACTTTCTGATTCAGAGAATCAGCCAGTTTCTGATTTCCGTGTACGTTTTGGAATACTCTGATAGGCCCTGCTGGGCTCTGGTTCCCCATAATCCTAATCACTGGGGAAAAGGTGGAAGATGATCTCTTTTGCCTGGACATGACCCCTTTCTTGTTACAGAGAAGTATATCATATTAGGTAGAAGTTCAAATTTTGGAGACGGATCTGCATTTAGTACATAACATTGAATGTAATTAGCATTTATTGAATGAATAAATGACTGAATAAATGGATGGAAAAATTGAAAAGAGAAAACACAGATATCAATCATGGAGTCCGTTGGTGGAGAGGTTGCTGACAATCTTGAAATCCACTTTCCTTTATGATTAACCATCTCAGGAGAAAATAAGTCCCACAGTTTGATGCATACCTATTTTTCCGTTAAGCACTGGTGATCACTCTTTCTGTCCCGCTGAGGGAGATGAGTGGCATCAAGGCCCCCTTCTTCAGGAACTAAGCCAAAATGGCTATCCATGTGGTATATGGTGAAAGAGACATAGCATTTCTGAAATTCTGGATCCATTTTCAGACTCAAAGACTAGTCTGAGTTCCCTGTGAACTTCTTTAACTCAGTCTCCCACTTGCTCCGTAAATATTTAGTACCTTTGAACTACTGGGCATTTCTAGTAATGCTTGGGTTGACTGTCAGTTCCAACCCAAGGCCAATATCATGACTAGAACTTTGGATTCACCACTCCACCTAACTCTCTGAGTGTTCTTATCTTCTTAGTGAGATTGTCACCTTCTTGGGGATAAACATTGCCTCCTAAGTTTAAAAAAAATTTTCATGGAGCCTAGTACAGTGTGAAACTCAGAGCAATGCTCAATAAATAAGCTGTTGAGGGTACAACTAGAAAGGCAGCATAGCATGGTAGTTATGTGTGCAGACTCTGGACCTCACTTCCTGGGTTTGACTCCCGGCTGTGCCCCTTATAGGCTATGAGGTCTGGGGCAAGTTCCTTAGACTCCTTATGCCTCGATTGATTTTTTGCTGCTATATGAGGCTAATAGTATTTACATGACAGCAGTGCTGTTAGAATTAAATGAGTTACTATATGGCAGTTACTATACGCCAGGCACTATTTTAAGATTTAACATATGTCTTTGCTATTATTGTTATTTTATTATTTCTCTGGCAAACATCTGTTGAGTGCCTACCACAACTAAAAGTCTGCACCGGCAGTCCTGAGATGGTAAGCCTTCCTCCCCTCTGCTTCCCTGCTCTGTCCATTCGTGTAGTAACTGGGCTCTTCTCTGAGATGTGGGAGGTAGGAAGGAAAGTGAGAGGTACAAGCGCTATCTGTTCTCACGAGTCAAGATGGACAGGGTTTCTCAGGTTCCCAGGAAGAATTAGACTCTGGAAGTTTTCTTGATTAGGTTTGGGAACAGAAAATAGTACTGACAACATAAAAAGATACGGTTTATCAAGTTCACTCTTTTCAGTCATCCCATCATCACTTCTTAGAGTCCTGGCACCAGGTTCTTGCTGGCCTCCCTGCCTCCAGTCGGATGCTGCATCCCATCTGCTTCCTGCCAGAGTGAACTTCCCAGTGCACATCTAATTATGTTACTTCCCCACATAAGAGCCTGAGATGGTTCCCCATTGCCTGCATAGTAATGTCCAAATGCCTCAGCTCGGGACTAATCATCCGCCTCCATTCTCATCTTCAGCCTCATTTCCAGTTGTCCCTCTGTTCCCCTCCCACAAGCACATGTAGCCTATGTCCCAGCTTCCCACACTTCAAATGAGACCTTCTTTCCTCTGAGCAATCCTGCAGGGCTTTGTATATGCCCAGTGAACACACTTACAATATGTGCTGCACTTAATTTTTTGTGCTTTTCTCTAGAGCTGGGTACAGTTTTCAGCAAAGTCTGGTTGGTGGCATACAGGAAGAAATATGTCTTTGAGATGAGCTTAGGGCATGGGTCAGATGAGGAAAGACCCTCTGGAAGAAACTGATTTAGAAGATTCTAATGTGCTTGAAATTAGATGAAATTCTGAGCAAGAAATTCACATTTCAATTGTGAGTTTAAATGATTTGGGTTCACTAGTTTGTTCATTCATTGTTTCTCTCAGTCATTCAAAATTCAATCAACAGGTATTAACTGAGCATCTACTACTATGTACAAGGCACTAGATATAAAAAATTAACCAGATGGATGCGGACTCTGCCTCTGAGCAGCTTATAGACATCAATAAACAGGGGTAAAGAAAGATGTGAGGCTCTGTGGGACTCTCATGGAGAGCTGACTCAGCCGAGGAGGCCAGGGAAGTGTCCTCTGAGGTCGTGCTGGTCCAACTGGCCTCGTAAACCAAGTTTGGACATCCCAGCATCCCTCTTATACCCATCTCACCCCTCAGCAATAGTCTCAGTTTTCCTACCACTCTCACTCTGGCTCCCCACTGGCTACCTTGCTCTTCTTCAGAAACAGCAATCATGTTTCCATGGCTCCCCACTGGCTACCTTGCTCTTCTTCAGAAACAGCAATCATGTTTCCAACCCTTGGACTGTGGACCGGAACCTGTCCGTGGCCTGTTAGGAACAGGGCCACACAGCAGGAGGTGAGTGGTGGGCAATGAGCAAAGTTTCTTCTGTATTTGCAGATGCTCCCCAGCACCAGCTCCACCTCAGATCATCAGGTATTAGATTCTCATCGGAGCACCGGTCCCTGGTGCCAAAAAGGTTGGGGACCGCTGATCTAGAGGGCTTAGCACTGGCCATTCCTGGTGCCCACTGTGTCTGCCCCCAGCTAACCGAGTGGTTTGCTTTCTCCCTCCATCCAGGCTTCTCTCCGGTTGTCAGTTGCCTCCCCAGGGAGCCCTTTCCTGGCCACCTTGTCAGCCTCTTTCTGCTTTCTCTGGTTTACCTTTTTTAGGGAACTTATCACCAAATGGCATAATAGTCTTTGCTTATTGACATGCTCATTGTCTGTTTCCCCAGCTGAAAGAGAGCTCCAGCAGGCAGGGCTGTATCGGCCTTGCTCATGGCTGTGCCCCCAGCCAGAAACATCTGCCTGGGCCACCGGCCTTAATAAATGCATATCGAATGCGTGCGTTGCATGCTGCTTCTGAGTAAAGAGACTCTATCTGGCCTCCAAGAACCCACACAGTCTCCAAAGAGAAAACATTCTAACCATGAGCGAGATGCCTCAGCAGTGGTGATAAAAGGAAATGAACTGCTCGATTGGGGTGCCTCTGGGATTTGCCAGGAGCTGGTACAGAAAACTTCCTAACCTTAAAAGAATTTTGAGTTCATTTAAGTCCCACCTATACAGCATGCAGATCAACTGCCATCCAGCACTGGGCCTGCCTCCATCCGCCTGTGAGCAATGGGAAAGAGGTTTGCATCCAAAACGCATTTATCTCACTCTGCACTCGCATCTGTTACTTACTGGGGACCCAGATACGATATTTATTTCCAGACCGGTAATTTATAACAGATTCAAGTGGCCAATACATTCTCGGGTCAGCGAAAAACCTGCCAGCAGGATAGTTGAGACGGTAGAAGAATCACGGCCTCTGGAGGCAAAGACAGGACTGGCCCCATCGAGCTCATTATCCAAATGGAGTCGTTTTAATGGATCGTCAAGATACAATTGTGAATAAATGACTCTATTGAGATCAGTAAGTTCTTTAGAGCAGGGGTCCCCAATCCCCGGGCTGCAGACCAGGACCGGTACTGTGGCCTGCTAGGAACCAGGCCACACAGCAGGATTTAAGCAGCAGGCAGTGAGCGAAGCTTCATCTGTACTTGCAGCTGCTCCCCAGCACCAGCATCGCCGCCTCAGCTCCACCTCAGATCATCAGGCATTAGATTCTCAGAGGAGCACAGGTCCCTACTGCCAAAAAGGTTGGGGACCGCTGCTTTAGAGAGCTGGGAGGATTTTAGCTGGGGTGGGGACCAAGATAAAGGGGTGAGGGCTAGATAGCTATCTAGAGTGTTGACCTGCCAGGAATCCTCATAGAAACCCCAGGAATGATAACTTTGGCGGGTATATAGTAGGTTCACATGAATGATAGTCTCCTACTCTCCAGCCTGGATTGGTAACACTGTGCTGGGAGGTGCTTGCTCATGGTGTCTTCCCTGTCCCTCCATTATCCTGCTCTTCCCTTCCATGCTCTGCCCTGTGCTGTGGGAGGCTGACCTGTACGGATCACGCCACCTATTCCCATGCCTTCTGGCTTCTAGTTGGGTTTGGTCAATGGGAGCAGACGCAGACGCTCAGAGGCTATGGGGAGCTTAGGGTGTATGTTCTCTTAGCTTTCTCTCTGTTGGGTCACCACAGGTTGGCCTTGACTCTCTATCAGAGGCTACAGCTCACATCAGGAGGCCCTCTCCTTACAGCTCCTCTCTCCCCTTTCTAGGCCTGGAGCTCCCCGCTGTTGCTAGCCTGGGGACACTGTGCTCCACCCTGTTGGTTTCTCTTACTTGATCTTGTTCTCACCCTTATTACCCTCTCCTGGCTACTCCTTTTGAGTGAACATCCATTTCCTAATGGGATCCTGACAGATAGATACTTTTCCTCAGTTATCACATTCTCGTGGGGTGGCATTATTATCCCAATTTACAGATATCAGAACAACTAGATAATTCACCTGAAATCATAAAGTTAGTAAGCAAAACTGCCTGGATTCAACAGGCCCTACAAGAACTGAATTCATGACTTTGGTCCTGTGAACTCTTAACTCTAACTGCTGAAATCCAGCACAGAACCCAGTGTCACATATTAAGACAGCTTTTAGCAGAGGCTGTTTGGCCACTCTGTGCAACCTACTCCTTCATGAGACGGGGAGGAAGCTGTGGTGTGTCCATGGTGGGCAGAGAACTGGATTCTAGCTGTGTGACCTTGAGCAGGGCTCTTTAACTTGACCCCTGGCTTCTTTTTCTACAGGCTCGTGAATGCATTGGAAGGACAAAACCTGGTAGAAAGGGGAGGCATTATTAGTATTGATGTTGCAGAGATTCACTTGCATTTACAGCAATTTCATTTGTTGCCTATAAAATATCAAAGCGCATCTTGGCTCTGACTGCAGTCAGCTGCTCACTCACCTTTGGACTGAGTATCTACCTAGAAAAATGATTTTTGCTGGAGGTTACCACTCAGATGACAAATGCGAGGTACGGTGACTTGGGCCAGCAGACCCGACGTGGGCCATGGCCCTCCGGGCTGCCACATCCACTCAATTGCAGACAAGGCCAAGGGGAAATAGAAGGAACAAACTCAATCTGGCTCAGCACATGCTGACCCAGCCCCCAGTATATGCTGGATGCAAGGTGGGGAGAAGCAGGAGGAATAGCCCTGGACTGGGGATCATTTGGGTCTGGTTCACTGTCTGGTTCTGCTGCTGACCAGGTGCATGGCCTTAGACAAACTTTATAATCTCTTTAAATCTCAGCTTCTCTATCTGAAAAATGGGGGTGATTGCCTATCGTGGAGGGCTATTGAGAGGTCTTGATAAATGGACTAATTTAAAAGCACCCATCAGAAGGGTCAAGAGTGACTCATTTAGAGCCATTGGCTGTTGTCATTGCTTTACTGTTATTATTAAAGCCAGCAGGACATGATGAGGGAGGCACCCCAGATTCAGACTCCTGCTCGCTTCTCCCTCACCTCCTAGCAGTGTTATCCTGGGTAACTTACATAACTGAGAAAGCCTCAGCTTACTCACCTGAAAATGGGTAGTAACGGCACTTCTTTTGTGAGGTTTTGGTATTAGTGAAGGTGATGGTGCTACACGAGAGGTGATCAATAATTCTTAGGTTACTATCAACACCTCTTGCGTGGCTCACTCTTTCTCATTGGCTAAGGCAGCACTGTGTCACCTCCTTTAGGAAGCCTTCACAGACTACCCCATCCCCATCATGAGTCTTCGATTTTCCTTTATGTCCTTATAGGCCCTACTCTGTCAGGGACTCTTTTCTAATCTGACTCCCTCTCCGGACTTGAATCCCTTATAAGGTCTGTATTTCTAGCTTACTGTGGAGGATCTGCTCAGTGTTTGCGAAATGAGTACAAATGCATGTGGGAAAGGCTGGAGGTGTGATGGGTACTCAGAGTACCTTGCTCCAGGCTGGAGACAGGTTGTTCAGGACTGGCCATCTCCTTATGACCTTTCCTGGAAGGGTCAAGGTGGCAGAGGCCGTGTCTATCTCGACTGTGACTGAAGCTCCAGCCTCAGTTTCTGGCCACATGCAGGCCCTTTGACAACCAAAGTCCAGGTGGGGAACTAGAAACCGCTCTAGGTGTTTCAACCAGAGGGAATTCAGTATGGGGGGGTTTGTTATACAGGTGATGGAGGAGCTGAGGTGCTGAATAGGGAGCAGTGGGGCAACCCAGAGATCATCAACAGCAGGAGGCTGTGACCAACCCTAGAACTAGCGCATAATGGGAGACAGAGAAGCTGCCAGAGCCCAGGAGCTGGGGTCACCTGGCAGAAGCTAGAAATCTGATGGGCCTGCATGATGGAAGCTGGAGCCATGGGCGGGATGCAGCCACTGCTGGAGCTGCCACCCAAGGAAGCGAGAGAGGAGAAATCTGCTGGCTTCTCCCTTCGTTTCACCTTCCAATCTCCCATTAGCGCCTCCTTTGAAGGAGTCGGCTTGCTTTCCTTCCTGCATCACACACACACACACACACACACACACACACACACACACACACACACACACACACACTCATCAGTTTCGGAGACACACGCACTTCCGCCAGCAATACAAAGCAGAACAGGGAAGTACAAGGAATAGACCTGAGGGTAAACAGACAAATAACCAACACAAGGCTCAATAAATGTTTGCTGAATTAACGAATCATCTGGTTCGGCCTAGATTATGGGGAATACAAAAGCATGCCACAGCACTTTATAGTTTGTCTGTAAAAACACCGGAGAGTCAGAGAAACCTAAGTGGATCTCTGAGCCATTCGTCAAGGCCCTTGGGCTCCCAGCTGAGGTCCCGAGAAGCCTGGCTTGTTATGCTGGGATGCCCATCTGGCCCCAGTGGCCATGCTCCCCCTTTGCAAAATACCCCACTTCCACAGGCACCCATCTTGGCTCCTGTTGTATTTAGTCCCGTCCTCAACAGTCTCTGAAATACGGAAGCAGCTCCTTTTCTAAATATGTGTCCTATTCTCAGTCTCTTTTCTCTTTGATCTCTCTTACCTCTGGTGATAGATAAGCCATCCTAATGTTCAGCTCTGAACCAATCACCTCCTTGATCAAAACCTTTCAAAAGCTTTTTCTTGCCTACAGAATAAAGTCCAACTTCCTAAGTTTGATCCTACGCCATCAATGATCTAGCTCCAACCTTATTTTCCACTATTCCCATTATGTAGTCTCTGCTCCTGCAAACTGAGCTGCTACGTATCTTTGCTTCCAGCTGCTACATCTTGGCTGTGCTGTTCTCTCTAACCAGAGGCTCATCTTTTCCCTCTTTGATTTTAAATTCTACCTGTGCTCGGAGCTTTGGTTAAATCACATTTTGCATTCCTGATGGAAGAAGCAAAATTTCCCCCCCATCTTTGAATCCCTGTAGCATTTTATCTGAACTTAGGATACTTACCACTTTCTAGTTTGCCCTGGAATTATTGATGTGCACAGCTTATCTTTCTGCTAAGATTTTAGAAAGCAGGACCATGGCTTTTTTAGCTCTATAGTTTTCATAGCATCCAGTGTACAGTAGGCACTTTAAAATTTTTGTTGCCTAGATGACTGTACCTTTCAATGAATAAATGAATGGATAAACAGACACATATACAAATGAATTAGCAGGTGAATAAATGAGACTGGCAGTTGTCCTGGGGTTCCTGTAGAGCTGGCTACTCCAGCCCGCCTGAAAGAGGATGCAGCTTCAGATGGATAATTCGCTTAGGTTGCACTAGTTACAAATCAGGGAGGAGCCAGAGGCCTCTGCACATGCTCTAGGAAGGTCCTTTCTGGAGGAGAGACTAGGGGACAGGCGCGCACATCCTGAGCCTGCTGTAGCCAACCCCAGACCCCGGCTGCCCAGCC
Source organism: Pteropus alecto (assembly GCF_000325575.1). Taxonomy (NCBI): domain Eukaryota; kingdom Metazoa; phylum Chordata; class Mammalia; order Chiroptera; family Pteropodidae; genus Pteropus; species Pteropus alecto. Next base: position 26,607,613 of record NW_006442491.1, read on the forward strand.
CCACAAAGACCCTCACATCGATATAGTTGGCGTTGATGTAGTCGGAATGCGGGTCTCCATCCAGCACCAGCAGCCTCACTCGGGAATGGTCATCTGCAGAGAGGGCAGAAAACAAGGGGATGGGTGATAAGAAGCCTTCAGGTGATGAGCCAGCCCTGCCCCGTTTTTAGAGCCACCATTTATATTAATTTCTGCACACCAGGCATTGTGTTCCTTTGACACAATGCTCTCTCACTTAACCCCAGCATCACCTTGTTATTATCCCCATTTACAGATGAGGAAGTTGAGGCTCAGGTATGGGGGAGTGCTATGCCTTTAAAAGGACCTGTATATACTTCTCTTTTCCACCTGCCCTCTGATTCTAGCTTTGTCTACCTGCTTCGCCTGCTTCTTTAAGTCTTAGTGATTTTGTCATTAAAATGGGAATGGAAATGCTTTCTCCATAGGACTATGCAAGAGACTATATGGAAACACTCAGGAAGCGAGATGTATTGGATCGGGATTAATATGCTCCATTTTCATGCTTGCTTAAAAACGGCAAATTTACCTATTTTCCACATGGGCACAAATTGCTTTTCTTTTGCCTCTTGGAGTATTGTTGCAAATAGATTGTTGGCCACATATTGTTATCAACACTATCATTCAAGTGAAGCTGACTAAATCATTATAAAGGAGGTCATCGATAACTAAAAATTGTGTTACAGAGAATACCATTTCAAACACAATTTAGGCATAAACAAGATTTGCAGGTTTTTGGTCGATGGCACGTTTACTTCAAATAACACCCAATAAAAGCCATTAAAAAAAAAAAAAAACTAGTACAGCCGAAGAATCAGGCTCATCCTTTACAATTAATTAAAGTGAGCTCTAGCAAATGAACCAACACACGCAAACGGAACACCCTGGTTGGGTCCGGTTGAGAGGAGGGGCTCAGCTCGCTGTCCAGGTAACTGTGTACATATCGCTGCATGTCACCGCATCGACTGGCCAATCCCGCTGACTTTAGGGCAGGGGTTTGAAGCAAGTGGGCTGGAGAGAGTTGAGCATCCCCAAGGGTCCCTGGGGGTCAAGGATGTAGGGTCAGCTTATTCTGTTGGACGTACACAGCACTTTGCAGTTTATGAGCACATCTACTACTACTAACTGGAACTCACTGAGAACAAGGATGTTAACTGTTTTGTCCCCTGCTCTGTCCTCTGCATGTCCATGTACTGTACCCCTTGGATGTATGAATGGATTACCTCACTGGACTTTCACAATTATCCTGTGAGAGAAGCAAGACGAGGGCTGTTAGCCTTTGCTGCACATGGGGAAACTGAGGCTCACATGGACCGACTGGCTACATGGCCAATGGATGGTAGAGCTTGAAAGAGTAGGGTTCTTTTAACTCTGGGTCCAAACACCTGCTTCCAAAGAGGAGTCTAAGTGGATATTAGAAACCACGTCAAGTGTCCACAGCAGAAAGAATTAATGACAGAGAAGCAGTTACCTTGGGTAATGGAAGAGTTGAGAAGCCAAAGAGAAGAAGGTGAAGTAACTCAGAGGTAAGCAACAATGAGGAAACCCAGGGATGATGGGACCAGAGCTCAGGGTCTGGGGCCACCTGTGGGAACGGGAGCTGCAGTGGGCCTCTTTGATGGGAGCTGGACAAAAGGAGGAACATCCCAGGCTGCTAAAGAAGAAGCCTGTGATTGGGACAGAGGGCAAGAAATACTTCTGCCTTTTCCTTTCTCCTACCTTCCCATCTCCCACCAGGGCATGTCATTGGCCAAACCCAGCCAGGAGCCAGCTGATGAGAGACTGAGAAATGCAAGCTGCAGGGGTCTGTTCCCTGTGAGAGGAAGTCGAGCACAGAAGACAAGGAATGAGTCCCTGGATGGACAAACAGCTCCTGGAGTGGACAGAATACCATCTCCATATCCATTAATTAATTAACTAATCATTTCAAAAATTATTCATTGAGCATCCGCCATGTGCCAGGCACTGTGCTAGACACTGAAATACACTGGATCCTTTTTATTCATCATAGGAAAGTTTCAGTGGAAGCACTGAAACTTTCACACTGAAATAGCCTTTCTCATCCTTCCTCATCTAGGAGGAAGATGGGGTAGATGGGGGGGTCTAAGTCAACTTTTTGGGTAGATGGGGGAGTTGGATATGAAGTGGGGGAGGAGTTTGAAGCTAACCTTTATGGAATTAATAAAGGTACCAGAGACTTTACATACATTATCTTACTCCATCACTCATTCCTCCAAATAACTCTATAGATTATTATAATAATACCATAATGATGTATTATTATTATTCTTCTTCCCATTTCACAAATGAAGAAACTGGGGCTCAGAGAGGGAAAGCAATTTTCCCATGTTACACAGCCTGTAGGTAGCAGAGCTGGGATTCTATCTCAGGTCTGTCTGACCCTGAACCCCTGTTCTGTCCACACAAGGTCTTATCCCTGGACTTCTAGCATCTCACAGGTACTACTCCTGGAGTTTGTGCAAATGGTTGGTCCTCAGCTCTTGCAGTATTGTAGCCCCAGAGAGTAGGACTTCCTGGTGGACATCCCACCCAGCAGGGGTTCAGACAAGGTACAGCACTTGACTCTGAGTTCTGATTGTTAAGCCTTGTCACCAGTGGTTACAAACACTGTAAGCCTTAAAAAAGTGAAAATGCATATTGTGAGTTTACTCATTGGTTTTACTAATGACCTATTGATTTTAAAAAATCTCCTTTATTTGTTGAGTTATATCACCTCCTGGGGTCTATAGTTCTGGGAACAGATTGTGTTTTAAAATGTTGAAAGGTAATTTTCTATCATACAATGGAATTTAGAATCTGAAAGCAAAAATGATCGAAAACAAAACAAAATGAAAGAAACAAACATTTCTTTAAGTTAAATATTCTGAAAGATGAAAGGCGCCTCTAACCATCAGATTATGGCATTTGCCAATCTCTCTTCTTCATTCACTTATTAAGAACACATTTATTGAGCACCTACTATGTGCAGGCTTGTTGAAAGGACTAAGAAAGTATTATCAAAGTGATGCTCATACTTAAGGAGTCGGTCAGTATTGTGGAGGAGACAGACTGTACACAGAAGTGGAATTTCAAGGTCTAGGAAAGTGAAAAATAGAGAACTTTGTAGAGTAATATGTGAATGAAGAACTAAAAGTGAGTAAGCCTTGACCAGTGGACAATGAGGAAGGGTCTTTCCCTTCAGAGGGAATGGCAAGAATGAAAGCAGAGATCCTGAAAAAGCAAGCACATTGGGGGAGCTAAAGAGTTTCCTGTCTCATAAATATCGAGTGTGAAGAGATTAGCAATGGGAGAAGGGACAGAGGAGGTAGGCGGGGGTTAGATTACAGAGGGCTCTCCATGCCGTATTAAGGCACTTCAGTGCAAGTAATCATGCTGGGCTCTGCAGGGCATCCACATACAGACTCTATTTTCTGATTCTGTGAAAGGCTATTTCAGTGTGAAATGATCAAGATTCATTCCCACACGAGCTAACCATCAGCAAGAAGGATAACTGGTGATGTGAGGTATGGAGCTGACGGTCAGATCTGGGTCCAAAGCTTAGCTCCATCACTTAGTAAGTTAATTGATCTCTCTTAGCCTTGGGTTCCTTAGCAAAAAGGGGCCAATACTATATAGTTCACCAAATGTTGGGAGGATTAAACTCTTGAGAAATTTCAGAGGACGAAACTTGTAAGGACATTAAGAGAATGAAACGACAAGCCACAGGCTGGGAGAACATATTTACAAAAGACATATCTGTTAAAGAACTTGTATCTACAACATACAAAAATACTCTTAAAACTCAACAATAAGAAAAACAAATGATCCAATTTTAAAAACATGGGCAAAAGATCTGAACAGACACCTTAGCAAAACAGATATACGGGTGGCAAATAAGAATATGAAAAGATGTTCAGCATCATATGTCATTAGAGAAATACAAATTAAAACGAGATACCTCTGTACACCTACTAGAATGGCCAAAATCCAGAACACCAACACCACCAAATGCTGGAGAGGATGTAGAGCAAAAGGAACTCTCATTATTCATTGCTGGTGGGAAAGCAAACTTATACAGCTGCTGGGGAAGACTAAACATACTCATCCCATATGATCCAGCAGTTGCTATCTCTGGTATTCACCCCCAGGAGTTGAAAACTTATGCCCATACAAAAAACCTGCCCTTGGATGTTTACAGCAGTTTTAGTCACAATTGCCAAAACCAAGATGTCCTGCAGTAGGTGAATGGATGAACAAATTGTGATATACCCATAAATGGAATATTATTCAGTGATATAAAGAAAAGTTATTAAGCCATGAAGACATGGAGGAAACTTAAATGCATACTGCTAAACGAAAAATGCCATTATACATAAAAGGCTTCATAGTGTATAATTCTAACTCCATGGCATTCTGGAAACGGCAAAACTGTGGAGACAGTAAAAATATCAGTGGTTGCCAGGGACTTGGAATAGGGAGGGAAGAATAGAGAGAGGGAGCACAGGGAATTTTTAGGGCAGTGAAACTATTCTGTATGATGCTGTAATGATGGATACATGACATTATATTTGTGTACATACCAAAAAACTGTATGACACACAAGCGAACTCTGAAAACTATGGACTTCAGCTAATTATAATGGATCGATATTGGTTCATCATCTGTAACAAAAGTATCACCCTGATTCAAGATATTAATTATAGGGGAAACTGAATGTGGGTGGGAGGGAGGGAGCATATGGAAACTCTCTGTGTATTCTGCTCATTTTTTCTGTAAATCTAAAACTGTTCTAAAAAAAGTGTAGGGTAGTGTTTGGTACACAGTAAGTCCTTAAAAAAAGGTGGTTGTTGGCTGGATGAGAGGCAGGTCATGAGCTGACGACAGAGATGCTTAGAAACTCAGTGCTCCCCATTTTCTCTTTGTCCCAAAGGTAAAAACCCACCTTTGTGCCAAGACCAAGAGCTGTGTGTGTACTTGTTAAAGGGCAAGACTCAGCTGTAGGACCGCCAGAAAGGCATTGCAAGGAGTAGCAGTGTCCTCATGGTTTATTTATTCCTTGCGGGAGATGCTAATATTATTCTCTGTCCCCTTCCTCGTCTAACTTTATGTAATTAGAAGGATAAAAAATTGTGTTTATTCACATGCATATGGAGAAAGATGGGGCAGCGGACGATGTGCAGGAGTTTATACAAGGTAATTTACAAGCAGCCCAGCACATTCATTATGCCCTATCTACATTTTGCAAGCTCGAAAAACAGCTAAATTGGTACTCCCGGTTTGATATTCAAGACAAGAAGAATTGAGAAGAGTCATATAGAGGAGAAGCAAACTCCTCGATGGTGATGTAAGAGGAAAGTGCAGGAGCCCAGCTCCATCAGGCTCTCCGCCGAGGTTGGGAGACGGGCTTGTGGGAGGAGAGAACGGTTGGCAGCCTGCAGGGGGGCGGGGGGAGGTATGCCACAAAGACTGGAGATCCAAAGAGCCCCCCGAACACAACTCCAGGGAAACAGAAACATCACCCCTCTGGGATCAATCTGTTCCTTGGAGTTTTAGGACCAACATCAGTGGTATGTTGGCAAATGTTTAACAGACAGCTCTCTGGAGGAAAAAAAGGCCCTGACCTGTAACGTCTGCTGATTTCTGTGGTATAAATACTCCCACTATGATTGATTTCAAGCTACCAACATGGCAGCAGCTAGCCCACAAAATTCCTGAAAATTTAACAATCTGTTCTTGCAAGCTGGTAAGAATCAGCTCCAGGACACCACTGACAGAGAACGAAGCCTTACCAGCTCCCAAAATGCCTTGCCTGATCTGATGGTTTGGGACCTACTTCCCAGTGCAGCCTCATGCCCTGCTCCCCACACACTACTCTCATAACTGGACCCTTCTTTAAGTTGCTCAAATGTACAATGACTGCTCTGACCTCAGGGCCTTTGCACGTGTAAAGGAATACCTCCCCCCCCCAACCCCACAAGGCTGGCAATACTTCCTTCTTTAGCTTTCAGCTCAATGGTCCTTCCTTAGGAAGTCTCCTGTGATCTCTCCATCCCAGACTCTGAAAACTCCTTGTACTTTTCTTCCGAGCTCTCATAGCAGTTGTAGTAACTGATTCACCTGTGGCTCTCCTTCAAACCGTATTTAAGGAAGGGTGCCTATTTATCGAATTCCTCTACAGTGTGTGGCGCATAGCAGGTGTTCAGTAATGATCTGTTCAATAAACGAGTTCGTATTTGTGTCTGAAAGGCGGAGAACCAGAAAGGGGCGGGCCCCTTGCTTACAGCCATACAGTTGGGTTTAGGTAACCTGGCCTGGGACCCCAGGCTCTTTATTCTACACAGGGCTGGCAGAGCATGTCTGGATCCTGTGCTTGAATTCTTTCTTTCCCTGTAGTGGGCTCCTTACCCGCCTGCAGACCCAGCCTGTCCTGTCCCAAGGTCGGTAGCCAATTCTTGCCTTCAGCAGGGAGAGATAAGGGATTCGCTAGGCTCTGGAGGCAGCCCTGAGGTCTGTCACGCATTAACCATATCACCTGCGGCAAATTACTTCCCTTCCCCGAGCCTCAATTTGCCCAACTATAACATCAAAATCATATCTACCTTAGTAGACTGTTGCGACGATGAAAAGAGGTAAGATATGAAAGCACCTGGAGTATTGTAAGAAATCAACATAAATGTATAAATTCAGTTTTATTATTCTAGACCAGGGGTTTTCAAAAGATAGCCCTTCGAACAAAAGTATCAGCAACACCTGGGAATTTGTTAGAAATGCATACACTTGAGTCCCAGCCCAGAGCCACTGGGGTGGAGTCCAGCAATCTTTATCTTAACAAGCCCTCCAGAAGGTTCTGATCACATTTGGGGTCAAGTGGTCAGTTATTTAGTGGAGAGGCACCCTGACTATTTAATTTGTCTTGGGAAAGACCAAAAGATCTTACTGGAACTGGGCTATAATATTAGAGATCCATCTTGTGTTAGGTGGTGAGGTACAGGAATTTACCTGTGTGGAGTGTGTAATGTTCTGGGTACTATTCTAGAGGCCTTATGGATGCTATGCTATTTGATTCTCATAGTAACCCTGTGAGGTATATATCATCGCCCTGTTTTATGGATGAGAAACTCAAGGTTCCAAGAAGTTTTACGACTTGGGAGAAGGAATAAGGTTGAGAGGTTTGTTGTAGAGTGAGGGGTCCCTATCCCTTCTGGAACTCCAAGACCCATTACCCCCCAGCCCTCCGACACTGTCCCCTCCCATTGTGTTCCCAGGCCCACCCAGAGGAGCAGGCTCAGTTTTCTCCTTGGTACAGTTCCACCTCTCTAAACAAATCAAAACTCCTCTTCCCTTCCCCCACCATCAACAGTAATCCAATAAATTGCCCTTCTCAAGTCACGTCCACTTAAAGAGAAAATCACTTCAGAGAGGTGGGGCTGGGGAGACACTATCATTTGAATATGTGATGTTCCTTCTTCCTGTCTTCTGGGCACTGAGGAGGGAAAAGAAAAGATGCAATTTTTCAGAGAAAAGAGATTTGACTCATTACAATGAATTGTGGAGCTGAAAAATCATTTTCTAGAAGAATTGGAAATGTTAATGGCATCATCTTGCACAAGTGGATAGGGAGGAGGCAGGCAATCCTGCCGAGACCGCCTGGGTACCTCATTGAAGATAAAGGTCTGCGCATTCAATCTTGATTGAATTACCATTATCAAGAGGGAGGGTGGCTTGAGTATGAGTGGGAAACGGCCCGACATTCTGTGCTCCTTCTTGTTCTAGCAACTCCATGCTGGCTGAGGTTGGGCCGCTCCCCTCTGCGGGGCCCTGCGAGGAGCCGCTCCAGTAGATGAAAGCTTTGGGGCAGCAGAGGGGCAGAACATTGAGAAGAGTTAGAGAGATAGGGGCCCATCTAATGAATTTATTGTTTCATACTAAGCGGGCTGCCCGGACCATACCCCACTAAGCAAACTTTCTGAAGAAAGAAAAGGCTTCTTATTTGATTTCCTTCAGAGGCAGACTCTGAGACAAGGATTTGAGTGCAAGGAGTTGATCTGGGAGGTGATCCCAGGGAACACTGGGAGAATGAGAAATGAGACGGAGAAAGGAAGGAATCCAATAAGGAGTGTGTCATCAAGCAAGTTACCACTGGAGACAACTGGACTTAATTTTGTTAGGGAGCTTTGAAAGATAGTGTGGAACAAGCATCTCCAAGTTGTTCCGCCTCAGGGAGAGGGACCTGGGGTACTTACACACCCACCCCATCAGTCATCAGTTGAGGGCTGCTCCTGGGGACGCTTAATTTCCTGTCAATCTGGGCCTTCCCTGCAAGTAGGCAGAGAGAGCTCCACTGGACAAGTCCTCTGATGGCCAAGGATACTGCAGATTTCTGCACTAGGATCAGGCTGGAGGGACGCCCTCCAAGACCGCAAAGAACAATGGCGGCCAAGAGTTGGGAGCTCTGAATGAGTCACCTATTTTGTCAACCCAATTCTATTTCCCCAGAAATCAGCAGAGAAATCTGCTGTGAGCAAAAGCCTCTGGGTTTGTTCTGAGCCCAAGACCTTCCCTGGAAGTCAGAACAGCCTCTCTGATGAGCTCATCCCTGTCTGCCATCTGTTCTGAGGTCGGAGCCCTTACCCCATTCTCCTCCAAGAGCATGATGTGTCTTGATGCAGAGGGGCTCCTGGGTGGGGAGCACGTGGTGTCCTGGCAGCATGAGCCCAGGGCTCTGGTGGTGGCTGTCCTACAGACTGGCCGATCTAGGGTAGGGTTCCGGATTTCTGGACCATTGCTTCTTGCTTGTCAACTCAAAGGGCCTAGACCAAGTCTCATTGAGATTTAAATGTCTGCACACCAGATTCAGATTCAATATTCACCTTAATTTGCCCTCCTTGTGCTGAGAGATGAAGAACTGAGAGATGACGTGACCTTGCTGAAGGTCGTGAATGAGGTAAAGGGCAGAAATGAGACTAGCTTCGGGTCTGCCAAACCCATGTCCAATACTCTACACCTGAGCCCAGGGCTTGTCTTAGACTAGGGGAAAAGAAGTCTAAGAAAATGTAGCAGATCTCTTGTTTGCCCTTTGGACCCATCCCCCAGCCTTCTGCTCCTGGTTCTCTAACCCTGGGGCTGATCTCTGTGGACGAGATGGGTTCTCAAACTTGAGCATGCATCAGTGTCACCTGGAGAGCTTTTAAAAACGCAGATAGCTGGGCCTCACCCCCAGAATTTGATTCAGTAGTTTGAGATGGGGCCCAAGAATGAGCATTTCTAACAAGTGCCCAGGTGATGCTGCTACAGGGACCACACTTTGTGAATGGCTGGACTAGGTCTACAGATTCCCTTGTCCTCTGGCTTCTGGTTGGCTTTAGACCATGGGAAGCATAGGCAGAAGACTGGACAAAGAGGGGAGAGTGCCGTCAAGGTACTTATTCTTTCTGGTCCCTCTGCTGGGTCACCATGGGCTCACTGCTGCAACACCACTCATGTCACACCACCAGTGAAATCATCTTTCCCTGGGTCTTGGTGACCTCTCCCTACCGAATCCTCTGTGGCCTGGGGGAGGTCTTTAGCCCCAGGGTACTGCACAATTCCTTGTAGTCTCCCTGCAGCTGGCTCACAGCATCACAAAAATTTCACTTGATTAAATTCTCCGCAAATCCCCTATGTGAGGGTCCCATCTGTTTCCTGCTGGGACTCTGCCTGATCCCAGAAGGGGAGCCTCATTTTGCAAAATTTCCTCTTGCCAGTCTAGGAAGCCCTTTCTAGAACTTCCACATGAGGAATGCTTCGGTATTCTTGAAACTTCCCCTTGTTCACAGTCTCTGCCCAGAGCTACTTGAAAGCAAAGAAATCTTTGTTCTGTTTTCCCCATTCATTTCCTTCCCTTTCACTTCCTTTCCATTTCCAGTCCCTGGAAACCCGACTGTCTCTATTACTAAATTCTAAACGGCATCATTGGAAGAAAGGGCTTATTTAGCCAAGGTTTCTCTTTCATTGTTTCATTGGCAGTCAGTGCCCTCCCTCCCTCTCTTCCCCTTTAATCTTTTCTGTTCTCCCTGGCCTGGGCCTTTGTCCTCCACTCCAGCCTCTCAGTGCTCTGGGTTCCTTAAGATGCTAATCACACCCGTTTTCTTCTTATGCCAAGAATATTTCTATTTATCAAGCCAGGGCAGACTTTGCCTTTGGGAGGGACACATACAAGGGCAGGAACATTTTCCATTCCTCTGGGCTGTTTCTCGGTTACTTTTCTCATTTCAATGGCAGGACCTCCCTCCCCACACCTTCTCCCCCTCTCCCATCCCCCACCCCACGCACTTTCTTGTTCCCCTGTGTATCTTACGCTGGATTTGAATCCACTGGCTACCTTGGCACCGACTCATTACTGAGCATAGATGTGTTTCAGCCCTGTTTGTTAGAGTTATTGACCCTTAAATTAGAAAGAAGATTCAGGTTTATCTAGCCCATCAAGGTGGTGTCATCAGGTGTTTGAATTCTCTCTGCCTCTGTTTGAGTTTCCCCAGAAGTAGATATAAGGTGAGGATTCCAGGGCAAGTACTTTACATAGGAGGAGAGGGGCACCAGTGGGAATGGGGGAGAGGGAGACAGCCCAGAGAAGGCAGCTCGGAAAGGGTGAGTTTTCAAGTCCATTCCTACTGTGGGCATCTGCAGCCCCCTGGAAAAGGAGTAGAACACACACCCTCATGGGAGGGTGAGGAGCTGGGAGAGATCGCCTTGTGCATGGACGGAGCATCCCGCCCTAGCTTTGGAGAAGGTCCTCAGGCAAAGAGACGCGAATAGGGCAGGATAAGCGTGAACCAAGTGAGGCGCCTTGGGCACACTTTAGGGAGGCGCTCCACCTCGGGGTCGTGCAGATGCAGGGTCGGCAGCTGAGAGGGGAACCTCCTGAATGTTGCACGCTGGGCACCTCGGCCCCCTGACCGTAGTCCTGGCCCCGGAGGCTGGTGTCACTGCGGGGTGTGGTGGTGAGGTCGTGGGTGTGAGTGGGACACTGGCGGCATCTTCTGCAGCCCCGGTGGTGGAATTCTAATCCCCTTCCTTGTTTTCCCTGTTGCCTGGAATCCTGCTTTCTCAGTCACACCTCTCCCCGTCCTGTGACCCATCTCTCTTCTTTCTTCATTCAGGTTCAGGATCTTCTGCCTTACTGGAAGACATCACTTGGACATTGTTCCCAGGGTCATCTTGATCCAGCTTTCTTCCATTCGTCATTTCTGGGTGTTCTCTATTTTATTTGGGAAGCCAGAAGGGAGAGACCCACGACTCAAGCCTTTTGGGGTCATGAGGAGACCCCATGCTTTCCAACATCCAGTTCCTATTTACTGAGCACCAACTAAATGCCAGGTTTTGGGACATAGAAGTGCCAGGCAGTCATGGTCATGCTGTCACAGAGCAAGTGAGGGAGTTAGGCAGTCAAATGATAATCATCCAAATGGCTCTCAAATTATAATGTTGACGAGGGCTAAGGAGAAGACATGCATTGTGTTCTAGGAGTAAATAATGGAGTTATGACCAAATTCAAAAGATCGGAACAATTCCCTGAGGAGTAAGACCTGAAGAAAAAGTAGAATTAGTAGAGCAAAGAGGGGAGAAGGGCATTTTGAAGGACAGAATGTACAAAAGCCCTGCGGCACGGATGAGCACGGGAAGCTCAAGGGACTGAAGGAAGGCCAGTGTGCCTTAATCAAGAAGATCATCATGGAGCGGGAAATGAGACTGGAGAGGCAGCTAAGAGACTTTGGATAAGGAGCATTCAAGGGCCAAGGGAAAACATTGGAAGAGTTTTCATCGGAAGACGACATGGTCCAATTCATGTTTGAGGAGGTCTCTCCGGCTTCTGTCAGAGATCAGAGAGGTAGAAAGTTGGGGGCCAAGTTAGATGTGGAGCAACCAAGAAGGAGGCTGGGCCGAGCCCAGGTGAGAGCTGATAGCTTGGGCCAAGGTGCTGAGAGCAGTGGATGAATGATGAGGTCTGGAGAGATGTATAGCTTGGCTTGGCTTCTCACCCTCGGTCCCCACAGGCTTTGCACAGTTACCTGGCCCAGCCTGGAGATCTCTGTCTCTCAGGCAGGCAGGGTCTCTTCACTGTTCCCTAGTCATTTATTTTTTTTTTATCTGGACGCCACTTCTAGTAGGAAGACATACTTCTACCCATTTTACAGAGCTAAGACTAAGGCTTAGAGTGATCACGCAAGGTTTCACAGCCTAGAATTTAGTGACCCTATCTGAACTTACAATCTGATATGGGAGAACAGGCAAGTGACCAGATATTTTAGGGAAGGTTCCTTGAGCAGAGGATAGTCAGAGTGAGCAATCACCTGAGCCCAGACAGGAAGCCCCCCGGAAGCAGAGACTGAGTGTCCCGGTGCCCAGCGCAGGCCTGGCTCCGAGGAGGCCCATGAACCACGGGTCTTAATACACATCTCATTGTTCGAACATCTCTTTCCTACACTTCCCTTGCAAGGAATCTTGCTGTCTGCATTACTATCTTCTAAGAGACAAATTATAAATGTTTTCTGATTAGTTCTACCATTCATAGCCCATTCCTAAATCAGAACAGGAAGCAGCTAAGCTAAAACGTCTGCTTCTTTTCTTCCTTTACAAGCTGCCTGGATCTTATGCTTTCTTCCTCCAAGCTTTTTCTTAGGCAATGTCTAGACATTTAAACAAAACAAAGCACTGAGCTGTGCTAGAAATAATTTGTTATCCACAATCTTTTTTTTCCTTCCTGTTTTTTTTTTTTTTTTTAAATTTTGGCTGAATTGGGTTACTCTGAGAGCTGAGACCAAGGAATGCTATGCGCCCAATTGGTGAGATGTCAAAAGGTGCAGGTTGGCTACACTGTGGCAGACAGAGGCTTTTGTAGATGCCTCTTCTCGTGAGAATATGTATTCAGCATCTTGTATGAGGTAACTTTGTCCTCCCTGCATCATGTTGCTTTGAAGCCTGTACTCACCAGTATTTGGCAGTGACAACACTCGCGTGTGACCAGTGCGTGGTATTTCGTTATATGGCAGTCCTTCTCTCTCCCTCTCCCCGCTGAACTCAATACTGCGTACCAGTTACACAAAAGCATTGCATTGATTTTGTTCAAGCCTCATCATCCCTTTCTGGGACCATTACAGGAGCCTTCCGATTGGTCCCTCTGCCTCCAGCCTCTCCCAATCTAATCCACTTTCCCAATCATCTTTCCAAAATGGGCATCTGATCATGTATTCCTCCCTTAACTGGCTTATTCCATGGCTGCACATAGGTATTCAGTGAATTCTGCTTAGAACATGGTGAAATGAGATATCCACACTGCTTGCCAGTGACTCAGCGAAAGTTAACTCTATGGCTAAGTGTGGCAATGGTGCCCAGGCACTGTGTCAAGAGTTTTATGTATTTTTTTTTTTTCAACAACCCTATTTTCATCATTTTAAAGGTGAAGAAAGTGAAGCTTATAGAGGTCAGGTAACTTGCCCAGGGCCCCACGGCTGGGATAGAAGCCTAGACGGTTTGATTTCAGAGGGCTCTCACTCCTCTGCACCGCTGCCTTCATTAAATCACACATCGGAGATTGCTAAAACTCATGGGTGAGCAAGAGGCAATGTCCTTCCATGCTTCCCCTAGCTCTGCACAAAACACACGTTCCTCCCGCAGGCTCAGCATCACCAAATGCCTGTGCTGGTGCAGGCCCTGAATGGCAGGCATTCACCTTAGGGCCTCCGCCCCAATAGCAGTAAGGTCTGGCAGATGCCCAAAACCCTGCCTCTGGCATCACTAGAGTAGCCTTGGGCTCCTCTGAGCCCTGAGCTGGCTATTCCCTAAACCTTCAGGCTTAGGCCAGAGTTTCTGGCTCCTTCTGAGCATCAATCCTTCCTTGGGATCCTACCTTCTTCGAGTAGCATCATTCTCTTGTTTATAGTGTTCTCAGCCCCTCTTTCATGGGCTGGATCTTGCTCCCCACTCCAAGTCACTGCAAACATGGTAAACTGCATCGGAGGGACTGCTGGGAATATAAGAATCCCTTTTGGCTGAGCTTCTTCCCAATCCTGAGGAATTCTTGAGCAAGCAGTGCTAGGCAAGACCTAGCTTTCAGAGGCTGGCTGTCTTCTGCTTGGACCCAGCTCCCCACCTGCCCCCTGTGCCTGAGATTAGCCATGCTCTGTCATCCAGGCCAGGGATGACACGGAGACTGAAATACAGCTCCCAGCTTGGCATATGGACCCAAAGTTGGAACATCAAGGATCATTTGATGACAAATTCTAGGTAAATAATAGTAATAGCTGTCTTTCCTCTTTTCCCAAAGCCTGAAGCCCTCCCAGAAGGGCACCTACAGGATATGATGTTTCCATATCGATTCTTATTGCGGTTTTCATCCTCTTTGGCTGTGTCCCACGAAGCTGTCTGCCCCTCCGGTAAGGCCTAAAAAAGAAAGGACGGAGTGGTTAGAATGGCCTGAGATAGGTGCTCTATCCAGGTGAAGATGAGCCAGCGGGGGAAATGACACCTGCTGTGATGGGTCACTCAGCATAAAGGGCTGCGTGTTCTTGCATGGGGCCTGGGGAGAACATAGACTGCACCCTCCATGGCCTTATTTACACCTTCATTCTCAAATGCTATTGATGCCTTTTGTGTATCATGAGCCCAAATCTGGTTCAGTAGTGTAGTCATTCATTCGTTCATTCATTCATTCACGCAACATATATTTATTGACTCTCTAATATGTGTTTGACATTGTTCTAAGTACTCAGGACACAGAAAAATAGACAAAGTCTCGCTTGAGCTTCCAGCCATGTGGAAGATGTAGCAAATGGACAAGAAAACATATATAATTCTAGATGGCAGAAAATGTTATGGAGAAAATAAAGCAGGATAAAGGGATAATGATGAAGGATGAGAATTATTTCAGATTACACAGTCTGGGAGAGCATCTCTGAAAGGTACCATTCAAGCTAATTCCTTAATGATGTGAAGAAGCCACCCATACCAAGAAATGCAGGAAGTGCTTTCCAGGCACAAGGAATAATAGATGGCAAAGGTGGTAACGTATAACCACATTCAAGAATAAGGCAGGGGAGAGTAGTTTCAGAAACATCTGGTGAGGCTGGCATAGCTCAGACTAGATGAGGCATCACGGTCACTGGTAACAGTGGAGTGTTAGATTCTAAGTGTGATGGGAAACCACTGGAGGGTTCTGTGCAGTAGAGATACCATCTGATTTATGTCTTACAAAGCGCATTCTGGCTCGTGTATGGAATGCAGGTTCTAGGATGCCTAGAGAGGAAGCAGGAAGATCAGTTAGGAAGCTGCTGCCATAGTCCAGGTAAGAGACGATGCTACCTTGGGCCCTTGTACAAGGATGGTGGAAGTGGAGGGAGTGAGAAGTGATTATTTTCAGTCGAATGCGTAGATTTTGGTTCCCTTGGAAGCAGATGCACTGCTTTTGGAAGAAACAAGGATCTGAGGACGGGATTTGATTTGGGAGGCAGCGCTAAGGAGCAAGGGTAGGACAGTGGGGCAAGTGAGACCATCACGGGAGGGAAGTCGACGCAGGCTTCTTCAACGAGCAAGTCACCACGGCGTGCGCCTCGGGCTTAATCCCGTGGGCCCACTTCATGCCTTAGAGTTGTCTCACCAGAGAGAGAAGGGAGTCGGAGTGTTTATCCACCAATTTACATCTATCACTGGTTGAAGACAACTCTTAGAAACTCCCTGACACTCTGCCAGGCAAGGCACGCATATTCTTTTATATGGAAGAAGTCTTCAGGCAAAAAGTCATAGGTGCTTCTGGGAGGCAGGCATTGGGTGGGCATGCGTGGGAACAATGAGTGTGGAGGGAATGTAGGCAGGGCACCAACACATCTACGCAAGAGGGATGAAGGCTGATGCTCAGACCATTGGCTTGAAGAACTGAGTGGAGAGTCATGTCGTTTACCGAGATGAAGAAGAAACAGATGGGGGAGAAACAGGATTGGGGAGGTAGGAATTAAGTGTTGTGTTTCAGCACTTGTTGAGGACTGTGTGCTTCTCAACGTGTTCGAAACAATAAGAACAGCAGCAGCAGCAGCAGCAGCTGTGTCCGAGGTGACTTCAACATTCAAGCTGAGTTGTTGAGTTAGGACGTTGGGTATAGAGGTTCAGAGTCAGAGTTTAGAGGAAAGAAGACATGGGAGTCATCAGTGTAAGAAGAGACAGAGAAACAACCATGTGGAATGATTTAACAGAGTTATGAACCAAGTGCTATGGAAGCACAGGGGAGGTATAGTCAGTGACCTCACAGAGAAGGAAGATGGGCATCTAAGGGAGCAGGAATCGCTTTGGGAAAGCTGCAGAAGCATGAAGGGCAGGCCACATTTTGATGCTTGTCCCCACCCTGCTTCTGGTAGAATGGGCTGAATGTCCTGCTTGTGGCCCTTCCTGCTCATGGCCCTTCACTGCTTCTGAATCTGCAACATCTTTAGTCTATGCAGCTCCCTGTCATCAGTGCAGGGGAAAAGAACTTCTGCTCATCTTAATACACCAGCCTTGCCTTTGCCCATCTATTCTTTGTTACATCCATCCTAAGCAAGGAGGAATCTGTAACCTGATTGGTCAGAAATTCAGCCATTCAGTGGGCTATGTCTGACAGGCGGGCAGGACCACTGTTTATTAAAAACCCGGCCCACGCACAATTACCCTTTTTTGCTTCCAGTCTCCCATGTGTTAAGCCAGCTTGGGTGGGTCTTAATCTAGAGGTTGGCAAAGTTTTTCTATAATGGGCTAGATAGTAGGCAGTTTGGGCTTTGTAGGCCATATAGTCTGTGTTCTACCTACTTCTACTCAACTCCACTGTCGTAGAGTGAAAGCAGTCACAGACATAACGCAAACAAACGGGCATGGTTCTGACCCAAAGAAACTTTACTTACAAAAACAGGTGTTGGATTTAATCTATGGCTATAGTTTGCCGACCTTCGTTCTAGAAGCATGACCACAACCCTCAACTATGTAGTGGTTGGGTAGGTAGAATTGGTACCCATTCTGCTACCTAGCCATTCCAGATCAGATGGAGATGGGGTGGGAGGTCCTTGACTGGGCTTCCTGAGCTAAGCCATGTTCTCTAACTTAGCGTCCCTAGGGTTTTAGACTGGGGCAATAGAATGCCTTCCCCGCTACCAATGGATAAGAATTTTGTTCTTTGTGTTTCAGAAACCCTTAGACAGGCATCCTAGAGGAGAAGCAAAACAGCAGTCAGGCTCTGGGCACCAATCCCTGCCCTAAACCTGAGCGTCACAAAGGTGCTATGGAGATAGGTAAGTGCTCATTTTACAAGCGGAGGGCTTGTCTTCCCTTCTTCCCCTCTTCCTCGTCCTCCTTCGCCTCTTCTTGCTCCTTATTATAAACGACTGGTTCTTGCTTTTGCATATAACTCTTAGAACCCAGATTCCAGCCTCTGCGCTCATCCCCCCACGCAGCTGGGTAGCTCCAGCCGTTTCAGGCGACTCGTCAGGTCTACACATTCCTGGCTCTCTGCAAGGGTGGGGTGTGCTTGTCTCAGCGGTAGCATTGGAATTCTCAATGTTTAAGCTAATATTCTGGGGTGAATTTTCTACCTGAAACCCTCTGTGATAAAAGCCAACTATCCTTCCAGTTATATCCACCCCAAGGTGCTACGAAGCCAAGAACAAGGACACTCTGATTTCATACTACTTTTTTTGAGGAAAAAAAAAAAAATCTGCTGAGTACCTACTATGCGCCAGGGCTCAGGTTACAGTTCACTTAAGGTTTCGTTATGGTGGCACATAAGAATCATCTGGGGAAGCTTTAAAACTGCCAAAGCCATGGCCCTACCCCAGACCAATAGAATCAGACTTTCTGGAGATGAGACACAAGTGTTGGTAGTGTTTAAAGCTCCCTGGGCGAGTCTAATGTGCAGCCATGATTCTTGCAAAGAGTGAATTTACCTGAAGAAATACTTTCCCACGAGTCTCCTCACTGGTTTCTGTTGCTTTGGTTTTGTCCCCTCCAATCCATTTTCCACTGTAATCAGAGAGATCTTTCTACAATGGGAATAGGACCCAGTTACTCCCTTTGCCATTGTCTTCAGGATAAATCCCAAAATCTTTCATCAATGACCTCACCCCACATACCCCTGCAGCTTTGTTTCGTGTTCTTATATTAATATTCTAATGATAAGGAACTAAAATGCAATTTCGGGTGCTTCAGACTTCTGAGACTGAGTTCATACACGTTGTTCCCCTGTCTGAAATGCTCTTCCACCTGACACTACCTGGTAAACTCCTACACATCCTTCAACACCCAGTACAAGCATCCTCTCTTTTGTAAAACCTTCCCCACTCACCCTCCCACCACCCCACCGTGTCCCCAGCTGGTCAGTCGCTTCTTCTATTATTAGATGGACTTTTCTACATCTAATAATTTGAATGTCTTGTCTCCCAACTTGGTAATGGGCTCCTACAGGGAAAGGGTAGCATCTTATTCACATCTGTCCCGCCAGAACCCAATAATGGCTTTGTACTTCATATGTGCTTGAATCACCCCTTTTGAATAAATGAATGGATGGATAGATAGATGAAAAAATTAGTGGGCAAGGTGGCTTCTGTGCATAGAGATGGCAAGGATCCTGAAATCTCAGAGGTAGAAGTGACCTTGAAAATTATCTGGTTGTGTTCCACAAGGGCCTTTTAGGCAGCTGATAAGCTTATCCATAGCATCTGCTACTTGGATACCCTCAGTGACAGAGAGCTCACTACACCATAAAGCGTCCAGTCTCACTTTTGGACAAACCCCCCTGGACAGTTTTTTGTTTACTCTGCCTCTATATACCTTGCCTTTGCCCTACTCAGTGGGGCCCTGCAGAATAAGCATGTACCCTCTGTACTGGGACACTGTAGAGATTTGATGAAGGTCCCTGCCCACCCCCAGAGTCCTTAAATGGCACAGTTGGGAGTCCTCTCAACATCCAGGCCATGTCCTTCAGGATGTACCCAGCATGCAGCTATCTTTTGAAAAAAATCTTAAACTAAACAGTACAATTGTCATGAATGCCACTTCTCCGTGGGAAACCACGCAGGCCCTTGCCCCTGCCCTCGGAGCTTCTGTCCCCCCCGTGGGGTGGGGGTGGGGGGTTGAAGGACTAAATATTTGCCTGGGAGCTATGAAGATGGTGACGAAGGCAGAAGAGACCTAACAAACAGAGCCTCTACCCAGGAGGGAGCGGTAATGACCCCTTAATTGGCAGACTTTGATCACACATCCATTTCCCTTTTTAGGGAGCTGCAATCTCACAGGGGATCATCTCTTGAAGGAAAAAAAAAATAGGAGGGGGTAAAAGTATAAAAGAGAAAGTCATCTCCATCTTCAAAGTGAGCCAGCCGAGCCGAGGGGCATTATTTTTACATTAGTGGCTAGTTACAGTAGATTGACCAGGGAATGGTGGCAGTCATTAGGAGCTAATCACACTCCTTTGAAACCAAAATTGCCATCTCGTTATATCCATCCATTATCAATCTCCGCTTTCCTTTTCTCGTTCTCTTCTCCTTAGAGTGTTGAGCTCTATTTTCACCCCTTTCTCTGAGTGTGGAAACGTTTCCTGCTCTTCCACAGTACTGCTTTTCTAAAGTAATTATTTTATTTTTTTTTCAGTCCTAAAAGATGCATTTGGGGATGTCCTCATGCCTGGAGGTCTGAGCCGAGGAAGTCATAGAATCCTCGAAAGTCAGACCTAGAAGGATCTTTTGAGAAAATTATTGCCTCATTTTCCAGATCAGTAAAGTGAGGTCCAGAAACAGGAAATGACTTGCTGAATAATACATACGGAAGGAGTCTGCTTCTCCTCCCCACCTCGCTTCCATCCACAGTGACTATCTGGGTGCTGGGCACTGTGCGAGGTCCTAGAAATACTGGCAATGGGTATGGCAGACGGTCTCATGAACTTTATGTTCTGGTTGTGGGAAAGTGCAGACAAGAAATAAACAAACGAGGTACTTGTTTATAATGAGAGCTGTGATGGCCATAAAGAGGGTGTTGGAATAGACAGTGACTAGGGACAAGGGACTGCTTTAGATAGGGTAGGTTGGGCAGGATGCTTTGAAAAGGTGACATTCAAGAAGGAAAAAAGCAGCCCCCTTGACTTCTGGGAGCTGACATAGCCCTCACAGCTGGACCTTGGTGCTTTCCTGTTGAACGTAAACAATTTCACAGAAGGCCAACGTCGAAGAAGGCCGCTCTGAGACTAGGATGGAGCAAGGCAAAAACATAACCACTCTGTAGTCATATCTCAACACAGACAAATATATGAACATTGTCCAAGCCAAAGAAAAAAAGACCAAACATCCCCTTATCCCGGCTAATATGAGTGACCGCTGCCTCTTTGCTAGTTACAGCTTTAGCCTCTATCTCGTGTTTTCTTCTTATAGTTAAGATTTATTGAGGTACCCAATCATACCACTTCCAATCCAGAACAAAGCCCAAAGTCACCTAA
The DNA here is from genome assembly GCF_000325575.1 of Pteropus alecto. Taxonomy (NCBI): domain Eukaryota; kingdom Metazoa; phylum Chordata; class Mammalia; order Chiroptera; family Pteropodidae; genus Pteropus; species Pteropus alecto. Next base: position 26,628,107 of record NW_006442491.1, read on the forward strand.
CGCAGCCCACATCCCATGTGTCCCTTCTAACATCCTCTTCCTGAAATGTCCCTCGGTTCCTAACCCAGCTCGGTCAATTCCACATGTGTTCCCACTGGCCCCTCGTTGACACATTTGAGCTGAAAACTAAGTGATGAGCAGAAGCCAGCCATGGTAAGGGTGGGAGAAGAATGTTCCAGGCTGAGGGACAGCGAGTGCTGAGGCCCCGAGACAGAATGAGCTTGGTGTATTCTAGAACTTGAAGAGAAGTACTGCAGAGCAGAGAGGGTAAGAGCGAGAGAGTGACATGTGACTGGGAAGGGGGTGGCACTTGATGGAGATCTTCTGGACGACAGCCCAGAATGAGAGTTTTGTTCTAAGTCAATGGAAATAATTCGGACATTTTTTTTGTTTTAAAATTTGGTTGGGGGGAGGTGCGCTGAGCCAGTGCCAGCATCATGGCAAATGTCTAAGAGCGCTTCTCTCTCGAATCCTCCCTTCATCCTTATTGATAGGCTTTATAGACTTGAGGATAAAATTGTCCTCCAGTGCCTGCCTCAGACTAACTCTCCCTATGGTTGCAACGCACCTACCCATCCTTCCACCCTCCCAGCCACAGAGCTGAGGTCCCCTGGAGCCAGGGGGCGCTCGCTTAGACTGCATGGCCATAGTCAAAGGCTCTTATGCCCTGCTGTGCTGAGTCAGTCCATGGGGCTGTGCAACCTACCTCCATTTTCCCACTTAATTTAATTTCTTGCTAGAACTGAAGATTTTCCTTGATGCATGCTTGGCTGGCTCCTTCTCCTACCTATTGGTTTGGTCCTACTGAGATACAAGAGGTTTTTCTGAAGCTTGCCATTTTTCTTTGGATCCTCAGTCTTCTTTGCACCTCAGCCTCTTTGAGTTATGCCCCAAATAGTGAGATGTCTTGTCAGAACACAGAACTTCCAGAAACAGCTCAGTTCCAATCCAAGGCTGAGGGCGTCCAGGTCCATTTAATTTACCTGTTCACCCACTATCCTCAGCAGAGCCTGTCATCTACGAGGCTCCCTTCATCCCCTCTGGCATGACTATGTATGCCTAGAGATAACTGGATATGACATGCCGTGGGGTGCAGCAAAACCAGACCGAGGGGATGCTGACCGGGCAGCTCCTGGCTGATGTTTCAGGACACAGCGAATGTCCTGCTTCTTCTATGACTAGTACAGGCTGCTAGGATGTTCCTGTGCCCTGCCCATCACTGTACTCTCCTGGAGCAGGAAGATTTCAGTCTTCACCAAGGAGGTGCCATTTTCACCTGGGTCTTTTGTTCGTTTATCTTATCAAGAAATACTAACAGTGTGCATGAGTCAGGGAAAAGGCAGGGCTTTGCAAAAGGCAAAGTGATTATTTTTACTGCAAATCATTTCACCACTCCAAGTTTCAATTAACTTTTCTGAAAACTAAGTCAATAATACGCCCTTCAGGTTAGGAGAAGGCGTTGACTATACCTAGGGGAATTTTTTGCTGATGGAACTCTTAAGTATCTTGATTGTGTTGCAGTTTACATGACTCTATGCATTTGCTAAAACTAATACGGCTGTATACCTCCCTCCCCAAAATAAATTTATAGTATGTAAATAACAAAATAATATACCCCACGGAGTTTTGTGATGATCAGTGATTACCTGAGATCATGCCTAGCACAGTGCCTGATACATCATAGGTGTTCAAAGGCTCTTCCATCCCAGTCTTTCCCAAGAATATGCTAGTGAGGCCCTTGGCTCACTCCTAGAATTTACTCTCTGCCTCTTTTTGATCAGAAACACTCAGTTTATTGTCACAAGACCAAAGATGGGAGCTCCTAGCAACATTCATCCTGGTGTACCTTGGTCTCAAGGGGTTCCTGGAATGTAGGAGTTTCATTTTAAAACTGGGGCTACCCTGGACAAACTGGGGAAAGTTGCTCACCTAGGTACAGGTAAGACAGAGTATTCAGGGAGTGAGAAAGAGTTTCACGAGGTGTTGGAAGCCTAAGATCTTTTCTCAATTGTGGTCCACAGACTCGGTAAACACCTATGTTTACTGGAGACGGTGGCTAGCTGATGGATGGCAAGAGCCACCATAGATGGCTGTACAGAGTGTCACATCTAAGGGAAAATCATACACTTGGTAGATGTGATAGATTTCTGTATATATCATGAATATTTTCTGGAAGGTGACAGTCAAGTATTTTGAGACAGGTGTACCTTTTGGTATTTTACTCTAAGGTGCTGTATGAGTTAGTGGTGGCCCTGGCAGAGGCCAACCTTTCAACAAATGCCTCCTTCTCTGCTGAAAAGCACATACTTTAGGGATTATAAATGTGGACAGAGAAGATAGGAGAGGATGACTAATGATGTCTACTCACAGTGGCATCAGGAGAGCAAATATTATTGCGTACCATGTCACTAAATAGAAGGTAATTTATGAGTTCTGCTGGGGAAGCTAAGTAGAAAATCAGATTGCAGCAAGATGCGGGTATTTGTCTGTGACAAGAGCTTTGATCAAGGCAGAATAGTCGAGCATGTGTCTGCATGTAGAGTCACAAAGCACCCTTTAAAAGGCCCCATTAAAAGCTACAAAAATTTAAAAGACAAATTTTAGGTCAGTGGTTCTCAAACTTTGGTAGGGATCCAAATTTCCTAGGGAATTTGGTAAAATGCAGAGGCCTGGGTCCTGTCTAATGTCAATGGGCCCATGTCTTAATGTTCTTTACTAATTCTCCAGGTGATTCTGACACACGTCACAGTTTGAGAACCACTGTCTAAGGCAGTAAGGTAGATAAAAACAGCAAATACTTGGGGAAGACTCAACCTAAAATGTAAATGCAGACACATGGTGTACCTATAGATATTGTCCACAAATGTGAGGGTCTTTCTGTGTTGGTATCTTTTTTTTTAAAGAAATAGTCTTTTTTTTTTTTTTTTTCCTGGATGAAACTATTTTAGTCACAGAATTTTTCGCCAGCAATGTGCAACTCAATTAAGTTTATATTTAGTATTTATGCACTATTTTATAGATGTTTCAGAGAAGAGAGATGGGTAAGACCCCATCCTTACCTTCAAGAAGCCTATAGTTGAATGGGGAAGCTCATACTAGGGTACCTCTATTTCTCCCAGCTCTCAGCCTATGATCTAGGGGACCCCAGCATGCAATTCCAAGATACAGACTTCCGGTTCCCTCCACACATTGTCTCTATTTTCATGCAAGAGTTTCTGGGTCATTGTCTCTGGGTCAACAGCTCTCCCCTGACGCTGAAGTCAGCTAGAGTTAAGAGGTAGACTGGCAAAGGCCATAGCTATTAGCTTGTTAATTCTGCTCTGAAAACTGTGCAACGAGTGAAAAATTCTTATTTATCTCCACAACTAGTTTCATTTTAATTTCTCTTTTCTTAAGCAGGCATCTTTGTTTCCCTTCTAAGAGCTAGCCTGCAACATTTCAATTCTTTTATGTTCCTAAGCCTCTGTCACACAGGCTTTTCCTCTACCCAGACTTTTTCTACTTTTTCCAACTCAGTGTCTCATCTGTTGTGAAGCTTCTGATTGATCTTGGCAGCAACAACTGACAAAAAGCAAAAATAAACACCACCACCAACACCTACATTCACCCTGAACCGCCCTTACTCAAATGTCTATAAAGCATTTTAATTAGAGTTCTGCTTTGTGATTACATGGTGTGGCCAGACCATGAGCTTCCTTTTAATCAGGGTCTTTATTTTCTTTATTTAGCATTCTGACTATCTTCAGCGCCTACAAACAGTGTAAGGTACAAAGTAGGTACTCAATAAGTATTTTCGGCCAAATAAAGAAGCAACCTGGACTATCAGGAGTCTATGCTATGTAGGCAGACATTTCACAGAGGATAAAAATGGAGACCCAGAGATGGAAGAGTCTTGTCACAGAGCATCCGGCATGTAGGAGCTGACTGAAAACCGGGTCTCGACTCTTGGTCAAAGGAGTTTTCTATGGTACCACCTGAAAATCGCTCACTTGGTTGGGGAGGGTTTCCATGTTAAACACAGAAAATATCGTTTCGCTGGGTTACAAAGAGAATTATAAGTGAAAAAATAAAGATAAACTCAAAGGAAAAGACTGAGTTAATAGTCTCTCCTACATGAACTCTTTCCTGCAAGAAGACCTTCCAAGTGTGAAACCAACATGGATTACTGAGGCCTTTTAGCCACCCCTTGGAAGTGGCCCATTTTCTCCTTATTTTAGTCCATGGGGAGTGGAGTGAAGTGAGCAGGTGGAGTCCAAATATTCCTATTTTGGTCATTATGAGTTTCCAGAGTTGGAGAACGATCATGGTTTTCCCTTTCATGATTTGGCCTCTATTTCTCCACGCCTCTACCCAGAATCACTCTCACTTGCAGATTGAGGAGCTGGACCAGAATCTCTCAGGGCTCTCCTGCATGGGGATGTTCTGTGACCCTCTTACCACCTGAGGAGAATAAAAGTTGTGGGAGAAGCAGAAGGTCTACCCTGCCTCTGCTTAGGTGGCTCTGAACAGAGAAAGGGGGCACCTGCGGTGACCTGAAGCACCTATCTTCATGGTTACACCCCATCAGGAGGCTGCTTGCCCACCATCACTCACTGATGACTGAGAGAAAGAAGGAAACACTGGTCTGTCTCCACAGAACCATGCACATGGTGTGTCCGCCCAGAGCTGGAAAATGAACAAATGTTTGCTCTTCATTAGGCTGCATCATACTCCCCACAGCTGTTCCTTGCTGCTTAAATAGCTTAATGGAGCTATAATAACCCGATACCTTCTGGTCACCCTATTGGACTTGTTTCATTCATTAGGATGACAGACTGCCTGGATTGGACTGGCATTAACATGCTTCCCTTCCTTCTTCCCATCACAAAGTCACCTTTTCCCGTTGTCCCTTATCTTCCACAAACTGGCTACTCTTCTGATCATTATGATGGCTGGGGTTATAGGGATCACAGACACCCCCACTCTCCAGCCAACTTCTGTTCACATTTGCTGGCATGCTTAGGGTTTTTCTTCTGGGGAAAGTGGGAGAATTTGGGCTGGGGGAAGTAGGATGGGGAGGAGGGATGACCCCACAGTCCAAGATTATATGCAGAAGCTTCTTGACTTTAATGTGGCTGTGCTCCATCGGCAGGGGAGATTTGTGCAGTCATCACATGCCTCCATGGACATCAGATGTGACTAGTAGCTAGTACAGCTAGTGGCATGATGGGTCTGCGGGCACAAGCAGGGCATGCACTAGGGACTCTGGATCTTTCTAAACCAGTGTCTCAACCTTAAAAATACAATACAGTCACCTGGAGAGCCTAGAAAGTACAGCTCTCTGGATCCCACCCCCAGGGATCTGATTTGAAGGATGGCTTTGGGCATTGGTGTTTTAAAACTTCTCAAGGTCATTCTAACGTGCAGCCAGGACTACACACCTCTAAGATTCACGTCTGTATGGCAGGCACAGTTAATTTGTCTTAGGCCTCCTTGAGTTCTTAGAAACCCAAGGGCCATGGTCAATCACAGTTGCTAGGACTTGAGTTGTAACTGTGGGGGTGGTAGCCCTGGAGAGTGTGGTCCAGTGGGACTATCAGTAGGAGGGAGAGCCAGCTGGCCTGCACAGTTGGTTCCTACATAGATTCTCAAAATATCAGAAGTGCTCTTTGGATCATTTTGACCAACCCCTCACCCTCAGTGCATACATATGTATATAGAGGCTCAGAGAGCAGTGACCTGCCCAAGGTCACCCAGCTACTTAATGAAAGAGACAGGACTTGAATGCAGGCATTTTGACTCTCAGTTCAGGAAGATGCATACATTACTTCAAGTCATTGAACTTAAAATATATATTGAGACTTGAGTTTTTCAGGCCAAAGAGAAGGAGCTGATTTTATGGCTGTACATGAGAGAATGTGTGTGGGCTTGTCTGGGCTCTGGGCCCAGTCTCCCGGTTCAGGCAATTCCATCTTCCCCTTGAATTATTGTCCTAGCCACCTACCTGCCTCTGCTCTCCCTACTCTGATCTAGGCTAGATAGTTACATCTAAAATGCAAATCCAGGTTAAAAAATCTTGGTCCCTTCAATGTCTCCCTATGGCCTTTGCAATAAAATCCAAACTTCTTAGCCTGACAAATATCTCCTTGTCCCACTCCATGCCTACCCCTAGTGACAATTTCAGCCTCATTTCCCTCCATGCTACCTCCCACAATTTATGTACCAAGCTGCTCTGGTTCTAATAACTCATCCTTCCCTGCATACCTCGATGCATAGCTTGTTTCAGTCCCTCTGCTTAGAACACCCTTCCCTGCTTTCATTTGGTTTTACTTATTTCTCAAGCTTTGGTTTAGGATTTATGTCTCCCAGAAAGCCACTGGCTGTCTCTTCTCAAGCTAGGCTGAATGGACCCCACCCCCTCGGGCATACATTATTGTAACATTTTGCCAGGATACCGAAATGATCAGTTTCTACGCTTGTCTGTAAGAAGAGGCTTGAAGTTCCTCAGAATGCAAAGGCCTCTCTCTATCTCATCTCCTTAGTTCAGGACGATGCCTGGTTTATGGAAAGTGCTCAATCAAACATCTCAGTTTAAAATTCCTTGAAATTCAGTCCTTGATCCTGGTCTCTTTCTATGCTCATTTGCTTGGTGACTTTGAACAGGATTGTGGCTTTACTATCATCTATATGTCAAAGATCTCTCCTCAGCCCAGGCTTCTTTCCCAAATTCCGGCTACCTACTTTCCATCTTCACTAAGATGTCTAACAGACATCCTAAACTCAGTTAAAAACTAAACTTACAATTGTTTCAGTGCCCCAATGTCTGCTTGACCTGCAGCTTCTCTACCTCTGTTGGTGGCAACTCCATCTCTCCAGTGGTTCAGGGAATAACCTCGAAGCGACCCTTGATTCCTCTTTCTGTCACATGCCACATCGAATGTGTTAGAAAATCCTGTTGGCTTTATGTATGTTTAAAATATATTTAGAATCCAACCACTTCTCACCACCTCCACTGCCACTTCCTAGCTTGAGTCACCGTTGCCTCTCATCGGGGTTCCCGCTGGGGCCTCTTAACTGGTCTTCCTGCTTTTACCTTTGCCTTCCTATGTCTATTCTCAACCCAGTAGATAGAATGAGTCTTTCAAAACAATGCCAGATAATTCATCACTTGTGTTCTCAAAACTCTGCAGTGGCTTTCCATTTCATTCAGAGCAAAAGCCACAGTTCTTCTAAGGACCTAGAAAGCACTATACGGTCAGGGCTCCCTTTATTTTTCTAGTAGCATCTTCTATTACTTTTGACCTTTGTTTACTTATGCCACTCTTGGCCTCCTTATACATGCCAGGTATATTATCCCCTTGATCTGGAATGCTCTTCCTCCAGAGAGCTTCCCTCATGTCTCAGCTCAAATTTCACCTTCTAATTTAGGACTATCCTTCTACCCTATTTAATATTAGAGCCCCCTTCACCTCACATCCCTGGAATACATCACCTTTCTTTGTTGCTGTATTCTTTCTTTTTCCATGGTACTTGTGGAAGATTGTATCATCCAAAGATTGTATTTCCCAATAGCTCCTGTTCTGCATTGTCTTTTACAATCTTGCAATGGCCCCTCCGTCCATAGAGAGATGGAGTCTAATTTTCCTTTCTTAGAACACAGGCGGTTATTACTTGCTTAGAACCAGTAGAATGTGGTAGGAGATATGCTGTGTGATGCCCAAGTCTGGGTCCATGAAGGGTGATGCACTTTTCACCTCGTTAGCTAGGAGGCTCACCTATGGAGCTATGAACTACAAGATAAGAAGTCCAATTATCCTGAGGCCACCATACTGTGAAGAAGCCTGGGCCACCTGAAGAGGCGACGTGCAGGTGTTCCAGCTGACAACCCCAGCTGGGATCCCAGCTGTCGGCCCGCATCAATCACTGGCCATGCCGAGTAAAGACACTTTCAGATGCTTTCAGTCCCCACTTTTACAATATTATGGAGCAAATACAGACTGTCCCTGTTGTGCCCGGTCCCAATTCCTGACTCACAGAATCAGTGAGCACAATAAATTGGTTGTTTTATGTCACTAAAATTTAGGGTAGTTTGTAACACAGAAAACAGTATTTTTCATCAGCATACTACATTATTTACTAACATGTTACATTAAGTAATTATAAAACAACTTACTGATTTTTAAGTCTATTGTTTATTTCCCATTTCCCCTGCTAGAACACAAGCTTCACAAGGGCATGGATCTTTGTCCCTTTAGTTCACTGTCATATCCGAAATATCTAGGACCATCTTGGGACCCAGGAGTCTTATGTCTTATAGGACATAGTCTTTTATGCTCAGTAAGTAAACTCCAGACATCATAGGAGCTTTGATGATCAAAGCACTAGCCAGCTATAGTCCAGGAAAGTGAACTAGCACATTGTGGAAAGACTCCTATTAAGCAATACTTTCAAATTAACTTCTGGTTAATCAGAAAATACTGTTAACTAGAAGCTAAGCATTCTAGCTAACTGATTAAAATAATTTGAACTAATTGAGGCCAAGGCTAGTCTAGTTAGTTATATTTCTGGTTGAGGTCCAAATGATGGAACAACATGTACTGTTTTCTATCTCATTATAAAAACAGTTCATTTCCATGCCAGAAAGTTTTTTGGGGGAAAAAACCCCACAAATATATCAATGTTAGATTTCTTCACCTTTATCACTGTATTATAGTTATAGAAGAGTAGTATAGACTGAATATTTGTCTATATGATTGTGTCCCCTCAAAATTCATATATCGAAACCTAATTCCTAGTGTGATGGTATTAGGAGATGGAACTTTTGGGAGGTGTGTGGGTCATGAGGGCAGAGCCCCTGTGAATGGGATTAGTGACCTTATAAAAGGGACCCCACAGACATCCCTCGTCCTTTCTACCATGTAGGGACACAGAGGGAAGATGGGCATCTGTGAACCAGAAGGCGACTCTCACCAGGCACTGAATCTGCTAAAGCCTTGATCTTGGAATTCCCTGCCTCTAGAACTATGAGAAATATATTTCTATTGCTTATAAAAAAAAAAGAGAGAAAGTTTGAAAAATGCAAAAAGGTACAAATAAAAAAAAAAAAACTACTCAGGGATGGATGCTTTTAAAAAGGATATTATTCTGGAAGGAAATGCACCAAAGTAGTCAAATGTGTTTTTGGTTTTGTTTTCGGATTTCATGCAAGTTCTTAGAACAATGTTTCTCAGGCTTCAAGTACTTGTTAAGTCACACATATACCTTAATGCTCTTTGAAACTTTAAAACAAATTAAGTATTGTGACTGACATATGACACCATCATAATACTGAATATGCCTTTACAAACAACACACTCTCTTGTGCCATTTGCTCAGCAAACAGATCTATGTATGTGTGTAGAAGCATACACATGCACCCAACTACCCGCTTCCTCCAACTACCCCCTTCCTCCCCCTCGCCACCCACACACTTTAAGGGATTGGGACTATTCAGCCAAGCCCCTGGGGAATAAGGCCCAGGCATGGGAGGTGATGAGACTGTCTCCTTCCCCAAATCAGCAGATTGAGCATATGAAATGTGCTACTTTACTTAGACCAAATTTGAAATTAACTGCTGGTTCTCCCAAGCTGGTAATTACTCACATGCATTGATATAACCGTTTTCGTTTTTGTAAATGTGTCAGATATGCCCCTTGCCACCATGGTTTACACTCCCATAAATTTTAGGTTCAGACAGGTCCTTAGAAATTACCTATACAAACTCTTCACTCAACAAATAAAAGAATTCTAAAACTCAGGTAGCAAAACGATATGCTAAGGTCATACAGTTTGTTGTACTGGAATCCAGCTGTCCGGACACCCAGTTTAGCACAATTACATGACCTCACATAACTTCTGAAATAATTGCTTTGTAAGCTCTTTCTGAGAATATAGTCTGAAAGATAAACTTAGCCTGCATTATCAAGAATTCCAAATGTGTCTCATCTGAGCCAATGCGTTTTCACTGCATACAGTGAAGCCGAACCCAGCATATTTGGGGCACATGCTGTATGTGAAAAAAAAAGCCACAAAAAAACTAGTTCATATAACTCAGAGCCTGGTGCACAGTAGATGCTCAAAAGATATTTTGGGAAGGAAGGAGGAGAGGGAGACTGAGAGGAAAGGAAAAGTAAAACAAGAAAATTTTCAAAGCTGGCTGCAGCTGGATTTCAACCTGCTTGATGGGGGTTGCAGGATTCCTCAGGGGGAGTGAGGTGCTCTTTAGCTCAGGAAAACATTTCAAGAGTTTTTCTCTCTATTTTATTTTACTTTTCGTTTGTAAAAGGTGAGGCCTAAAGGGCAAGGTTTGAAACAAAAAGAGTGAGACGAAAAAAGAAATTTTTCTGCATAATCAAGGGAGGGGATGTGGGAGGCCTTTTCTTGGCTCCTGGAAAAAACAAATAGGACGCTAAGAAGAACTTCTGGGAAAGGCAGTGGATACAGAGATCTGTGAGGACATGGGAACCACGGGATGACTGGTATCCAGGCATTGCCTGCACTTTGCTGCAAGCCTTCCTTATTCCCCAAACCTTGTGTCAACAACCGCCACTCACGAACCCTTCGTATTAGAGATGCTTTAGGGAGGAAGGAGCGGGATGCCTAACGCAGAGGTGAGGAGAAGGTACAGAGAGAGGGGGCGGCAGTCACTGGAGAGGAGGTGTTGGCCTGGAGGGTTGAGAACACAATAGAAGCAAAGCCAGGAGGCGACCGGGAACAAGCCAGCCTCCCAGAATCGCGGCAGGGGAGATTTGCCGGTTTTCTTACGACACGTGGGATGGGGGCTTGAGCCATTTCTAGCTTCATAGTGAAAGAAGCTGTGACTCCACAGGGTAGAACTTTTGGCGATGACTGGGTTATGAAAGGAAGAGAAAGAGAGTGTGGGAAAGAAGCGGGGGGCAGAAAGGAGGAATCAGACTCTCTTAGATGGCGCTTCTCAAATTTAAAGGGTATACAAATCATCTAGGTTCTGGTTAAAATGTAGGTAACTGATTTAGGAGGTCTAGGTGGGGCCTGAGATGGTGTGTTTTCAATATGCTCCCAGGAGATGCTGACGCTGCTGGTCCAGGCACCCGTGAGCCTCTGTACCCATTTCCCCACAGGCTGGTATCTTACCTCATATTCCTCCTTGAACCCGTAGCCCTGGCCTCTCTTCATCTGGGTGATGTGTTGCAGCAGGTCAGCCACCCTGATGGCGGGCTGGAACTGGTCCCGAGGATAGCTCATCTCCACAGGGTCGCAGGCCCGGTAGGGGTGAGTCTGGATCGTGAGGGTGGGCTGGGACAGCTCTCCACGGCTACCGTCTGCTTCAAAGAGAAGGAGGCAGAACAGACCATCACTGATGAGAGCTTTATCCACTAGACTATATGCCTCCCTCCAGCATGACCTGAGAAGGGCCAAAGGAAATAACTCAGGATTCGATCGATGAGGAAACCACAAAAAGAGAGATACATTACTTCCCTGGCATGGCTGTAGTGGTAGATTTAAGAATTAAAACAACAACGACAACAACAACAACAAACATGAAACAAATAACCTTGGTTCATTCTGTTTCAAGGGTGTGTACTGATGGAGTAAAGATAGAGTCTAGATTGGCTGACACCCCTGCCTCAGTCCTTCCTCCAGGCTCGTTGGGGCAGTCTTGGCCGATACTGGCCAATATGGAACCTCTGAGAATCCAGACAGGCTGGATACGGGGAGCACCCTCCTGTTTAGGAAGGAGGGTGTCTGGAAATAGTCTCTGGTGCCTGCCTGCAGGTGAGCCTTGGGTCCCTGGAGATCAGAGCCACAAATATGCTTTTGGGCCATTTGCCTGCATCCCTGTGACTTGGTTTCTCTATTAGTTTGTTTTCTTTAGGTTTTATACTGGGAGGAACTGGAGCCAGTCTTGGGTCACCAGCAGATAGCAGGAACCCTATAGCAGGAACCCATAGTAGGAGAGAGCAGATGAGCCTCTCATCTGCTCTCTCCTACTATGGGCTCTGCATCAGGGACCACCATCTACCTACTATCTAATTTCCCTACCACTTAATGCTCTTGATCATACCTCACAGGTAAGGAGGCTTGTCCTTGAACATACCTCACAGGTAAGGAGGCTTGAACTTCCTCCGTCAGTTCTGCCAGCTCTTTCTCCCACACCTGGGTCCTATGCTTCATCTCCTTCATAAAATCTCTCCTTAATATAAGATCTATACTCCCCCTTGCTGATAATCTTTATACTCATGAAGTTGCTCTAATTCCTTCAATTATTTTGGTCACACTGATGCCTGCTGAGGCTGAATTCCTCTATTCTCCGTGGACTAGTAAAACCACTTTCTCGCCCTACCATCTCGATGCCAGGCATTCCTTCTGGGTCTTTCAAGGCTGTTCATCTTTCCCAGATCTATCTGGGCTTGGTCCGCTCGACTTCTTCCCAAAGACATACCCAATCTGTGTGCCCTGGACCATCTGTTTGTGGCATGCATGAGATGAGAACTGCCAGATTCGATGCATGTCATCCAGATGTGTTTGGACACAGCAAGGCTCCCAGGCAGACCCCAGTAAGCCTATGCCACACTCATTCCCTGGAGGCTTAGCATATAGTCCCAGTTTTCTGCAACTCGTCCTTGCAAAATCCATGTTTCCTTCAGCTTGATTGTCTCTCGTGTCATAATAATCCATCAGACTTTGATTCTATATGTGAAAGTGAAATTTCTTCCTGCGTGACAACATGAGAAAAACTATTCCTAGTAAGGACAGAATTGCCAATGTAAAGATCTAGCGTTTATAGCTTTATGCACAAGGAAGAAAGACCCAAGTGAGATGTTAGCACAGCCTCCTGACTGCATGTAAAAGTGCTGATAACGTTTTCTCCTGGGATTTTAAGTAATAGGTAACACATCTTCACAGGCATTGCTTAAGCGTAGCACTTGGCAAAGGGGGCGGGGATGGGGTGCTGCTTTCCTTCTCCATCACACTCTTGTGATCAGCAGTGAGATTTACTGAGAACTCTCTCTGTGCCAAGGACTCTGATAGGCACTGGCAGTGCATAGCGTGATACAGATTCCATCCGCAAGGCTTGATGGTCTAGCAGGAAAAACAGACAAGAAGAACCATCTGAAGCATGAGAACAGAAGCTGGAGAAGCCAAGCGCATTTAAGGTAGGAGCAAGGAGGCTGACAGGGAGCGAAGGTGGTGGGAAGAAATGTGATGGGGGCAAAGCTATAAGAGAGGATGTGAGGTTGGTCCAGGAAAGCTGTGAATGTACAAGAATCTTCAAGCCGGTGGGAAGCTGCGGAAGGGTTTTAAGAAGAATTCCTTTCTTTAAAGACTCACACTATTTCTAGTAGGTGTCATGCTGCCATGTCAGCTGCCACGTAAATGAAGCATCCTTCTGCAAACATCTCTCTTGTGATGGATAGTATGGTGGGGTTGGGGATGGAGAAGAAAGAAATACTTGAGTTTGCTTCTCTAGATACTGCACTTCACGATTCCCAGGGGAGGATGAGCTGGAGACCTGTGAGTGTTTCCCACCTAAGCCACCATCATATATGGGGACAGATGTCTTCAGAGACCCATGGTCTCCCAACGGACCTGAGGCATAGTCTGTCTGGGAGACCGGATGCCTGGAAGAGACAGCCTTCTTAGAAATAGGCACCTGGCAATTTTTTGTGAGATGCCAAATGTTTCCAAAACCAAATAGCTACCAATATGGATATTTTCCCTAAACACATTGCTAGACAGACTGTAAACTTGGTGTCAGCAAAATCAATACTGCAATGGAAAATAAATGCATTTGAAATTTAACAACTTGTGTTGCCGAACATTTGTAATAATGTCAACGCTGGTGCTAATGACGCTATGAAGACTTGGAACCAAGGGATTTTCAAGGTTTATTAATCCAACTAGTTGGACTCTTTTCTTTCCCAGTGTATCGCACCTCACCTATTCCCTTATTAACCTCTGATAATGCAGAAGCGATGCCTTTTATCACACCCCATTTCACCACACGCACTATCCTTAATTTTCCATCATTAGGTTTAATGAGAACCCAATTTCACAACTCACTTCTCTCAGGAACCTACAAGTAATGCTACGTTTTTATCAGCCCCAATTAAAAAGCGTTATGATGTCCCTATTCGAGAGGGAGCCTTAAAACTAACGTGCGATTCTGCGGCTAATTCAACAAGGGCGCTGGAACTCACATGCTGCTCATAAAATGTAACTCAAACCAGCTGGCCCAGGGAGAGAACGTTTTTCATTTTTCTCCTCATCAGACCTTTCGTTTTCATACCATTTCGACTTCTCGTTTATGAGTCTTGCATGGTTGTCACACAATAATAATTTGGGTGTCTTGTTTGTTTGTTTGTTTGTTTGCTTTTTACTTTTTCTATGGCTGCTGCCTAAGCCCATGAATTCCCTTGCGATAAACTTTTGTCGCTGCCTGGGAGGGGCTGGTGGGCCAGGCAGAGGGACTTTGGTGATGTGCGTGAGATCCCAGGGCGTCACTCTCCCTCTGACTCCTTTCCTGTCTCTCTACCAGTTCCTCTTCTTTTTTTCCTTGCTAATATGGCTTTAACCTTCTCTCTCTTTTCCATCCCCCTGCTCCCAGCCATGACAGATCTCCCTCCGGCTTCAGCCACATATTTCCAATTTCTTGCTAGGAATGGCCACTCCAACTGGTTAACAGATGTCTACTGAGTACGGTGTGAAATACCATGTACACATAGGAGGGCATAAAGAGGAAGATAAGCACGCTGCAGCCCTTGCAGGGGAGAAGAGGTAAGGTGTGCATAAACAAGCCCAACAAAGGTGAGGAGGGACAGGTGCCTAGGAGATTGGAGGATGACAGGCCACAGTTGGGCACCATGCAAACGTTTCTCAAGCTTTAGGCATTCATGCCTCACCTCTGTGGGTTTGCCATAACTCTGTCAACTTGTTTCACCTCTGTCCAACAGAACTTTCCACGATGATGGAAATGGTCTCTATCTGGGCTGTGCAATATGGTAGCCTCTAACCACACGTGGCTACTGAGCATGTAAAATGAGGCTAATGTGACTGAGGAACTGAATTTCAAATTGTGTTGAATTTTAATTAATTTAAATTTAAATGTCTACATGTGGCTTATGGCTACTGTATTGGGCAGCAGAGATCTAGAGAAAGAAAGAGACAAGGAAAGGGCGAACCCTCCAGAATTACATCGTAGGGCAAAGAAGTCCAGTGGAAATACATCACAAGCCACATATGTAATTCAAAATTTTCTTGTAGCAACATTGAATAAGGTAAAAAAAAAAGGACACGTGGCATTAATTTCAATAATACATTTTATTTAACCCAATACATCAAAATAATGTTTTGACATATAGTGAGTATAAAATTATTAATGATATATATATAATGACACATTCTTTGTTCATACTAAGGCTTTGAAATCTGATGTGTATTTTATACTTATGGAGCATGCCAATTCAGACTAGCCATATTAGCGCTTAACACCACATGTGATTAGCGGTTACTATAGTGGACAGTACAGGTGTATGTAGACTTATCCAGAGCCGGATCAAGTTCTAAAGAGAGCTGATTTAGAGCTAGAGCAAACTCTGAAAAGACCTTGATCTAGTGTAAGATGGCTCTAGCATAGCACTGTCCAACAGAACTACATATGAAGACAGAAGTACTGTATATTTGCACTTTCAATATGATACTCACTAGCCACCTGTGGCCATTAGGTGCTCAAAATTAAGTTAGTGTAAAAAAGAAACTGAATTTTTACTTTAACTTAATTTCAAGGAATTTAAATGTAAATAGCTGCATGTGGCTAGTGCCTACTGCATTGAAGAGTACAGATCTATAAGATTATGTCTTCAATTTTTTTTTTTTTTTACTTTTATTAGTATTTATTTGATGCTAAATTTACTCCTGAGCCATAAGTTTTTGTTTCTTCCGTTTCTTCTGGGATATCTTTCTCTTCTGTGCAACCTCCTCTTCTGGTTTAGGAACAGTCTGCTCTTTCTCAGTGAGGATTATCTCAGTGTGGCAAGGGGGAGCTCACGTATGTTCTGCGCTGCATCTCGGGAGCTTTGTTCACCTGGATGTGCTCAATGACCAGACAGTCTACATCTAAACCCTTATGTCCAGCATCACTGTCTGCATTTTTAAGCACGTGCAACAAGCCTTCAGCACTCTTTTTAGGCCACCGACCCTGTGTCCAGCCCCACTGTTTGGCCTGGGCACACCTATCAACTCCACAATTGTAACAACGGAATGGCGCACATTGCTTCTGTAGAGTGACATCCTTCAGATACTTGGTGGCTTTCAGATATGCATACTCTTGATGGCTTGGGCAGTTTCACGAGTGTTCTTAAAGCAAACACAGAGATTCAAACCTCTTCATTTGCATGATTTTGTGAGGTTTTCTGGGTCAAGTGAATAGCGAACCAATTTCAGAGGTCACCTCGGGCCACTTACGGGAAGCGTCGACTTTTTTCTTTAAATCAACTTTCAACCATCTTATTATGAATGATAGTGAAACATTAAACCGTGGGTGTGATATGCTAGTTTTGTTTCAATGCTCACTAACATGTTTACATAACTATTCACATCCCACAAGAAGAGCCCAACCCACACCCCGAGAAATGCTGTGAGTCCGGATCCCAGAATGAGACAGGATGGGGTTGGTATCCTTACTCAACCCGTTATGGGCTGTGTGACCTGGGCCACATTTCTGAGCCTCAGTTTCTTCATCTAGAAAGAAGTGTAGTGAGAATTCAAAGAGATGAAGCATGGTAAGTGCTCACATGACGCCTGATATCTGGTAAGCATTGAAGACGATAGTTGTTCTGGTGTCATACAAGATGTCTTGTCAGGCACGTGGGAATCCACAGACCGGCGAGGGCATCTGGGGAGTCTTTTAGGGCATCTCTCTTCTTTCCTTCATGACACACTCCACAGCCATCCATTTTATTCCGTTGCTGTTGCTATAGCCCAGGGCAGGTGCCCACGACAGAACTATTCCATCGGGCTCCTGAGGGCTCTTTCTGCTTTCACAGTTCTTTTTACACAGCTTTGATCAAGTTGTTCCTAGCAAAAGCTTTCACAGAGTCAAGACAAAATTTCTTACGTAGCCAATCGAATTCCTGTAGTGTTTTGATACCGGCATCTATTATTTACTTCATCTACTACAATTCCTCTCAAACCTATGTGCTCTTTAGAGCAGAAGAGCATGAAGAGTGGATAGGTAAGTATTTAGCGACTGCTCACTAACAGGGAGGGGCCTGAGAGAGGACAGAAGGTTCGAGGTGGAGAGGAAGCCAGTCACCTAGTTCAGAGTGGAGATCTGATTAGAGCAAACACAGTGGGGGCTGTGGCGACGGCAGGTATCAGGGTCAAAGCACAGAACCTGAAGAGAAAACTTGGATTGAAATATGAACTCCACAACTTCCTAGCTATGGGACTTCAGAAAAGTGGCTTTGAGCCTAAGATCGTCATTTGTAATTGGCAGTATAGATGGCACCGATGATGATGATGATGATGATAATGATGATGATAGTGATCATCATCATCTAAGGAGGTTGTTATGAGGGTTCAATGGGATTTTACTGGAAGAAACCTTAAGATGGCCCCTGGATAGCAGGCAATGCCTCAGCTCCTCCTCTCACCAAATACCAATAAAGCCTCAGCAAAATAAACTTAAAATCTAAGTCTGTAGACTAATCTAGTGTCAGAATTTGGGAGGAATATCCATTAATTATATCAGTATCACACTTGATATGTGCGCAAAGATGAAGACTTCATTTTATCAAAATTTCTTAAAAATCTCTGAAATTGTATAAAATCGTCTTTCACCTAATTCAATATAGGGAATTTCCTGTATAGAGTTGGAAGAGGCTGCAATTTCTTTAGTGAAACATCCAATGCAGTAGTTGGCTTGTGTTGAGGAGCCATATTGTATGAAAAATTTGTTCTATATTTCTGAATTCTAGACTTAAACTAGAATACATATATAGAGTCGTGACCTCTGAGAAACAGTAGCTTTACATGCCCCATCTCATATCTACTTGGAGTTGTCCCCTCACTCAATATAATGGCAGATGGAATTACCTCCTCATTCTTGAGTCTGGCCAAATGTATAGGGTTGAATTTGTAAAACTAATAGCAAGTACAATGCCACTCCACTGTGCCATGTTTTACGAAGTTGAACTGGGCATTAAATAACTGGCAATCGGCATGGCATAGTCTGTTATATGAGGTAACACTGGCCTGATGGATAGATAAGAAATGCTTCATCTTTTCCTATTTCCTTTCCTGAGCTCAGAATCGAGAACTCTACTCACCAAATATAGGGTGTTAGGCATCTCTAAGCCCTTTATCTCCCTCAATCCCTTCTACTGGGGCCCTGGCATGGCAAATACAAAAGAGGCTAGATGAAGACTTTTGGATCCTAGAACACAGGCTTAGTATTAGAGAACAAACCATGATGGGAACAGTCATGGGGAAGGTGACTTCTGGATTCGTTCACTCCTTCTGATAAAGAAATCAATCCTTTCTGTGAAGACAGCATGGATTCCTTCTTCCACAGTACTTGTGTCAGGTGGAAGGAGGGTGTCGGACACTCTACAGAGGGATGGGGCCTGTGACCATCCACTGTTTCACCTGCTTAAGCCACAGAATAGAGTTCCGACCAGTCAGATGGTGAAGGCAACAGCGAGAGTCCGCCTTCTCTGTTTATGGCAAATACCGGTCCTGGAGAGATAGCTTCTCCTTTAAAGTTAAGTAAACAGAAACAAAAGAACATGGGTCTTAGAAAAATCCACCATGTTAAAAATAAAGAAAATGACACTTTTGGATGCTGAGAAAAATACAATTTTCAAATGAATGAATAAGCAGTCAGTGTTGGCTGTTCACCCAATTGTCATCCTCTGCCTTCTTCCTTTCCAGCTGAGCCTTCAGATGGGTTTGGGTGCCCACCCATTCCCCACGTGACTCAGGAGGATGACTCTATTCCTAGACCTAGGGGTAAATCTCAGTTTTCTTAAGCCAACCACATGTTCCTATCCCCTTAGCCAATTTTCAAAAATTTTCAAGGAGAGCAGTTCTATTAAGGGGCTTCTAGGAAAGGTCTCCTTACTTCTAAGAAAGATATTCCAGTGGCCCCTCTTTCCCACTGAGCATTTCCACATGTGGTTTCATGCCTAGAACTAAAGCAATCTAGCATTTTGAGGGGATCTAGGCTAAAGGAAATGCTATGTGAGATGGTAAAGATGGTAGAGAACTTGAAAGAACTTGGGTCCTTAGTGACATTCTTGGACGTCTCAATCAACCAACCCTGGAACCTGCTCTAACTCTTGACTTCTGGTTCTGTGAGGTAACGTATTAACTTATCGTTTAAGCCAATTTGATTTTTTTTCTGTTACTGGCATCTTAATCTACACAATGGAAAGTAGAAATGCATTTTAGAAAACATGGAAGAATAAAGGAAGTCAAAGATTAAATAGTGACACAACAGACTTTTCAAAATATGGATCAAGTTCAGAAGCAACTGAAAAATGATTGGTTGGGTGAGGCAAGGGAAGACTGTGAGGAAACCAAAAATACGATAGCAGAATTAAAATGGACACTAGAATCTGGAATGAGAATAAGCCACAGGCAGAAACTTGTGGAGAATTCATCTGAGAACCTTGCTGTGAAAATGTGAGGGTTTAACAATGAGACTTCCATTTCCTCTGTATCTATAATCCACTCATGTGTGTTCATGTGTGAAGGCACCACAAAGACATTTTCAGAGAAAAGAAAACAGACATATAAAAGACAGATAATTGGTGTTACTAAAGAAGAAAACCAAATAAATGGAACAGAAGCAATAAGGGATATGATGTAAAAACAGCCCTTTGGCAGAATAAAAGCATAAATCTTCAGATGTAAAGTGTTCTCCATGTACAACTTAAAAATAGAACAGATCTCCTGATACAATTGTTTAAATATTATTGATGTAGAAACACTCAGATAAACATCTAGTCTGGAAAAAAATGGTTATCTATAAAAGAAAAGAAAGCATGCTAATCCTATTTTGTTGCCCAAATTTAAATGGGAGAAAGTAATGTAACAAAATTTTTGAGAAGAAAATGTTGAGACCCCAAAATGATACTCTGATATAAGTTGTTTTTATTCGTGAAGCTACAGAAAGACATTCTCTGGTAAACAAAGGTTCAAAAATTATAGTGGCTCTGATTCTTTTCCAGAGGCTTGGGGAGGTGGCGAAATAGAAAAAAAAAAAAAAACACCCAATACTGAAGGTAATCATTTTATAAAAGAACCGATTTGTTAAATACCAAAATCAGTTAAACATAGATATGTGTATAAAAATAAAAATAAATATGAATCAAAACAGAATGAACTATAAAAAGGTATTCTTATAGAGAAATCACATAAAAAACTAATATAAAAATTCTTACCTAAAATATGAACTTTTACCAACCAAAACTACAAAGTGGGTGATTGATGCATAACTAAAAATAAAAGTATATCAACTTCTGGTTGCCAGATGGGAGTGGGGTTGGGAGGATGAGTAAAAGGTTGAACGGATTAAGATGTACAAATCGCCAGTTATAAAAACAGTCATGGGAATGTAAAGCACAGCATAGGGAATACAGTCAATAATATTTTAATAACTATGTATGGTGTCAGATGGGCATTAGACTTATTGGGTGATCACTTCCTAAGTTATATAAATGTCTAATTACTATGTTGTACACTTAAACTAATATAATATTGTATGTCAACTGTAATTGAAAAATTAGGGAAAATAAATAAATTTTTAAAAAGTATGTCAACTTCTTTACTTTTCATAATAGTCAACATATATCAATCGTATTCAAAATTAAAGGATTTACTCGTGTGTGTGTGCATATCTGTGTCAATGTGTGCATGTGTGTGTGTGTGTGTGTGTGTTTAAGTTTAAGGAATCAATTGGCAGAATAAAAAGAAGGGCGTATAGCTTTCAAACAGAAACTCTGGACCTCTACCACATGTGTAGAAAACAACATACAAAACCTATGAAACACCTCTGAAAACCCTCCTGTCCTGACAAGCAAATGAAAAACCACCCTATTGAGGTATTTTCATCATTCAAGACACATGAATTCCCACAAAACCAAACTGCCTCCTCTAAAGATGAACTCATAGTGGGAAAATAAAATATAAAGAATGGCAAGCCATGTGAGGAAGCTTATCCCCACGAGAGAGAGAGTCAGGAGACATGATACACAGAAAAATATGCCTCCCAAGAATTGCAAGTAATAAAACAATCAGAGAGACTATAAAATAAATACATTTGGATTAATTAAAGAGAAAGGGAAGATAATGTAACTCGTCGTGGAAAAAAGATGGGTGAATCTGGAAAATACAAATTTAACTTCTAGATATGAAAAATGGAGTCATTGAAAGTAGAAAGTAAGTAAATAAATAAAAGAACATATGTAAATGGAACACAAGAGAAGTTAAAGATATAACAACGAAGCGGAAGAAAAGCAAAAGCTGGCTCTTTCCTTTGAAAACGCCAATAAATTATACGAACCTCTGTTAAAAATGATTAGGAAGAAAAGATGCAAATAAACCACAACTGCTAGAAATTAGTAGAACACTTTTCTCAAATGTTTGGATTGGCGAGTGAAGTCATGACTGGGAAAACCAAGTAAGACATCTGAAGACTCTGATGAATGTGGCCAGGGTCAAAAGTTACAGATCAACCCAGCACTAGTTTCTTTCTTTCTTTTCAAACAAAGAGGTTCTATTTTGAGATAACTGTAAATTCACATGCAGTCATAAGAAACAGCACAGTGAGGTCCTGCATATCATTCACCCAGTTTTCCTTAATGCTGACATCTTGAATAAGCATAATACAAGGTCACAATCAGGAAATTGATATCAGTACGGTCCACTGACCTTATTCAGATCTCATCAGCTTTACATGCGCGTGTGTGCTCATGTGTTCATGCGTGAGTGTGTATGTGTGTTTAGTTTTATGTTTAGTCATGTGTGCAGAGTCCTGTGACCATCACCAAAATATGGAAGCAGTTCCAGCACAAGGATGCTTTGTGCAACAGAACTCAACCAGCCTTTGAGTTTTGGTCTCTAGGGCTGATTACTGGACCCTGGGTGACTGTAGCAATAAAGAAAGTAAGTGTCTCTCAGTGTAACTCGAAAGTCTGCCAGAGCCCCACAAACTGGAGCCCCATCTTCCCTGATGCTCTTATAATCCAGGTTCTTGTAAATCATAAAGTGGAAGTTTCCCCAGGTGGGCTGGAGGGGAAGGCATAAACCAATTCTGTCTGTGGACTTAGTGTCCTAAGAGCTCAGCCAGAATGAGAAAGGGTGAGCTCTGTTCAGAGTTTCTTCTGTGGACCAGAGAATTGAACTCCCATGAGGGGTTTTGTGCACGCACATGGATTTCCATCACCTCTGCTCCAACCAGAGCTAAATGTTTTAAAAAAATTTTTTAAAATAGGAAATAGTCTAGGTATGACTGTTCTTGAAGAAAGGATTTCCTCATTAAAAAAAAAAAAACTTTGAAAACCATTCTTTTTTTTTTTTTTATGTGGAGGGGTGTCGCAATTTCATGAAAATGAGTAGGAAAACAAGACAGCAAAAGTGTTGACATCAGTATTCCACAGCGTTGGTTTTATAAAC
This sequence comes from Pteropus alecto, assembly GCF_000325575.1. Taxonomy (NCBI): domain Eukaryota; kingdom Metazoa; phylum Chordata; class Mammalia; order Chiroptera; family Pteropodidae; genus Pteropus; species Pteropus alecto. The sequence continues at coordinate 26,650,784 of NW_006442491.1, forward strand.
CTAATTCAATTGAAACAAAGATGAAGAACATTGGGTGTGCCAGAAACGATAGACCTGTAGCAACAACAGGATGCTCCTAGGTCTTAACCACTTAGTGATCAAACTCAGAAGTAAGAGAATAAAGCTGAGGGGTATATGGAGATATACTGTTGAACCACAAAAGACAAGGGATATTAATTTTAGACTTAAAAAGTTTTAGCTCACTGGAAACACAGCCCTTTTTTGTAGCATCCAAGTCTAGTGTTTAATTATTGCCTATTTGTCATTTCTTTGTACTTTTAGAGGCACGTATGCTCCAAAGTAATGAATAATCTAAACTTTGATGAGTAGAAAAATATTCCATACATAGACAATGAGGTATGTGCCTAAACAATTCTGTGAACTATTGGTTAAGTACGGTACAAATATTGGCTGGGAAGAAATAGATTCCTGGGGAGTGCATTACTTATCAGATGAGAATGAAGTATATTTAAAGTAATAAGAAAACTGTGAGGTTACCCAGTATTGGAAAGATTAATATGATTGTGAGGTGATTATAAGTAAAAGTTCTGTATATGGCTGTGCATGTTAATATAATTAGAATATTCAAAAGAACTTAGAAGAACATATCTCGGTCAGTAAGTTACTTGAAGTGGAAATAATAAAGAATTGTATAGTTTTGATATTCTCATAAGCATGAACGAGAATGATATTGAGGTGGCTTTTGAGAGGGTAAGTTTGTGCAGAGAAAAAGACAGATTGTAGGAGGAAGGAAGGGACCGACTCAGCCTGCAAGCACGAGAACCTCCAGGTGGTTCCTGCATGCCATTTCTGTGTTTGGCAGGGCTACAAGCAGCATAAATAAAAATAAGTAAAACTCGGTATTGGTAGAGCCAATTGGTTGACTCACATGTCCTCATCCCCAAATCATTGTTTAAAGGAAAATCTGGGCTACAGATGTGAACTCATCCTCAAAGTGCACCCAAGGTGGCTGAGATTGTGAGTAATTGGGGTGATCTTCCACCTCGAAGATTCTGGTGGGGTTGATGAATCTGATTTAATAAGGGAAAAAAATGATTCCAGTTAGAAAGACTGAGAGAATCCCATCATATTTCCCTGAAGACGGGGAAGTGGTCAAAAGTGTACTGACTTTGAACATGAATTGACCTGAGTGAAAACCCTGACACTACCGCTTACAGGCTGTGTGACTTTGAGCAAGTTACTTAACCTCTCTGAACTACAGTTTCCACAAAAGGTTTATGGCTGGTATCTCTGAAAGATGAAGAGACAAAAGGAAAATCAAACATTGATTTATAATCGTTAAAAACACAATGCTTCAGAGGTCAACACAACAGAGGAAGAAGAGATGGCCAGCACCCTCACATATACAACCTCTCTCTTTCCCCATGATGGTTGAAACAGCATCCCCACATCACCCTGAATCCTCTCTTGCTTCTCCATGTTCTACTCTTTAGATGATTTTTTAGAAGTTCAAAGCTGAGCATGTCAGCTCCTTGCCGAAGCCATTTTTGGCTGCCCATGGCCCTTCAGCTATGTTCCTGATCTTTAATATGGCTTCAAAGGGAATGACTGGTCTAGCTCCCACCTCTCTCACCTGTCTCCTCTCATGTCGCTCCGTCTTCTGCTTACTAGAGTGTAGCCATGCAAGTTCTTGTCCACCTGAGAATCTGCACACACGTGCTATTTTCCTGGAATGGTTAACCTTCCCCCGACCTCCCAAGGCTGAGTGAATTCCTATTCATCCTCAGAACTCACCTCAAAAGTTCCTTTCCAAAATGTCAGAACAGTGATTACCTATTGCGTGGAGCAGGGGCAAGGTTTGACTGGCAATGGCATGAGGGATCTTCCTGATCTGTCTCTATAACATTAGGAGTTTGGGCTGCACAAGCATATGCAATTGTAGAACTCACGGAATAAAGAGCTTAATATCCGTGCATTTATTTCTATATAAATTTTATCTCAAAGGAAAAAAAATAAAGAGAACATTGAGTCTGCATTATTGATATGCAAAGTGCAGTATTGAGGGGAAGGGAAGTGAGTGTACTGATGTCTGAAATTTCCTTTGCAATGAATAAAAAAAAAAATCACGATAGACTGAGGGAGGGATAGATGGGAAATAAGTGACAAAGGACAGTAAAATGTTACTCTAAATCTAGGAGGTGAGTATATGGGTGTTTACTAAAAAAAAAATCTACTGACTTTTATGAATGCTTGAAGATATCAAGGAAAACAGTCCTGTCTGCTCTTATCCCCAGCTGAGAGTACCAGGTTACATCCTCCAATACCATCTTCAGGAATTACAATGTGTCTTTCTGGATGTATATGTCACCTCCATGAATGACAACAGTGAATGAATAATTAATAGTGAACTTATTCAATGTCTATATCCTTCACCAGACTTAAGCTCCATGAAGGCAAGTGGTCGCTCAGTAAATACCTATTTGTTTGCACCTGGCTCTCCGAAATCCATCCTCTATCTTGCTGATAGACATAATATCTGTCTGTTTTCAAGGTCCATCTCTCATGCCTTCTAATTTCTATGGTGAGGGTAGCAAGACCTTCATTTCCTGCTTCAGTGTCATCAGCCTTGGAGGGTGTAGGGAGTGAGAAGTCACATTTACTGAAAATGCATTTCTTCCCCAGATGGGCTTCTGGTAATTTTAGTTATACCCAGATCCAATGTGCTTCTCTCAGACTGAAGGTTGTCAGCTTCGCTGTGACCCTGGCTTGGGCTGGACATGATATAGAGCTTCTCATTGGTGTCAGGGTTATTATGCTCACATGAAATACAACCAGCCCAGCATTTTGCATTGTGTATGTATCACTGTGCTCCAAGAACTACACCCTCCGAGGAAGAAAAAAACCTTAAATAACATCTCACACTGACAACATGCGTTTGTCTTATTTTCTCTCTCTCATTCATTGAAATCATAATAAAACAGAGGTATACAAAATAGTTGCAAAGTAATACTTAGCTAAACTAGAGAAATTCAGTTTTGACAAGTTGTACAGTCTTCAGCCTGACAGGTAACTTTGTCTTTCGTTGATATGCAAAGAGAGAAAATGAAATGACTAAACTTGTCTGGGAGAAGAAATTTAAATGTGCAACAGCTCTTTGAAATGAGTTTGCCATTGTACTAGGCAGAGAGAAGCCTGCCTTCTTCATTTCAAACTATGCCCTGGATATTTAAATGAAGTTTGTGGATATAATAAACCACAAAGATGACAGGGCACTAACAGAGTGGAAGTAACAGTTATAAAGTTGCAAGACTTGAATCCTGGTTTTGCCATTAAATAGTCTCGCACAATTACTTTCAATTTTGTGGATCTTAACATCAAAATTAGGGAGTTGGATTAGACCCATATTTCTCAAACGCTGGCATACATTTTCTGGAGAGAGTTGAAAATACAGATTCTGATCTAGGGGGTCTGGAATGTGGCCTGAGAATTTGCATTTGTGACAAATCTCAGGTGAGGCTGATGCTGTTGGTCCATGGACCTGCACTTTGAGTAGCAAGAGGTTAGATGCTCTCTAAGAGAACTTCCAGTTAAGAAATGCAACTTGTTCACCAGCGGCCCTAGAGTTGCTCATAAAAAAAGCAAGCACTGTCATTTCTGCTCGTTGTGAATGAGGTAGGGCAGCTTAGTTAGCATTGTTCAAAATCAACCAAACAAACAAAAAATTCAAGCAACCAAAGCTGATGGCCTTTACTCTGGGAAAAACAGATACCTAACACTTTCATAAGAACTAGGAAAGCAGTGTATGCACATCACAGTTTAGCCTGGCAGACCCTAAGCTGCTGAATTATAGAAGGTGATCGCTGATATGGCCACCCGCTTTGTTTAATATAGTGGACCCAAATCCCTGGTGCTGAACAACAGTCACTCGGAGCATATGAAATACAGATTCCTTGGCTCCACACCCTGGATCTAAGAATTTAGCACTTTTAGTTTGGAGCAAGTCATGTATGGAAACTACTGTGACAACCATTCAATGTGGGGACGGAGCAGGGACTGGGGACCAGAAAAAGGAATTTTGACTCAGTTCCTGATTGAACCATGGTAAAGAAGAGCAGTCCTATAAGCCTGCTCACCAGCTTCTGCAGAATCCTTGTGGCTTCAACTCATGATGATGAAGGTGTACAGGTCACAAGGAAACCACTAGCATAGAGAAAAAGACTGAATAGTTGTACTTGTGGGATGTCAAAGCTTAAAAAGCCCCTAAAGGTTTGTCTATTGAAACACATCAGAAGAACCAAGGTTAAATTCTGCTTCTACTACTTATTAACTAAAAGGCTTTAGGTAAAGTATTATAACATCTCATTTGTTAAGCCATGTATTAGTTATCTATTGCTACATAAGAAACCATTCCAAAACTCAGCAACTTAAAATAACAAACATCTATTATCTCACAGTTTCTGTGGGTCAGAAATCTGAGTGCAGCTTTAGTGGGTACTTCTGGCTCAAGATCTTTCATGAGGTTGCCCTCAAGTTATCAGCTATGATGATGTTCAAGTCTGAAGACTCAACTGGAGGTGAATCCGATTCCAAGTTCACTCATGTGATTGTTGGAAAATTAATTTTCTTTTGGGTTATTAGAGTAAAGGCCTCAGTTCCTTGCTGGCTATTGGGCGGAAACTAACCTCCCTCAGTTCTCTGCCCAGTGGACTTCTTCATAGGGTAGCCCCTGACATTGGAGCTGGCTCCCCACAGGGCAAGTAAATGAAAGAGTGAGCACCCAAGATGGAAGCCATAGTCTTTTGATAGCTTAATACTGAAAGTTACATCCTAATACTTAATCATATCCTATTCATTAGAAGTCAGCCGCTAGGTCCAGCCTGCATTCAAGGGGAGGCATCACACATGGATATGGAAGAGGTGGCAGGGATTATTGGGGTCATCTTAGAGACTGCCAATTGGAAACCCCAATTTCACCCCCCACAGTTTTTGTGAGAACCCAAAGAAATAATGTTAATGAAAGAGCATGTATAGACATTACAGCAATAGCAACATCTAAGATTATATTGTAATAATTTATTCAAAGGGTCCAATCAAAACCCTCCAGCTAATTCTACTTAGCTTTATGAAATGCTCTGAACCATTCAGCTAATAAAAGTTTTTTAATTCATGAAAGATTTTAAACTACCCTCTCTAAGCTTTTCTAAAAAATTTCTCAACATCTGATATTTCAAAAAAAATGGTTTAATTTTCCTTGTAACTAAATTGCCATTGACAATAATCTTTAATCATTAAAGAGTTAACAGTGCACTTTGAATGGCTTTACCCAGATAAAAAATTCATTCCCTAAGTAAATGAATTAGCCACATAATTGACAGTCGATTCCAGTAATAAAACACTAATTAAGTGATTCTGCTAAGTAAAAGTGCAATGTGATGAATTTGCTAAACAATGGACTAATAAATTTTCATGCTAAATAAATGGCTTGTAATGGTGACTAAACATTCACCATGTCTAGGATCAGTTGAAAAAGCAACACTTCTTTTAGAAAACAATAACAGAAATGACTGTGCTAACTAACATCCTTTACGACATTACGCTGGGCTTTTTGCCAAGTGGAGACCAAGTGAGTGAGTCTGAATGGGGTAAATATACTAGATTCTGGGATGGGGAGGGGAGGAGCAGGGAAGTCACCATGGTCATAGCATGGGTGATCAGCCTAAATGAGGACTTGGAATAGTCCTGTAGAGACAGATTGGAGTCAGAGTGGAACCTAGTAATGGGCAAATGGAAGCAGGATTCAATGCCAGAACTTACTGGGCTAAGAAAGGTCAGAATCAGCACCAAGGAGAGATCCTGAAAGTGGCTTCCAGAAAGATCCCAAGAGGCGGACATGTGTTTTATCATAGACAAAGGTGTCGAAGGTTATAGGATTTGCTCTCTGCTTCAGAAGGTTGGGGTGGCAGTGGACTCATAGGTACAAGAGTCTTCGTTAGGAAGCATCTGGAATTAACCCATTTACAATAGTGCCTTCTGGAAGGTTCTGGATTCAGAGAAGTCCATACTTCTCATGGGCTCCACCGGCTTGAATTTCCAAGTCCCAACAGAAAACAGTGCAGATTTTTCATTATTAAAACCTTGTTTTCTGGTCCTTTACAGCTAAAACATGGTCTCGGCTTCCTTGCTTCTCCTTGAACATATCAGATACAATCCTGCCTTGGGAGCCTCTGGCAAAAATATTTTTTTTTCCGACATGGCTCACACATCTCATCTTTTAAAAGTCTTTGGTCCAATTTCATCTTCTGTAATACTATGATCCTTCCCCACTTATCACTCCTAATTCCACTTATCCTGTTTAATTTTTTCATAGCACTTATCATTTTCTATAACACCATATAATTTTCTTGTCTTTTATTGTCCACCGTTTACTTCCTGTCTCTCTCTTCCACTCCTTACCACCAGGACCGTGTAAGCTTTATGAAGACAGGGATTTTTTTCTGCTTTATTCAATGATGTAGCATGAGAACACATAAGATGTCTAGCACATAGTAGGTGATGAACAAAACTACAGAATGAGTGACTGGCAGCAGCATTCCAAAGCTTGTTATATTTTAACCACTGAAGAGTGTAGTGCAATCTTAGAAAGGGATGGAGTAAGAAACAGCCTATATCCTGGGATTTGAAGACATCACTATCAAAGCATGTCATCCTCTCAGTGGCCTCAAAAGTGTCTGCATATCTCATGTTTTTTGGGAGAGAGTAGAATATAGCAGTAAGATCATATGCAAGAGAAAGTTTAGGTTTGAATCGCAGATCTACCACTTGCTGGCTATGTGACCTTGAGCAAATTACTTAACTTCTCTGAGCCCCTATCTCTATGCTCGTGAAAAAAGCCTAATACTAATAATTGTTACTTCATAGGTTGTGAAGATTAAAGGATATAACATATGTACAACACTCTGTATTTTCCCTGGCACACACTTAGGGCTCAATAAATGTTATTTATTATTTTTATTTTCCTCTTTAAAGCCAAGGAGGCATATCCCTTAATAAGGGTAAGTTGACTTTTAATATTTTCCTACAAGGAATATCCACAAGGGAATAAAACTGAAGAAGCAGTGACTGGAAAGGAGACAGGGGAAGGAAAAAGGTTAGAAGCATAGAGACCTCTGGAGAGGGTAGGGGCAGTAGAGACCACAAAGTCGTTCTAAAGGGCATTCCTTCTGTTTGCCAGGCCTGCTTTGAATGATGGAGTCCAAGAAAGCCAGTATTTGATGATGAAGCCTTTAGAATTAATGATTAGAACAAAAATACTTAGGTTAGGACTTCCTAAGAAATGAAGTTTCAAAGTGCACCCCATATGTCTCTCTCAGACTAGCACAATGGTTTCCTCCCTGGTCTCCCCATCTCTACTACAGCATCAAACCTTAAGAGTAACCGTAGTCATCTCCATGCCTGCAGGTCCTCATTTTTATAGCAATGCAAAAGAACAATAGGTTAAATACAGAATAGTTAAAAGTGAATCATTGCGCTCCATCTTGATCACAAAATTAACATAATGATTCATTCAACAAATACTGATCAAGCATCTGAGATATGCCAAGTACCATGCTAGTCTCCAGGGATACAGCCCAAACAAAGGTGGTTTCTGAACTTTGGAACTTACAGTCTAGTGAATAGGGAGACATTAACCAAGAAACTCTTCAGTGAATAAACATTTGCACACATGATAATTGTGATACAGGCTATGAGGGACTAAAATATAGTACTATTAGGAAAAAAAGGTCACAATTTAGATTAGAGATTGGGAAGCCCTCGAAAGGTGACAGTTAATCATAGTTACGAAGGATAAGTAGGGGACAAACAATAAATGGTAGAGAGAGAAAATGTTCTGGGAAGAAGGAACAAAATAACGAAAGCCATATGTTGGAGAATACTCAGTGTTTTCAAAGAATAGAAAAAAAAAATCAATATGACTGGACTATATCAAACAATCCAGAGAGTGGCCAAAAATAAGAACAAAGATGTACACAGGAATGAGACTATCCTAAGCCATAGAGGCCATGAGATGCATTTTAATTTCATCCCGAGGGCAACGGGGAGCCAGTTACAGGCTGTTAGTTGGGCAGTGGCATAGTGTGATTTACATTTTAAAACTGCAAAGAAGACTAGGCAAGTAGCTATTTTATAAGTAAAACATGATAATGACATTGAATTATTAGGTCAACCTCTGCTGATGGATCAATTTGAAAGGAGAATGATAGGACAGAATAAAAATGGATATTAATAAGAGAGTGCCTAGGGACCAGAATTGCAAGCGCATGCATTTGCTAGGGCACATCTGGCTGAAGACTCAGTGGAGGACCACATGAGTCTTCACTGCTGCAGAAGCAGAAGTGACTCTGCCAGTTTGGAATGACTCTCTTACTTTCTGAGCCTCTGTCACATCTGTAGATCAGAGGGAATTTCATCTAACCTAGATCAAAGGCCCTTAAGATGAAAGGGGTTTTCACCTTGGAAAAACTGAACTAGCCCAATGAGACATTAACTGAATAAGGACAGTCATTTAAAAAATCAAACATGTCCAAATACTTCCAGACATCAAACCATCAAAATATTGACTAATTAAGAAAATATGGAACCAGCAGGGAGATTGAATCAATGCCTCTGGACTTAAGAACAGTTCCGAGAAAGGAATGCTGTGGAGCATTTACTCTCTGCCACCTGCTTCATTACAAAGAGTGAGTCACACCAACTGGGTTATAGGGACTGTTACTTCTATAACCAGGTATGTGTGTATGTGTGGGTTTGAGTGTGGATGTCTGTGTAAAATAAAATTTCCAGATGCACATAGTATTTTGTGCTATCACTTTTCTTGAATTTGACGTATGCAGAAACAATACTTACTTTTTCTTAGCCTTATTAACTCCCACTACAATACAGTCTCATCACTGTCATTAGGGCAATCTTTTTAAAGTTAAGCTCAACATTGCCCCTTCACCTCTTAAAATCTGTGTTAGCTTTTTGCAGAAAACAATATTTTAACTACAGTTTTCGAGATCCTTTAAGACTCAGTCCTCAATTACCTTTCCAGGTTCATCTCCCACCACTAAACGCTATGGAGCGAATACTCCAAATACTCCAAAGAAGGCAAAACACTCATAATTACAAACCTAAGAGAAGGGACTTCCTGAGAAAAAAGTTAGGGTCACCCTGACCACAAGGCGGATCAGCACCTTGGACAGCGACCAAGAGACCCTCTCTCTCCACTCTTCACATTCTCTCTCAAGCTCTAGAGAGAGTTAACATCATTGATGTCTTTTAGACTGTGTTTTAGAGAATACATTTATACTCACAAAGAAGAGAGCAAAAATTCTTTCCAGATTCTGAAAATCTTCAGAGAACCTGGTGAACCATGCGCTAGTAAAAGAGTTATCACTCTAACTGAAGAGGAAAGTGGAGATTTGAAAAATCTTCCTATTCATTCTTGATTGTATTAGACAAGGAGATTTTCTCACACCTCTGTGCCCCTGTACATTTCTCTTCTTTTAGAAAAGTGTGGTAGTTTGTCTCCAAGATGACTACCATAAACACCTTCCCTTTCTGTAGGCACATGCCACTCTACTTCTCCACTCTCTTAGGCTGGCCTGTGACTGCTTTTAATAATGATATGCACCAGAAGTGATGCTGGCCAGTTATGGACCCAGTTTTTAAGAAGACTGGTATTGCTTCTGGATTTCTTGGAACCCTTGCTCTGGGGAAGTCAGCCATCATGCAAGAAGTGTGATTCCCATGAGTCTGCCATACTACAAGGAAGCTTATGTTAGATGTATAGGGAGAGGACAATGCCAGCCACTTCCAGATGTTCTAGTTATTTCAACAAAAGGGCCAGATATGCAAATGAAAGAGCCATTTGGGCATTCCATCCTTAGCAGATGCCACTTGAAGAAAACCCTCAGACATAGCCCTTGGAGAGCTAGCTGTCCCGCAGATGCCACTTGAAGAAAAACTGAACCCTCAGACATAGCCCTTGGAGAGCTAGCTGTCCCAGTTATTTTCAGCCATTCAAGTCATTTCAGCTGAGTTTCCCCATGTTAATAAAGATATAAGATATCTTTTCTGTGCCCTGCTCAAACTCCTGGCCCCCAGAATTGTGGGCAAAAGGTAGCAGTTGTTGTTTTATGCCATTAAGTGTTGACATGGTGTGTTGTAACAAAATAAAGAGCAATAACACGTTTCTTTTCTTCTGCCTTGACAAATTCTGACTTCATCCTTTAAAATTCAACTCCACCATGATATTTTCCTTGATGATCTTGAAGCTGCCCAAGAAACCTATTTCCTTTTATTTCTGATATTCTATCAACTCATCTTGGCTTCTTCTTACTTAGTAAACCAATATGATCCAAACCCCTTCCTTTTTACTTAGTAAGTTTCAATAATTAAAGAAACATCTCAGCTCACAAGATAGTGGTGTGGGGAAGCCAGATCTCCAAGACATTAAAAGTTGGACCCATGTAACAGGTGCCCATTGTTTCCCAGAACCTCCCCAGATAACTGATGTTATCATGGCCACTTGTGAGGCCATTTGGCCAAATGGAGAACTACAATCTGCTGTTACAGCTGTTCCCTGTATTTATTATTTTTCTTGCTTCTTCCACTGGCAGAGTCAGGCAGCAGCCCATCTGAGTATGAAGACCACCGGCTGCTACTCTTCCCTTTTCTTATGATTGGAAGAAAAACTGGATCACATTACGAGACCAGTCAATGGTTGACTACTTGAGGATATTTTGAATAGCATTTCCCAGTTTGTCAGGAACCATAACAAGGGTTTCGTAAAATTCCCTTCAGCGTTGGCAGACTAGGGATTGGTGGCAGGGGTGGGAGACATGCTAAAATCTACGTATCAACTGACATGCAAAGAAACATTCTTTGATTCCACTCTTTCTTCACTCAATCCTGGGTGCAGAAAATAAGACAATAGTATGTAGCATCAACTGTAACAGGGTTTCTTATTATTCCTTTTTATTCTGACTTTGAATATAGGGTTACTATGCTTGAATCTCATCTGTCTATCCATCCATCCATTTATCCATTCGACTAAATAAGAATTCTTGGACATCCTGTTCTACATTCCATGCTATTTGCTGGGGATACAGTAGTGAGCAAAACATAAGTGGTCCTCCCCTCTTGGAGCTTGATACCTGTCAGAGGGGTTGGACCTTAAACACATTTGGAAAATGAAGTCAGTGCTAAGAAAGAAAGGGAATAACATTCTGGGATAGCACCTAACAAAGAAATCCAATCTGCTCTGGGGAAAAAAGGATCAAGAATGGAAGAAATCCATGAGTTTAAATTTAAATGGGTA
>NW_006442491.1:26662126-26672772 GCF_000325575.1 Pteropus alecto
GCTCTAGATGAGGAGTTGGAAATCATTTCTATTAATGGCTAGAAAGTAAATATTTTAGGTTTTGTGGGCTACATGGTTTCTGTAGCAATTAGGTCTACTGATATAGCACAAAAGCAGCTACACAGAGACATTTCTTAAACAAATACGCATGGCTGTATTCCAATAAAGCTTTATTTATAAAAACAGAGTGTGCTGTATTTGGTCTATGGAGCTGTAGTTTGCCCACCCTGCTCAAGATACAGCAAGAGCATGAAAAAAAGCCCTGTGGTGGATGGAGTGTGGAAAAAGTAAAGCACCAAGGTAAGAAGGTAGTGTGACTGGAGCTCATAGCAGAAGGGGTAATGAGATGTGAGAGCCTGGGAGATGATGGCAGGGCAAGATCTGTAAGTATGGTCAGGATGGTTTATAGCTTAAGAACAATCAGAAGCCATAAAATTGTCTTAAGCCAGGGAGGAATCAGGCAACATGTTCAGATTCAGCTTAAATAGATCTCCCTAGCTGTTAAGAAGAGCATGGACTAGAGAATGACAAGAAAAAATGTGAGGGGTATTTAGGGCTATAGATCTTATTGAGTAAGAAATGATGTAACTTGAACAAAGATGGAGGCAGAAGATGTGGATGGATTCTACGTATACTGAAAATGTAGGATGAAAAAAAAAACTTGGTGTTGAATTGGATGCGAAAGGTAAGTAAAAGGAACATGTCAAGATTAATCTACATTGTATCTCTGCTGAATGTATCCTTACTATTATGTCCAACATATCTCTTCCTGTTTTAGTGGCAAGAAATTGAATTTTTAATTTCATTTCCAGCCTCCATAAATTAGGAAATCAGCTCACATGGTGTGGTGAAAAGCAAAGCACCAGAAGAGAGATGAATCACATGGTTAATGGCCAGGACAGCTTCCTCTCACCAGACACCTCTCCCCTAGCAACTGCTACATGTAACTTCACTACAGCATGTCATATCGCTGTTGTCTGTGTTCACTATCCCATCATGAGCTTTTTGAGGGTAGAACTGCCTTTTTCTTGTTTGCGTCATTAACACTTAGTATTTGGGTTGGGAGATCTTCTCTTGACATTTAACCACTCTAGACGTAGGTTTGGGTTAGAGATGTATTAACTGTGGTGGGGGTGGTTCTCTCAATACAGTGAAGAGCATCCTACTGAAAGTCAGCTTGAGTAACCACATGTCAGAACGCTCTCTTTCTAAATATGTGGGAGGCCACCCAAAGAATGATGTTGACGGTAACACAGAGGACAGAGGGATTTTGCTAGTCTTTAGCCCTCTGGTCTTTTCCCCCACTTCCTCAAATGCTACTTTCTAAAGATGTTCCCTTTCCAAATATCTACCTCCTGTCTTATGCCTGCTACCCACCTCTTTGGGCAATGGGACAATCTTCCACCTGGGCAAGAAATTTAGGTGAGCTCCTCAACCTTTGCGATAGAGTCAATCCCATGACTCCTTCATTGACTTTCTAAGGTAGGTAGATCCACTCCAAACACTAACAGATAAATTAGACTTCAGGTTCTGTGAAATTTCTACTTTGAATCAGAAAATTCTGCTTTAAATACCGAGATCCTATTGTAATCCAGGCTGAGTAGACAACCACGAGGCCACCTCATCCAATGCCTCACACACTCTGAATTCTATCTGAGGGTCTAGGTAGATGAGAAGTTTCTGTGGTCAAAACACATTCACACAGCCCCTTATATAGTCCCCTGTTTTGCCCTCAGCTTTAATTGACAGTGTTCTATAGGCATTTCTAATATGTAAATCCTGTTTCAATGTTCTGGCTCATCCATTGACTTGCTGAATGATCCTAGGCGATGTGCTTCATCTTGAAGTGCCTCGGTTTTTTTTTATTCATGGCAAAGTCTTCAATCACCTTGTATAGACAAGGTAGCAAATGAGCTCCCAAGGCCAAAGATTCAACAGCCTACTTGACATCTCTTCAATAACTCAGTAGCACCTCCAATCTAACCTGTCTAGATCAATTCTCCCTCTTCTGCTCCAAATTTGGCTTTTTTCTGTGCTCATTATCTCAATTAATGTCATCACCACCCACTTAGACTGAGTATAAACAGAAAAGAGAAGATTCTGGACTAAGCTCGGGAATGCTTTAATGTTTACAGGTTGGGAACACGAGGAGGAACCAATAAAGAAGCATGATAAGAAGTGGCTGGGGAGGAAGGAGAAAAATCAAAAGAGTAGAAGTCAAGCAAAGAAAGTGTTTCAAGAAGGACGGGCTGCTAATAAGTCAGCCATATAAACCCAGGTTTAAACCTGGGTTTGGTTTTTTGGTAGCTGTACACCCTTGAGCAAGCTACTTAAGTTCTCTGTGTCTCACTTTCCATAACCTGCCTCACAGACTTGTTGAAAATATGAAATGAAACGATGCACATAAAGTGCCTTGTCCAGTAATTACCACCAAAATGTTAGCTAGTAGAATTATTATCTATGTTTTCAATTTATCAAGGCTGTAGCTTTGAGCTGAGGGAAAAAAAAAATTGGTCTCTAAGCTTGGTTTATTCTGCTACCTAGCAACCACGTATTTACAATTTCAACATCACTTCTTTATCCCTGATTACTTTAGCAAGCACTTTCTAAGTGCCCTGTTGTAATTCAGGACCACCTGTGAGGGGTACAGAACAATTCTATTTTCTTCTCAAGATATAGTGGCCTGGCATAAATTGTTCAAAAGCAACTTCAGCTTTGTAGCTTTACTAAGGTATCTTTGAAAGGGTATTGAAAAGGATTGGCTGGGCCAGCTCAGAAAGTAAAGGTCTGTAGCTGATAAAATGCAGTCTCTATTTATCTACCATGCAAAGCTGAATCAATACAAACCACAGAGAATATGAGGCCAAGTTCCAACAACATGCAAAGGCACCTAACACTGAAATCAATCTAATTTCCAAATAGCTTGCCCTTCCTGGAAAGTGATTTAAGTAGGCTACAAATGTTAAGTCCTTTCCCAGGCAGGTTTCAGCTATTGTCCAGCCACATCTCTGGTCATATATGCTCAAAACAGAGTGCCCTATACTCCAAGCTCCCTTCTCTGAGGCCACCATGCCCCTTATACCTCCAAAGCTTTGTCTCCATTACCTGGGACAATCTTCTTTTTGCACCTTCCTTAAATCAAAATCCATTTCCTTACACAGTATTGTCTAACTCATTTAGGCAGAATTAATCACTGGCCGAACCTCCAATCAGTGTTTCTGGGGCAGCATGCCTTTTCTCTATCACTTATCACATTTATTGAAACTAATCCACTTATAAGTCTCCTCTTGGAGGACAGTAATATCCCTGAAGGCAGACACTGTGTCTTATTTATCTTTACAATCCCTACAACACTCAGCATAATCTGCATTCAATGAATATTTAAAGGAACACCTCCGTCACTCCCATAACCAGGATATGAAAAGTATAATTAAATTAGAGAAGATTCTGTTTGTGCAGAAATCGGATTGTGGGTCTACAGAAAAAATTAGAAGACAAACCATTAGTGACCGTACTTTATTCCTCTGAAGGAGACCAGGGGACAAGGACTAGTGCCCAAGTCTAGCCCAGATTCTGCTAGTGACTCTATAAGTGACCTTGAGGAAACTCTCTGGGACTCAATTCTTCATCTTTAAGAGGAAAGGTTAGATCATATAGTATCTAAGGTAGTTTTTAATTTTGATGATCTATTATATTCCTTTTTGAGTCTAATATCCTGACACTTGTCTTCATTTAACTTCTTAGTGTTTGTGTTGGACAATTTGTCTATTTTCTCAAGGCCACTTAAATTTCCGTTTTGCACTTCCAAGGAATAAACAATTCCATTCAACTTTGGGTTGCCAGGAACTTAATAAGTGTGTCCTTTAATCTGTCAGCCAAGTGGATAAATGCAAAATATTCACTAATCCTTGTAAAATATTCAGTAAAACTGGAGGGAACAAGCTTGTAATATTCAATTCTTCTCCTAGATTCAATGTAATACAGGAGCAACCAGAAAGTATAATTGTCCCTGCAAACAGAATTTTGTGCATTTTTAAAAATTCATCTTCACGATGTTCTTTGAGCTCTTGGTTTCACTGTGTGACTCATGATTGCTTTTCCTTGTAAATTTCCACTCCTTCCATTCTGACTCTTAGGATGTTTGCTGTTCAGACAAAATGAGAGAAGCTTCTAGAGATGGTTGAGAGGGTATTTGCTGGGCTTGGCAACCCTCACAGCTTTATGATGGCTTTAGCAGCTTTCAGGTCTAGCACCTCCATGTGGCAGTGTCTTCTTGGTACACCCACCCTCAGAAAGAGACAGGGAGGGCCTTTCTTTCCCAGTGTGCTGGCACATGAAGAACAAGGGCATTGGAGTCTGATAGTCCTGGGCTTTACCAGGAGCTAGTGATTCTCAAACTTCAACATGTGTCAGCATCGCCTGGAAGGCTTATTTAAAATAGTGCATTTTGGGTTCAGTAGGTCTGGAGTAGGACCCAATAATTTGCTTCCAAAAAGTTCCCAGGTGATGCTGATCCTGCTCATCTGGGGACCACGTTTTGAGAGCTATGGCTTTGAGCAAATGACTCAATGTCTGTGAACTTCAGTTTCTTCTCTACAAAATGGGAATAGTAATATCTACCTTACAGAGGACACTATAGTGGAGTGGTCTTGGCTGTGGGCCAAGTTCCAGTTCTGCTCTTTAAAGCTATGAAGCCTTAGGCAAGGTCCTTACTGGTTAAACCTCAGTCTCCTCACCTATAAATCATCAGGGATATTCATAACTCTCATTTAATCCTCCCAACATACCAATGCGATAAGATAATACATATGAAACTCTCAGCTGGAAATGGGCTCATAATTAATGTTCAATAGATGATAACTGGTATTATGAATATTATTATTATATTTTGAGGCCCCAAATTGGGAGGATTAAGTGAACTCATTGGCTGAGTAATCAGAAATCAAAAATATCTCATTATGCTGGGATAACAAGGACAAATGTAACAAGAAGACACAGCTCGGATGAAATATAAAGTCCTTTATTGGGCCCCCAAATTCATTTTCACCTAAGCTGAATGAGGCAGCCGAGTTGGAAGCTATGAGCTTTGCATTAGGCAGATGTGTGATAGACATTTGGAGGTTAATTCAAACATAAGCAGTGTATTCCAAATGCAGGTTTGAAATCCAGTGTGAGGTAGATGGCCACACTCTGAACTTCTAGTAATTAGGCTGAGTGGAGAGGGTCAATTTGTCTTGGAAACTGGACACTCCCAGGTCATGAACCAAATGAAGACAGAGGTATCAATCAAAACTTTGAGCAGACTGGAAAACAGAAATATATCCTGAAGAAGTCTGACGGCTAATGTGGGGGCTGCTTAGCCTGAGGGGAAAACCCTCAGGGCCACACAGCAGTCCAATAGCTAGGGGAGGGGTGGGAGATGAAGAAAAGGAAGTCCGATTTCATTACCCTGTGTGACACCAGAGGGCAGACAAGGGCCAGCATATGGTTGCTGACCAATGCATAGCTGTTTGCAAAAACAGGAATGAACGCATGGAAGTTACAGAGAGCAGGATTTCAGTTTAAAAGACAGAATTCACTACCAGAAGAGCCGGAGCTAGAATATCTTAGTTTGAATTCCAGCTCATTATTCATTCATGCATTCAAACAAATCTTAATGAGTATCAGATGGGCCAAGAGTTGGGCAATGGTCCGAGTAGGTACTGGTCAGCAACCATGAAGGGCTCAGGAAGTCATTCTTAGGATTTTAGTCTTTACCTCAGGGGCAACGAGGAGCCACCGAAAGGTTTTAAGCAAAAGGGGAAAGGTCAAGTTGGAGTATGGCAAAGATGGGGCAACAGAAATATATTTAACTTCACTGAGCTTGGGTTTCCTTATTTATGACGTCAGGACAGTAATTCCTACCCGGTTGTAGTGTTTTGAGGATTACAGATAATATGTGAACAAATGACTACCCTAGAGACGCTCCTAAACCAAGGGAAGGTATCATTAGTCATCCTTAACATCGCATATCATCAAGTCCATAGCTTCCTCAGGGAAGGCCATGGTCAGAGATTTATTTCTTTGGCTGGCTCACTATCTTCCTGAAAGAGTTAAAGAATCTTCCTCGGGAGTTTACCACAACCCCAGCCAATCTCCACTACATTCTTAAAGTCATGATCTGTCTTCTGCATTTGAATTGTTTTAGTTACATAACATGTTCCTAAAATAATCAGGTTAAAATTTTGCCTGGCGCTTCCCCCTGCTGGCCTCATCTCTGTTAAACCACCCCGTGGGGGTATCAAGCTTGAACATTTCCTGATCTGCCCGCAAGGAAATCCTTTTATGAGGTCTGTGGGCTGAAAGACAGGAAGGATACCAGGCTTCAGGCCTCACTCTCCTTTTCAACAGCAAATATCTCCTGAGTCTACTGTGTGCTGCCTACCACATAAATATTTGGTCACATTGGAGGTATAAAATTAGGAGAAGGGTCCCATGGCTCTTTTTTCAGGCTGCTCCTGTAGTCCCTGTTGGGCAGTGCAAAGATGCTCACTGCTGGACCACCTGCGTCCCCAGCCAGGCTGCAAGCTCTCTGCGGTCAGGGGCCATTCTAAGCTCATCTCTCTATCTACCCAGGGCTTGGTCTAGCTCAGGAATCGGACCCTCGGTTTACAATTCCACCTGCTAAGAAGCTCGTGGTGGAACAGTTCCCGCAGATCCTGCCTGTGAGAGCATCCACTGGGCAGCTGCCTTCCTGCCACATGAGTTTCAGGCTCTCAAATAGACAGGGGAACCCAGAGGAGAGACCATCCTCCCAGCCAGCAAGATTATTCACCTTGGTCTCCTTTCTCTCCTTCACCCAGCTCTGTGGTGGAGAGAAAACTAAAGGTTAGAGTAAAGACAAAGGTGCTCGGTTTTGAAAGTAGAACATCTGGTTTGGGTTCCAGACCTCAGTATCTATACATCATCACGCGACTTAAGAAAGGTCTTTTACTATCTCGAGCACCACTTTTCTCCACTGTAAAATGGGTTTCGTAAACATACCAACTGTACAGAATTACTGTGAGGATAGACTAAGATGCCATATTTGAACACGCTTATCATAGAGCCCGACACCTCGTGCAAATCCGATTGGCTCCATGCCAGTGTCTAGCTCCAGGCCTCTGTGCAGGGCACAGCTATACTAGCAGCTTCTGCCCACATGACAGAAAAGCTGGCTGACGATCGAGAGAGAGGTGCAGCTGACTTCTCTCCCAGCCTTAGAGGCCTCACTCTGTGAGACCAGTGACTGGTAGGATACTGTTGATGGCACAGGAGAAGGAACATGGGTTCTGGTGTCAGAGAACTCTGTTTGGTGTTCAATCCCATCCCTACTCTTTACGTGTGTGACTTTGGGCTTATTTACTTTAGTTCTCTGAATCTAAGTTTGCTCATTTATGAAATGAGATTAAAATTTAATTTATAAAGTTTCTAGAAGGCTTAAGAGTGGGATTTGTATAAAGCATAAGATCTAGCACATAGTAGGTGCCCAAAAAATGTTATCTTCCTCTTTTGCTACTAGGAACCTCAGAGCCAAATTGGAATTTGAACATTACCAGCCTGTATGCTTAGGTTACTGTTTAACATATTATAATTACAGTTTAGTATGACCTGGCCTTGACCTTCTTGTCTTCATTTATGTTTTCCTGATCCTGATTATTTATTTCTCTTATAATTATTTTATTGTAGGTAATTTTATTGGGTAGCTCCCAAATTCTTTGCAGAACTAGGTGGATAGAACCTAACTTATGTCAAGAGAAACTTATAATGACTGTACAAATGCCTGTGTGATTTGTGGCCTGGAGTCTCTCTGAACCTCAGTTTCATAATCTGTAGAATGAGGGTAATAATAAACCTAGTAGACATCTCCTAGTGCAGGAATAAGGGTCTATGGCTCCAGTGTTTTGCAAAAGGACTTTTGTAAACGATGGATAACTTACAACTAGGAAAATTCATTATTTGTGAAAAGATGCCCCATTTTATTTATTTTTGTAATCATCCCCTTCTCCAAGCTGTGCTTGAGACTCATGGCACAGGGACAGGCATGGACTAAGTGCTGAGAAAATGGTCATTGACTCTCATCTCCAAGGCCTCAACCATGCCTGCTGCCTTACTTAGCCGAGAACTTGAAGGCCCAGGGTGCGATGCCCAGAAGAGGTGGATTGCCTTCACTCACAAGACATGGAACTGTTCAACAGGATGGAAGCATATGGAACTATTCAGTAGAATGGCAGCATAAAAGGGAGGACGGAGTTAACTAACAGTACTCAATGGGCAAGTGAGTCTGTCAAATGCCATTCTGGGAAAGGTAGACAATCAAAGCCCATATCATAGGAATTCAACAGGGAGTTGTTTCAAAGCATTTGACCTGGACCGAAAACGAACAAGGAGAAGGTGATACTATGAATAAAAGATATAAAGAAGAAGATTTAAGCATGGTTATAAAAAGAAAGCACCAGAAGAAAGACCCCGAAAATGTTCCCAGTGAGTAAAAGGCCTCAGAAAAAAATAACAATCAGGCATACAAGGCAATAAGCTCAAAATCAGGTTACTTAATTAAAGCCAGAGTCTCTTTAAACTGAAAACAATGCACGCTGTCCTTGAAATGTGACACACACTTCTTGATTCAAGAATGTCCAAGCATTTCAAAGCAATGGCCTAAACCTATAATACCTCATAATTCTTGCCACCTAAAGATTGTTTTTCCTAATACGAAATTGGTTGAATGAAGGTTGCAGAACTTAGCAGTGATTTGGAATAGAAAACCCCAGAAAATAAACCTATGCAAGGAGAGGCAGAGTTTGCTTAGGCCAGGGCCCACCTGTTCAATAATAAAATAATTACTCAGGGCACACTCTTCTATAATCTTTCCCAATGTGACATCTACTCTGCCTCTCTTAATGCTTCCTCAACATTTGCAAATAATCTCAGTGCCTCCTAAAAACGATGCAGAAGCCAGACAGTCACTTCCCTAATGCTTCGAAAATAGATTCAATTTTACATATATCAGGGTGATTTCAGAAGCAATTTCTACATCTCCAGTGTAAGCATTACTTTTTTTTTTTCTCCCTCAAATCTCATTCTAGTGGTTCCATAAGACATTTCAAAAGGTACCTGATGCATTCTAGGGCATCCAAAAGAATCCCCAGGACATGTTTGTGGCTGTAGCCCAAGGACTCTAGATGCATAGATGAAATCCTAAAATATTAATTGATTCAAACAAATGCAAAATTTCTTAATAATTGATTAAAATGTCAAATGAAATTTGGGTTTTCTGCCTTTTAAACAGCAATATCATTAAAATGAATGTACATACATGTATGTCTGTGTACATATGTATATATTTATGTCTGTGTGTACATATATATAAATTACATATCAATCATTTGCAAATACTGTCTCTGGACTTTAAAACATCTAATTAGATTTTACAGGACATGTTTTTTGCTCCTCTCTGGCTGGTTAATTTACCTCATTTTGGGGTGCGTTCCTTTTAAAGGGGGAAAACGGTGGTGACATTTGCCCTCAAAATCCAAGAAAGTGGTATTACCCAGATTTTCACTTCAAATCAGAAAGCTTAACATCAAATACCTACAACTTTGAAGGTCACAGTGATTGTCATGTATCTTTGACCATAATCTTTTTGGCAGTCAGAGTCTTCTCAGACATTTTTTTCAAATTAAAAAAAAAAAAGTGCACAAGAGGCTGGCCTGTACAGAAAAGGTTTTGGGTGAATGAGTAGCATGTGGTCAGTATGTTCTATCAGCTACACTTGCTAATAAACTTCCTTGCCCTTGAGCCAAAAAGAAGCAGTAGACAGTGACAAGTTAACACAGTTGGAGGCTTGGGGTGCTCTGGATGGGGCTTTCTTGAAGGACACACCAAATCCATTTTCCTGCCAACCCCTCTTCCGTTTCTCCTGGCTTACATCAATATCCCCTTTTCCTGATCCCTAGGGAATGTATGAATCTCAGCAATTCACCTGAGTTGAGAATGGAAAAAGAACTGGCTTTGTGGTTAGGCAGACTGTAAACTTGCTCTGTACTCTGAGAAAAATGAAAGTTAAATATTTGCTCATGAAATAATTAGTATGTGCCATTAGGCTTTGTCTTTAAAAGCTGCTACTTAACCTTAAGAAGTGCTCAGACTTAGCATCGCCAATAACGGGCAAGGTGATAGCATATGTTGATTGACATGATACAAGGGAAAGTATACAACATCGCCTATGTTTAACTGAATGTAATTATGATGAAAAAAGCCAGAAACATCTGGATTGTGGAACATACAATGGGACAGCTGGTCTAAGCTTTTAAAAGATGTCAGCATCCTGAGAGATAAAATAAAGGTGGGAGGGCTGTTCTAGATAAAAGGTGTGGAAGGGACATGATGACCAAATATAATGTGGGTACCTTGATTGGATTCTGGATTAAAATCATCATCATCATCATCATCATCAACAACAACAAATTTTAAAGCCATTGAGGAAATTCAACTATGGGCTGGTATATTAGATGTTGAAATAAGGTGACATTTTTGGGTAAGATAATTTTACTGTGATGATGATAAAGCTGTCCTAGATCATAGGAAACCCATGGTAGAGTGTTCCTAAGTGGTTCAGGAAAAAAAAA
>NW_006442491.1:26672803-26679396 GCF_000325575.1 Pteropus alecto
TATATATATAGAGAGAGTGAGAAAGAGTAAGTGCAAATATCGCATATATATATAGAGAGAGAGAGTGAGAAAGAGTAAGTGCAAATATCGCAAATGTGAACAATTGATAAAGGGTATATGAGTATTTATTTTACTATTTTCCACCATTTTTTAAATAGATTTAAAACTAATCTCTCTTTTCCAAAGCAGCATGTCAATATTTGAAAAAGCCATTGCTTTCAGCCTTCTTAACTGCGGTGCCTATAAGAGCTCTGGGTGGCTTTTATAAAATCCACATCCCATCCTAGCCCTCTTCACCTTCCTACCTCTCTTCGCTCACGAGATTTTGATTCCGTGGGTAAGGTGTGGGGCCCAGATATGCATATTTTGAAATCTGCCTTAGACGGGATGGTTCTGTGCTGGAGGTTAGCGATCATAGGTGTGAGTCACCTCAGGTCCCAGATCCATCAGATACGAGCTGTGGAACTCTGGGAAGGTCAATCAAACACTGAGTCTTGGATATCTTATCTATAAAATGGGGACAATAACATTGGCTGTGGTGAGGAGGAAGGTGGTCAATAAATCTTCCTTTCCTTGTCCTCTCATGGATCCCCATCATACCAAACTGATCATATCTAAAGTGATTTTTATAAAATGTAGGTTCTTCCATTTGTCATTGACACAGTACATGGAGGTCATTTGTCCATGCCCACTTTCCTTCAGATTTCCTGCGTTCCCTAATTTGGGCCAGAGGCTGGGGGCACCTATCCAGCACTTCTATTAAACCCAAGAAAAGAACTGGCTTACAGAAAGATAGGAACAGCAGTTAGCTCTGTTGAGTTTAATCTCCAAGGTAACTTCAGGTCACCAGTTGGGCAGCTGTCCTCGGATAGGGTTAACCCTGAAATCTTAGTCACATCTTGGGATCCTTTATTAACTCTGTGCGAGGACTCAGGTGCTCTTGACTAAATGCCATTTGGAACGTTGGCCATAACTCAGAACTGGCCAAGGTTTGAGAGGCACAGCTTCTGGGTCTGGATATATTACCATCAGCCATGGTACTTTGGAGAAGTCACTTCTCTGAGACTCAGTGTCACAAGCATTCAAAAAGGAGACAATGCTAATACATGACTCATCTACCTTACATGGTTTATGTGAAACACTGTTTTAAAAACTGTCAGGCACTCAATTCAATATGGCATGTTTTTCTCCTTGAGGGCATAACTATGTCCTCCCCCTCTTTTTATTATTTTTTTTAAATTATTAGTTTAAACCTGTCTATATTTATGTCCACAAGCAGTTAAAATGGCCTGCTCTCATTTCCATCTGCTTTGAGGTAGATTCTCAAATTCTCCTTTTCACTTCAGGATAGGCGGCCCCAAGTTTTTGCCAGGGAGAACTTTCATCCTGGACTATCCTTGGGAAGGATGCCAACCTCACGTCCTATAGCACCTGACCACTGTCAGGCATCCACAACAGAGGTACCAGGGTCAAGCTGGACCACGGATATCCCCTTCCCCTGAGTTGGCTAGACTTACTGAATCCGTTAACGTCCTGAGAGCTCGAGGAGAAGCCTTCCTCGTTACGGCTGGTGCTGAGCTTGGTGGTGGGTTTGTCCGCCGAGGCCACAGGCCCCATCTCCCTCTGGGATCCACTCTGCGTCTCTTTCTGCTTCTTGGCCAGCTTCCTTTGGGACATGTGCAAGGGGAAAAATCACAGTCAGATGGTGCCAGTTGCATTAAAGCATTGGGAAGACCAGATTGCTCTGCCTCCCGACCCGTCATCCTCAATCCCCAAACCTGGTTCAGACTCCAGAAACAGAGTCAAGGTGGAATAAACCCAAGTCCTCCTGAAATCATCAGTGTTTTCCATTTACTCAGAAACATGAGACTCATCCTGCCTCATCCCCGACCATAGGTGTGTTTTTCAGCTGAGCTTTTCTAATGGGAAAGCAAAGAGACTTGCGTGATGCTTCCCTTGCTCTCCCGTCAAAGGCAGGGCAAGGCCAGATCGATCTTTCAGTTCCCGTGGCTCTGAATGAGATTTAAATGGAGTCTGGCCTTTCTCAGGGACTGAGCTCATGAAATAACCCCCCAAACAATGGTAGATTGAAGTAAGGGCTGGTGGTTGGTGGTGGGTGAGAGTGGAGGTTAGTTAGTCTTATGGCTCAAAAGGAGAAAAGTTAAAGCTGAACTTGATGTGTAGCTATTCTCATAGAAATAGTAGACCCTCAGAACCAGATGGGCATTTATAATAATACTAGTTTAGAGCAGCGGTTTTCAAACTCTAGTGTAAGTTAGGATTATTTGGGGAGCTGAAAAACAATCATTTGGAGAGCTTAAATCTACTTCTCTTAAACTTTACTGATTCGTTTTAGATCATCATAAGAAATATAAAAATATGACTAAGCTCTCTTAAATATGACAGTTCTTCAAATATTTCTAAAAATGCAACATGATTCCACTGAGTTCCAACATTTATGCATCTAGATAGAGTTACCATGTTCCTATGATGTGAAAGGTTATGTGATGCACATTAAATAAACTGAGGGTAAAATCTTCCAAGTCTCTTGCTACATTTTTACAGGACTTGTCCGCAAATTCAATCTTGGTCACTTGTATCTTAACATAGAAAGAACAGATATCCCAGAGAGGTCAAATTCAGTGCATTGCAGGAAAAAATTTTCCAAAGTTGAGCCCACCTGATCACAAAATAGGCAGTTTTAAGAGATGATGATCTCCCTGTCATAGGTATTAAATGAAAGGATGAACCTAGACTTAGAAGTATTTTAGGGGAGTTCATCTAGGATCAATTCCAGTTCAACTGTGTGACAGTATCCTCCTTTGCATGGGTCCCTTGATCTAAGTGGAGGCTGCACAAAAAGAATGGCAGACGGGACACACAAATGGGGATAATTTGTGAAGATTTTCTGTATAAAAGGACTACTGACAAAAGTGAGAAGGGTGTCGGGGACCCCCAGGTAGAACATGGTGACAGGAGAGCTGTTTATCATCCGTGTATCCAGAAGGAAAGTAGAGAAAGTAGTGACCAGAGCCTAAGAAGAGAGGGTCGTGAAGAGGAGGCTACCTGCACAGAAGTGGCCTTCTCTTGAAGAAGGCCACCAATCCCGGATGACTTCGCAACGAGGAAAACGGAAGCATAAATGCCCTGACTACATCCTCTCCTCTCATTCCGACCTCCTGCAGTGGCTCTCATTAGCTGAAGCCAACTAGAAGCCAGAGACATGGAGTCCATTGAGATCTAGCTCCCTAAGCAGAGAGCAGAGTGGAGAAGCAGGGAGAGCGAATCTGGATCCAGGAGATGCCCACCAAGAAGAGAAGACATTTGACCTCCCTCCTTTGGCCACCATTTGAATGCAAATCCAGCCTACAAATGGAATTCTTCATCTTTTTATTTTCCCCGTTGGCCTGGGGAAAGCAGAGGACTCAGGAATAGGAATGCATCTTTTGGTTACAATGCTTTGGCCCCAGGCATATTGTTCCACTAGTGAAACTATTCCGGGCAAATAGAAAAACAACAAGAAACGAAGCATTAGATCAGTCATGCTTTTTCTAACCACCGGCAGGCAATCAGACAGGGAGAGGCGAACGCCAACGAAAGAAAAAAGAGTAATTCTGCTACTGATGACATTTAGAAGTTTTATTCTTCATTTATTATCAAAAAGGAATATGTTTAAAAATGTATATGTGACCTTCTTAATCATAAATTTGAAAAGATGTACAGCAGATCCTTTGCTTCTATCTGAGTTCTGCTCACATTGCCCCAGTAGGAAATGAAAGGAAATCTGATAAGAGAGTAAACTTTAAAACTGTAAATGAGTATGTATTGGAGACGTTGATATTTCCTCGGGGGCAGAACTCCTAACCAATCTCATTCTATTCAGGGTAAAATAATATGAAGAGAGTTGTCTTTGGCACAAATCATTGGTTTCCAAAGGGATAATAATAATGGAAAAAAAAAAAAAGGGCCTTGCTGCCTCTATGAAAAATGGCATTTTACAGAAATGGTTGTGTAGCTCTGAATACCTGGATAAAAAGATGAAAAACCGAGCCTCTCCAAACATGTATTTAAGAATTGGACAACTAACTGAGTTGTAAAAACTAAAATAGGACATCCTTAGTATTTAGCCTATGGTTGACACTACGCGTTCATGGTGATGATGATGCTATACAATCATTAAAAAATGTATAGACAAGTGTTTCAGAAACATGTAAACCCAGCTACAGAGTGGAAACAGAGGGGCCGTAGAAGGAAATAAAACGCAAAACCACAGTTGGGGGAATCTATCTGTATTCTGTCAGAATTCAAAATTTAAGTATTAGAAAACCCTCTCAGTAATACAAGAAAAATCATATTCATTCCTAGAGCCACAGAGTTTAATTGATTCCTCTCTTTTTTTCCCCTGAAGAGAGGGGAGAATCCAAACCTATGAGAAGGGCATATGAGACCCTCAGACCATGGTTCCAAGTTTCAATTCAGCCTTATTTTCCATACATATCTCCTCTCAGGAAACTCTAACTACCTCATCTCCCTCCTGCAACCATGCATCAACACTCGATATTCCTTAATGTGTCCCCATTCTTCTCCACTGGTCACCTCCTCTTCATCCTTCAAGGCTCAGTGGCATTCCAATGAAACATGGGTTTGGGGGTTCCTTGAAACAGACTTGTGGTTTTTCTCTTCTTGGTTGACTCACCCACTGAAAAAACGTTTATTGTGCACCTACTTGTGCCAATCTCTGCTAGATATAAAAAGATCATCGTGATAAAAAACAGACATGACCCTGCCCTTCATTAGTCACAGAGACTAATGGCAAAGACAGGGGCTAAACATATTTACACAGAATAAATATAAAATCACAAAGGTGATACAAGCCAAGCGGGAGAAATATGTGGAACTATGAGAGAGCTAATAGCTGGTTTATACTGTGTCAGGAGATTGAGAAAGGCTTTGTTTCCATGTCAGCTAAGCACTTGACTAGTCCAATTGCAGTGATTCAACTATCCCAACCACTAGGGCAAGAACCTCTTGAATGAAGAAGGACTTTTAACTTCTCGCACCTACTCCAATGTCTCACTGAATATCTGGCACGTGGCCAGAGCTCGATAAATTTGTTGTACAAATTTATATTTAAATGTCTACAATCTCAAGTATAGAAGATTGTCATCCTACTCTGACTGCAAATTATAACCACTTTAAGAAAAGATGTATACAAGGAAAGAGGAAGAAAAACCTGAGTGAAATTGTTTTGTGACCTGGAATTCATATGCATATTTTTACGTATGCATATTTTTGGCTTACGACTTAGCATTTTCTTCCTGTGGTTGTCACAGAACTTGGGATGTTTGAAGAATTAATGGAATGTTCATATTAGTCAGGGATTTCCCTGTCAGAGCCCACAGAACAGACAAAGATATAGAATCTAAAAAAACAAACTCATAAAATAGTCACAGGATACATGAGATGGTCACATAACCCGTGGAATCCCGAGCTCCCTCAAGATTCAAGTACTTGTCGCTTCACAAATTTGGAATTTTCTTTTTCTCCATGCTCTGAGATTCTTGCCAACTGGGTCACACAATTTCACCAGCAGGGGGTACCAAAAGCTGGTAAAAAGAGAGCGTGCATAAGCCTATCCCTCTGCAGGTTCATTTCTAGAGCAGGAGAATGTTTTAAGACACAGCAATCAGAAGTTTACTACTTTGGAAAGGTGAGGACTATGTGATGTGGCTGCAGCTTTTAGCATTCTTTCTTCTAACAGATCGCTGAGGTTTCTCCAACCTTTGCTTGTCAGCTGAGTGAGGGTAGGTGGCTGGGGATGTGCCCATGAGGCCTGTGGGCCCTGTGATTTATTCTGAGCACCGCTCTTTAGAAGGGAGAGTGGCAAGTGGAATGGTTCAAAGGAGAGGACTGCAGGGCTCTGAAGGACTTTGAAATCATGCTGTGAGAGGACTGTCTGAAACAAACGGATCTTTCTCATGAAGAGGGATAGTGGGGAACGCTTTCTTCACATATCTGATGTCCGGCTCTGTGTGGCCCCAGGGGGCAGAATTAGAACCAGGTTGGCTCCACGAAGAAATTTCTAGCAAAGTAGATTTTTTTTTTTTAAAAGTTCCCAATGCCTGAATTGCCCTTACTATTTTTCTTCTTCTTTGGAAACCTTCTCTTCACCTATTAAGGCCCAACTCAAATGTCCTCTATTTATAGACATCTTTGTCTCTTCCTTAATGTGATTAGTTTCTTCCTTTTTGCTTAAGTTGTTGGAAAAATATTTAATGAGCATCTACTTTGTATCAGTGGCTGTTAGATGAAAAGAGACCATGATATGAAAAGCTAGAAACGACCTCTGTCCTGTTTAGGCTTTTAGAAGTAATGAGCTCCCTGTCATTGGAGGAGTTCAAGTAGAGACTGAGAAACCACCTGAAAAACAGGTGTTAAGGGATTTTCGCATCTGGATTCTGCTAAACCCTTGCATCTGTTCAGGGCTGAGAACAGGAGGCCCCAGCTCATTGAGGGAGAGTCTTGGGGGTTCCTCCTAGGGTTCTTCCCTGGATGTGAGAAGCCATGCCCTCTCTCCTGGGGAGACACTGATC
>NW_006442491.1:26679440-26723576 GCF_000325575.1 Pteropus alecto
CCATTTGCATCTCTGGACAGAAATTCTTAGAAAAACACAAAGATTGGAACCCTTGAGTCAGAGACATATTGTAGCCCCTAGGAGGTGGACAAGAAAACACACAGCTGAGGCTCTACTACGTGAGAAGCTGGCATTATACTCTGAAGCCAGGCTGCTGCAGTGCTGACATGATTGGATCTCTAACTGAATTTATGCATCAGAACTGGAAGGGAACAGAGCCTTCCTGTCATTTTGTAGAAGAAGAAACTGAGGCCTGGACAGAGGAGGGGCTTAGCTAAAGCACACAGCACATCGGTAGAAGCCACAGGCCCCAAACCTGCTTTTTGCCTGCCAGCTCAGGACTGCCATTCCAACTTTCCTCCATCTTTCTTTTCAGGATAAAACCAGAAGTACAAGTTCAGTCCATGAGACAAATGATTCTAGTCCTTTATGAATGCAGCGAAACCCTACTAACTCAGAATTCCTGTAATTGAGGCAGAGGCTGGGCTATACCACACCAGAGTCAGGAGTGTAAATGCAGATATGGATCTGTGCAGGGCTTAAAGGAGAACACACCGCTTTCTCTTATGTCAGGAGGCAGGCTGGGACAGCAGTTAACACACTGGCTTTGGTGCCAGACAGCCTGGCATCAAAACCTGGCTCTATCTCACACTCGCTGTGTGAGCTCTTGCAAGTTACTCATCCCTCTGCATGTCAGTTTCCTCCCGTCTGTGGAACACAGGTAACAGCAACGCTCCCCCGGAAGATGGTTGTGAGGATTAAACGGTAAGTGGCTAGCAAAGCATTTTTTTCCAGTACATAGTACGTAGTAAGCACCCAATAAATGCTCTTTGGTACAATAATCTTTTAAACATAGGAAACAACCATGTTAGTTTAAATGATCTCATTATGTATTAAATATGAATCCTCTGAAGCAGATGCCTTGAAGAATGGCTTTTCTCTACAAACACTCTTTGATGAATTAGAGCCACGTTTCTCAACCTTGGCTGCACAAGTCACATGGGGACCTTTAGAAATTACTGATCCGATGAGATTCTAATTTAATTGGTCTGGGGTGCGGCCTGGGCATCTGGGTTTTTAGAAGCTCTCCAGGTGATTATATTGTGTCACCAAGCTTGAGCACCTCTGGTGTAGAACCGTGGTCCTCCAGGTATGGTCTCTGAACCAGCAGCACCAGCTTCACCTGGGAATGTGTCAGAAATGCATTTTCTCTGGCCCCGCCCCTGACCTACTGAATCAGAAACTGCAGGTGACTAATAAGCCCTCTAGGCATTTCTAATGCATTTTAAAGTTTGAGGACCCTGATGTTGAAAGCCCATTCTTTACCTGGTCTGAGTAGTGAAGAGTCTTTATCATGTTTTATGAGTGAACGAAGGACCAGCAGTCAGGAGACCCAGGTGGCAGCCTCGGGTCTCCAAATAACTCACTGAGTTACCCTGGGCACACCTTTCACCTCTCTGGGTATTGATTTCACAACAGGGAGGAGTTGGCATCTAAGAGCCATGGCAAAAATTGATGCTTCTTAAATGAATGTTATTGGCCTCCTAAAAGATATGTTGAAGCCTTAATCCCTGGTACCTGTGAATGTGACATTATTTGGAAATAGGGTCTTTACAGATGTAATCACGTTAAGCTGCGGTCATTGGAGTGGACTCTAATCTAATATGACTGGTGTCCTTACAAGAAGAGGGTAATTTGGATAAAGACTCACAGGGAGAACACCATGTGATGACAGAAGCAGAGGCCAAAGTGATGCTGCTACCTGACAAGTATCATCAAGGATTGATGGCCACCACCAGACACTAGGAAGAGGCAAGGAAGAGTTCTACCAGGGCCTTTGAAGGAGTATGGCCCTGCTGACACCTAGATTTCAGACATCTATCCTCCAGAGCTACAAGTGATAAATTTGGTTGTTTTAAGCCATCTAGCTTGTGGTACTTTGTTACAGCAGCCCCAGGAAATAAAAATAATGACCATGAAACAATAAATCCTAAATTTATTTCATTTATTTAATAAACAGCTATATAGCACTATTCCATGCCAGGCACTACTTAAGGCTTTTACAAACACAGTGTATTAACTTCTTTAATTCTCTTAATAACTCAATGAGGTTGAAATGAAATCTCATCTCTATGAGATTAAAGAGCAAAGAGGAGAGAGTTGAAATAACTCATGAAACTCACTCAGGCTTTAAGACATGGAGCTGGGATTCAAACCCAGGCAGACAGGCTTCCGAATGTTTTCTAAGAGTCCTTGTTATGCCATGTTCATCCAGGGACTCACATATATCCACCCTTGTCTCCATCTTCCTCAGCTGGCTCCCTTCCTCTCCGCGTAAACACATTTTCACACACATACACATATATGCATAGACACATGCAGCCAGAAGGCTCACGTTCACACCCTTCAGGCAATGCACATCCTGTCTGCTCATTGCCTCTATTACCTCTTTGTTCCCATTCTGGAACATAGCTGGTGGGTCCTTCCTCTTCTACCCCCATCACTTTCATTTGTGGCTTCTTTGTGCTTACATCAGAATGGCAGTTATAGAAGCAACAGCAGCAAATCCTACAATTTGAACAGCCCAGGGACCTCAGCCACCATCTCTGTCACTTCCATCTCTCTGGCATCGTGTATGTGCCTCTGCCTGTCTGTCTCTCTGTTCGTCTCTCCTGCTCATCTTGCTCTCCGTGTATGTACCTCTGCCTGTCTGTCTCTCTGTTCGTCTCTCCTGCTTATGGCTGCCTCTCTTACTTCCTTGCCTGGATGGGCTCTTAACGTACATCACGCTCTTTTCTCCAAGGACAGAGTCAGATCCAGTCTGACCATCCTCTGAAGCTGGCAGGGGAACTAGCACAGCAGAATGCCTAAGGTAGATACAAGGTCCTCCTCCTTCTGGGCGTATGACCATACTACACTACACCTTGGATTCTGAAGCAGAACCTAGTGGGAACAGCATGGGCTCTGGAGCCAGAGAGCCTTGGTTCAAATCCTGGCTCTACCATTTACTTAGCCTCTTTATAACTCAGTTTCCTCATCTGTAAAATAGGAATAACTACAGAGAATTCTCACAACCATTTGCAGTAGACACTGATTTGTAAATATTATAACAGGGTCTGTCACTTATCAAATTAGCTCTATAAAAGCATTTATTAAATAACAGTCAATGAGAAGTGAATAAATGCTTCCCAGGAAAGTGAGTACAGAATCTATGGTTCAGACAGTGTGGACTTCCCTGAATGCTCTCAGGCCATGGAGCTCTGATCCCCTGGGCTAAGTCAACAGCTGTGGAAATACCACGGACTTTGGCCTCAGACTAACCTGGTTCTAACCAGCTGTGTAATCATGACCATGCATCCATCTCTGTGAGACTAAGACTCAGTTTCCTCATCTGTAAAATGGTATTTGATAAGCCCTCATTCACAAAGGTGCTATGGTGATTAGAAATAATAAGTGTAACTGCGCCAGCATGGTCTTTGGCCTATCACAGGCCCCCAGCAATCGCACGTTCTTTCTCGCCTTCTTCTTCACCCTGACAATCTGGATGCCTTTTTCCTTGCTTTGTTTTACTTAAATTTTGTGTTTGA
This sequence comes from Pteropus alecto, assembly GCF_000325575.1. Taxonomy (NCBI): domain Eukaryota; kingdom Metazoa; phylum Chordata; class Mammalia; order Chiroptera; family Pteropodidae; genus Pteropus; species Pteropus alecto. The sequence continues at coordinate 26,683,028 of NW_006442491.1, forward strand.
TCTGCTCCCTCACATGCGCACTCCAGAAAACCGAGGTAAATTACCTGTCTCCATTACTCTACCCATGCCCTGCTCATGTGACTGTGCACCAAGCCGGAAACTCAGGCATTCGCATTTCTCCCACGATACTTCCATCCTCAGTTTCAGGCCATGACAGATTACAGAATCTCGGATTCTCTTGGGTGCAAAGGCCATTGGGGTCCTCCAAGTCATTCTTCCACCCTAGCTTGGAGGCCTCTTGGAACAGCCTCAGCAGGTGAATATCCAGCCCCTGACTGCCCAGCCATAGTGACAGGGACCCATCACCTTTCCAGAAGTGCCTCTCCTTATAGGGAACATCCTCCTCTGAGCTGAGGCTGCCCCTAGGACTTTTACGATCTCTCTCTTATGGGGCATATCTTTCTTCTGTTTTGCATCTTAATCCTTTGCCTGTCCACTCTCACCACCCTTCATCATGTGAACTTATAAAATGTACCTTAGTTCATATTTGTATTTTCTCTAGCACGTAGTTCAGCACTTGGCACACTGTTGTAAAAGCTTTAAAAATGTTTATTGACTAAACGAATGAATGAAAGAAAGAATGACATTTTCAATTCCTTTATCATTGCTCTGTCCCATATTTGAGCATCCCCATGCCTTAGACTTGACACTTCAATCTATTTCTGCACGAAGTGTCTGTACTTGTGCAAGTCCTACTGACTATTCTACAAGTTGGCCTTTTTCGGCAGATGGTGCATGGCTGTGATTCTCAAAGTTGAGGGTGCATCAGAATCACCTAGAGTGCATGTTAAAACAGACATTGTTGATCCTGAGGTAAGGCCTGGAAATGTGTATTTCCAAGTCCTAGGAGATGCTGGGACTTGGTCTATGAAATTCATCTTCCATCCTCTTGAGGAACACATGACATTTATCTGCTGTCTTTTTTCCATCAGTCACTTCAAATCATATTCCCATCTCTGGCCCCACCCCACTCCCAGAACTGCTGATGGGCATAATGTACTCTTTAATCTAGGATTTCCATTATCCTGGGGTTTTATACTAATGCAATAATAATAAAAAAGGAAAAATGCATGTATTATGTAGCTAACAGTGTATAACGCAGCTTCCCTTATTTTAGGGGGTCCTCAGCCTTGGTACCGTTGACATTTTGGGTGGGATAATTCTTTGTCATGTGGGGCTGTCTTGTGTAGCACAGGATGTTTTAGCAGCATCCTTGACCTCTATCCCTAAATGCCAGTAGCTACCTCTTCTCCCAGATGTGACAATAAAAAAAATGTCTCTAGACATTGCCTAATGTCCCTGGGTGGGGTCAGAGGACAAAACTGCCCCTGGTTGAGAACCACTGGTATATACATACGAAGGTATGATTAACATTTAATATATACTATCATATGCCTGGTGTCTTGAAAACATCTGTAATCCTCACAGCAACATTATATGCTGGTGCCAACTTCTTTTGTTTTATAGATGAAGGATCCAAGGACTTCATAAACTCATAAAACAGGTAAAGGAACCAGGTGGGACTTGAGCCCTGGTTCTTCAGTCTGCAGAACACTACTCTCTTCCTTAGCCTGCTCTGCTCTTTTTCTTGAAAAGCATATGATCACTTACAGCCTCATAAATGTCTAACAATAGGGAATGGTTCAGTAAGTTATGGTGCATCCCCTGCATGGAATATTATGCAGCTATTAAAATGATGGAGTGCCATTAAAAATAAAAACTATGTAACAACATGGAAAAATGCTAACTGTATTACATTAACTTAAAAAAAAAAACCCCTAGCAAATAAAACTGTATCTACATTGTGATTATCACTATGAGAAACTATCTATTCTGATGTGTTAGATTGAAGGTATTAAGGATAATTTTCTTCTTTGATATCCATTGTTATCAGAATGTCTTTGCAATCATTATTTTTAAGTAGTAGCAGAGTAGCAAAATTCAAGAAATTCAAGATATTAGGTTTGCTATAGGTCTTTCTTCCATCCAAATTAGTGGAATTAAAAGCTTGTTTAATTTTTAATTTTATTAAATTTATTGGAGGCGACAATGGTTACTAAAATTATATATGTCTAAAGTGTACAATTCTATAATACATCATCTGTATATTGCATTATGTGTTCACCACTCAAAATCTAATCTCCTTCTGGCACCATATATTTGACCCCTTTATCCTTTCTACCTACCCCCAAATCCCCCTTCCCCTCTGGTAACCACTATACTGTTATCTATGTCTATGAGTTTTTGTTTGTCTCGTTTTTGTTGCTTTGTTTTATATCCCACATATGAGTGAAATCATATAGTTCTGGATTTTTTCGTCTGATTTATTTTGTTTAGCATGATATTCTTAAGATCTATCCATGTTGTTGCAAATGGCAGTATTTCATCTTTTCTTATGGCTGAGTAGTATTCCATTGTATATAGGTACCGCACCGTCTTTATCCAATTAGAGCTTCTTTAAATCCTCCAAGCAGGCAGGGGTTTAATATACTCTTACTTTACCCCCAAATAATGCTGTTGCACATATATTTCTGAACCAGAACATCTCCCCTGCACTGACCAGCTTCTTCCAAGCACAACAAGCTGGAAGTGCAGAAGAAAATGTCTCTGAAGGCATTGGTGTGGCTCTTTGGGGAGCCAGGGCTGTTAGGAACACGTGGTTTGTGAATAGCAGATGGGTCTGTCTGTCAGAGGGTACTCGCAGTGCACTGGTCTCATGAATTATGCATCAGGAGTGGTCGGGTACTCTGGCCCTGACGTGTGGAAGAAGCCTTGCATAAAGAACATCTGATGAACTGATTGGAATGTCAAAATGTCATTAAGGATAAATTAATGGATGTGTTACTTTGGCTGTAAGAGGCAGTGGCAGCAAGACAACAGACAGCCGGCGGGCTGTTCTCTAGCCCAAGACAGACGGCGTTTGCAATGGAGATTCATGGTCTTTATGCAACCTGAGGTGCTTTGCAGGGACAAGAATAAACAGAAATGCTCCAGCATTTAAGCGCCGTAAAATCACAAGCATGAGATAAATTAATTAGTGTACGCTAGGAAGGCGGCTGGTCTGTTTGCACTCCTGGGGAAAGCTAGAATGGATGGCATTGGGCTGGAGATGACAGGTCTCACCACCAGCCTCCTAAAGAAAGCAATTGAATTTAATGTGCAATCATAAACTGCAGCTGATGGAAAGATAAGTCTGGTCTGTGTTTGTTTTTTCATGGACATCATTTCCGTCTACTGTTTCAAGTTCTTTGTGTCTGTGAGTCAAGTGTCTCAGGTGACTGGGGAGACCTGGGGTGATTGCCACTTGCTTCTAATGCCATGGGAGAAAATCCTAGTACCTCAACATTGGGGACAGCTCTCAGGGAAGCCTTACTCTCCCTGTGGAATCCTAGATAGTAGATGATCCAGCCTCCTGTGATGGGAGGTTTACTACCTCCCATTCACCTTATTCTATTGTTAGACAAGCATTGTTAGAAAGTCCTTCTTTACATTTTCCTTACATCTTCCTCCTTGTAACTTAACAACAAGAAGAAGAACAACAGCAGCATCGACAAGAATAGCTCATGCTCATTGAACATTCGCTAGGTGCCAGGCACTGGGCTCTGGTCATTACAACTTTATCTTGTATCATCCTCACTTTCTGGTGTAGGAAACTGAAGATTAGAGAGGGTGAGAGATATGCTCAAGACCACACAACCAGCAAATGGCAGAGCCCAAATCCAAAGCTAGGCCTGCCTGAAACCAAGACTTAGCATCTTAACCACCACACAGTTCTAAGTCCCATAACCTCTACTCATGGAACACAGCCTGGCGTTTAGAGCACCGCAGATATAAGGAGGCAAGATGGATGGGAACCAACATTTTTGAGCCCACACTGGGCACTTTGCTAAGCACCTGGCCTGGGTTAGTTGACCTAATCCATCTTCCATGCAACAGCTCTTTTTGTGTGAAGTTACTATTTCTCTGGCTGAGACCTCTTTTTTCTTGCCTTATTTATTATTTATTTATTTAGTTTTGGTTCCATGTACATTTATATACAAAAATCAGTATTATTTCTATATATTAACAATGAACAATTGGAATATGAAAAAAGTACCATTTATAACAGCATTAAAAAAAATGAAACATTCAGGTAGAAACCCATTGAAACATGCATGGGACCTGCATGCAGAAAACTACAAGAGGATAATAAAAGAAAGCAAAGCAGATCCACGCAAATGAAGAGACCTACTATGTTCCTAGGGCAGAGGACTCAATATTAAGATATCGATTCTCACCAAATTGATCTACAGATTCAGTGCAAGCCCAGTCGAAATCTAGCAGGGTTTCTTGCAGATATCAACAAGCGGATTCTAAAATGCCATTGTACATTTATTTTTAAAGAGAAGGGGTGGAAAAAGCCTCTATACCTCAACTGTCCAGAAATGAAAGCTGACACTTGTTGTCATGTTAAACATCATAATCACCTGGGTACATTTTAAAATAGTTATTTCCCTATGTCTGGTGTAACTGAGTTTGAATGAAATCCTCTCCACAACTTTATTTGTAAGACATCATAAACAAAAAATCATGTTAAAGGGCAAAAGTTTCCTCTATAATATTAAAAGTGGGACTCAAGAGGCCTGTTTTAAAGAACACTAACAAGAACAACCCCAACCTTATCCATTCTTTAATCTTTGTCCTTATTTCTCCAGTGAAGATTAAAAAGTTTCATATAATTGTAAAAAAGATGAATGATCTTTCTTCCTGTTTGATTTTTGTCCTATTTATGCAGTGAGTATATTTATAGGAATAAAGTGGTTGGTACAGGTTTTCCCCTGCCCCCATTATAATTTGGAGCAATGGTTATAAACTTGTGGGTAGGCACCAACATAGAGCCTTATTCATTGCATAACTTATCTGGTCTCACAGAGTGTAATTCTTATCAGTTTTGCTACCATGTAAAGTAGCCTCCTTCAGAATCCTTGTCACATCCACTTCCCAATCCATGATAAGAACATAGCACCAGTGACTGGCAACTCTTTGGTCCATGGATCTGTTTCTTCAAGCAGCCTGTGCCCCTCATCAATTTGGTGAGCCTATCTTTCCTTACATTTAAGTAACACTTCCTCATGGGAGCAACTTGAAGATTTCATGAGATATCTATGTGAAAGTACTTTGTAAACTGCAAAACACAAGTAGACATAACACTATAAAATATAAAGCACGATAATAATAATTCTACATCTGCTGTGTCCCAGACATAGAACCAGATGTTGTACATGCACTACATTTATCTTATGCAATCCTGCCAAATACCCACACCAACCTTCCAAATTTGGTATGATGGTCCCCCTTTTACAGATGAGGAAACAGAGGCCCAGAGAAGTTTGGTTACAAAGTGGCAGAGTCCAGAATTCAATCCCAAATGCAGTAACCTATGCTCTTTCTGTCACAATACTGCTCCTAGGTTTTGAGTATTGTTTCCCTTGCCATTCAGAGCTAAAGCAAAAGCACAGTTTAATACCATTAAGGAGTGGGGGATGGGATTACAAAAGTATAATTTATTGAGCAAATTGCCCCCAGCCTGTGCACAGTTACAGTGGATGCATACACTCGGAATCAGCCATGGAACTCCTGGAAAAGCCTTAGATCCCACATTTTCATGGTAGCTTTGCTGTATAAAGCAAAGATAAGACAAAAGTATAGTATAAAATCTCATATCAACCATAACTGAGTTTAGATTTTTCACCAGAAGTTGTCCTCTTGGCAGGAGATGTCAAAATCATAAATGACATGGGAAGAAATAATAAGGTAAAATATAGACTATCTTAGCTTTTCTCTATTTCTAAAAAAAGAGCATTGTCGCTAAGATGTTTTCCAAAACAAAATAAAACAAGGCTTTCTTAGTCTTGATACTCAAACTGGTTTATAACCTTAATAAAACTATACTCTCACTCTTAAAAAAAACAAGTCTCCCATTAAAAACAGGGTATTGATCACACTAATCTTTCAATTTTTCCACTTAAAAGCCATGGGTGGTTGTAATACACCCAAATTCCCACCCTGGTAGGATGTTCTGCACAGTGGTTCTAAGCCATTGGAATGAAAAAGTGCTCCAGAAAGAAGCTCAGACAATGTTCTTTTATTCTGCTAAAAAGGCGATTTCATAAATGGAAGTACTGGGTTCCTTAAGGTTTCCTTGATGAAGAGAATGCTTATGAACAAATATTTCTCAGGAGACTGATCATGGCTGAGGGGTCTTTTACTCCTCATAGTGCACCAACACCACTCTGGGGAGTGATTGTTATGAGAAATTAAATTCTATTTAAAAATGAGCCTGGGGCATTATTGCTATTCATTAAACATTTCTACACATTTATGAACAGCATAAGGATTGACCATTTTAATATTTAAAGGAAGGGAAAGGCGCCGTCACGTAGCATTCTGTAGACTCTGTCCTCCAAACTCAGGTTCCGCCATCATAACCAAAGCCGTGTCTATCTGATGATCCCATGGGACCAAATTCTCAACTGAGTATCTGGGTTAAGTGGCCAGACCGAGACCTCATGCTAATCTTCTAAATGCCCATATTCCATGATCCTGGCATCTCGAACTTTCCCACTTGGGTGATTCTCAGCCATGGTTTCGGATTAGAATAACCTGGGAATTTTAAAATGTCTCGGCAGCATCTGAGACCAATGAAATTGGTTTATCAGTCTTTCTTTACAGGTTGTGGCTTGTGATCCCTTCATTACGGGGCTGCCCTCCCCGAACATGTAACAACTCCTCGAGCTCTGTTCCCAGGAAGGAGGCGACATTCCCACTGGGACTCTCCAGAATACAGTGGGCCCTCTGCATTCTGAGAACCATGCCTCTTTTAATTAAGCATTAATTCACTCTGATCTCTTTCCTTGATATCAGCAGGGATGGATGCCAGGAGGAGGGGTGGCCTACCCCAAGTATTTGGAGAAGAAAATTTGTAAACTTTAAGAGCCACCATCTTGATTGTTCTATTTCATTGTATTTGACAAATTCTTCTTGAATGTAACTCAGTTTAGTAGTCACAGCCTCTATCTCTCCACCTCCTCTGACACACTGCTATGTTCTAGCTCGACTCTACCATTTAATGGATAATAACAATTCCCTTGGGACCCACATTACAGTATTTAATTTCTTAAGATAACCCCATGAAGTGAGCACTATCTTTCCCATTTTACAGGTGGGAAATTGAAACTCAGAGAGCTTAGGATTTACAGCTGTTTTAAGTAGTGGAACTGGGATTCAGATTTTCTCCCTCCCCTATGAGTGTGTGTGTGTGTGTGTGTGTGTGTGTGCGCGCGCACGCGCGCGCGCGTGCACATGTTAAATAGTGAAGCCAAAGGAAAAGTGGATAAATGTGTTATTTCTGCAGGAAAACGTCTTGCATCTGTCCTATACCAGGTACCTTATCAGGCCTTTTAGCCATGGTATCTTTCCTCAAAGGAGAATCAGTGACTTTCTCGTATTGTCATGTTGTCACGGCTCCCCTGTCATGTATTTATACTATTATTTTGTAACTATTTGTTAACATGTGCAAGTTGCCTTTTAAGCTGTGAGTTCCTTGAGAGAAGAATATTTCTTTCTAAATACTTAATACCTAGCTTAGTGCTTAGCACAAAGGGATTGCTCAGTAAATACTTGTGAATGAAAGACTATGCCATTTAAACATCACAGCTCTTCTTAACTGCAGTGTTATCACCTCCATTTTATGGATGGGAAACTGAAGTTGAGATGGAGTTAAGTGACTTAACTAAAACCATGGGGCCAGAATGCCCAGGGCTCTTTTCTACATGGCACAGTCATCGATGTCTCGATATTTTGCTAAGTACCTCCAAGCCCAACCAGACAACCAGGTAAGAGGTGGGAAAGCACTTTGGAAGAGAGAAAGCAGTATATACAAACAAGATGTAATCATCATCATCAACACTGTCGTAGAGCTTAACTAAAGCACATCCTTCCATTAAAAGCACCACACTTAAACACCTACAAAGGCACTTTCCAGCTTGTGCATCTCAGAACTTCATCTTTGCTACAGCCCTAGCTGCAAGAGTCATTCCCACTCTGGGGATGCTTGCTGAAGGCAAATGTTTTCAGAATAAATCCATTCCTGCCCTGGAGACATATTGCTAAGGGGCATTGGGGCGGGGCACTTGGAAACCTGGTTCTCTCCCCTGGCTGGTTCAGCAAAAGGATCTTTCTATAGTCTCTTCTGTGATGCACCATGAGCTCCCCACAGGCAGGAGCTGTGTATGACGATGTGCACAGCCCTCGTGTCCAGCACAGGTGAGAAACAAATGTCTATGAATGAAGGATTATGCAAGGAAAGACTTTGCAGAGTTTCCTTATCACCAGTGGGCAACAAAGTGGCGACTCCAATTAGTTGACATACAGAGTGTCCACAGGCAGTGATGTGTGCATGTGCAGGGGAGAGGCATACCTCATGCTCAAATCTACTGGTCTCCAGTGGTCAAATGGAAGAAGAGCCAATGGGAATGTCATAGTTTGCATTCCCTGAGAACTAGAGATGGACATGTGGGAGATGAATTAGGGGGTAACACCTGTGGATGGAAGGAAAGGGAAGAGAAGGGGGAAAGGCAGGCATAGGGGACGCTGAATGGCAATGTAGCTGCAGGGATGGCTTGAGCCAACCCCATGGGAAGCCCTGCAGCAGGGGTGACTCTTATTGGGTGACCTTGGGGAGGCAGCTGTGAAGGGCAAGGAGTCCTGAAGGGGCTGTTAATCAAGAATTGTCTGCCAACAGCGATTCTGGAAATTAGAGGAGTAACCTTCATTCCTGACGTTGCGACATCCTCCACAAGAACTTCTCTTTTCCACCCCATTTCAGTAGGTCGCCCTTGTCTGTCAGCAGAGAACCCCCAACACTTTCTTTTATACCTTCTTTACAGTTCAAATGTGTTTACAGAATAGAAGCATTGAGAACAGACAGACACTTTCTAAGCCTCGAGACATTCTGAATACCTGGTTGGTATTAAAACAAAGTATAAACTCAAAATCAAAATATACACATCTTTTGCCACCTTTGGAAGGGAAATACTCATTTCTATCTGACCCCAATTAAGGTGACAGATTCTGACTTGTAAGTTTGCTCTGTTTGGTATTCATGACCGATGTGTTTAGACTCTAATTCAATAGAGTAAACAAGAAAGCATCCATTCAGTCACAACCCCTCTCCAAACCTATCTGTACACATGATGTATCCGGTGCATTTATATCTATCTTATCGCAGCAGCATTCATTAGTTTTACACATTTATAATTGTGACAACGGAAGTACAATATTTAGAAACCTAAAACCAACGTAAAATTACAAATTAGGTGATCTGAAAGCCCACCATCACCATATGCCAAAATAAACGAAAATGGATATGAAATAACATCTAGAGAATGGAATAATAGAACTCAATAGGAGATTGAAAACATGGAGGGGGCATCAATGTTCTTATGATGCCTGATTTGTTCTGGGCCCCAAACTAGTCACTGGGAAATGAAAGATGAAGAATACACAGTCCCCACTGATAAGGAGACAGATGTGCAAACACACCAAGGGCAGTATAATCTGAGAATGGTTCGTGCATGAGTGGATGAATACAAGGTGAAGGCAGTAACAAAAATAGGAGCCCAGGACTATGCATATGATCTGTGGGAGTTGGGGAGAGCCACCTAAATAAGAGAATAACACTTTCCCTTTTTAAAAGATATTGGAATTTACCAGGTACCGAAGGTGGATAGACATACCAGAAAGAGGGCATGGCAAGTTCAAAGGTGCAACACAGAGAAAAAGACAGTTCTAGCAGGGTGATGTGAGGACGAGAGAAGTTATTCCCAAAGCCGGCATGCAAAATAATCATCTGAGATGTGTTAAAATGCAGATTCCCACGCCGCACTTTCAAAGGAAATGAGCAGATCTGGGGGTGGGGCCCAAGGATCAGAATTCTCACCAACGTGTTCCCCTTGGCTGAACGTGGCAGCCGCCTCTGACCTGCCTTCCTCGTAGTGCTGTAGATGTTCACCTGTCGATATGTTTGCTGTTAGCTTTTGGTAATTGATACTTATCATTTTTAAATGGTTTCCTTCTGTTTCTATTTTCTCTTCCTTTTTATTTGAAGTGACTGATGAATTGCATACAATTTTTTATGAGTTTCTCTTGGTATAATCACTTCAAATTCCTCTTTACATGTACTGAGGCAATGATATTTGATTTGCAACAGTCTATGATGTGAAAAGATGTCTGCATTTGAGCGAAAGAGGCAGTTTCTTTCTTTCGTTGAGGACCTGCTGTACCCTAGGCCTAGGCAGTTTCCAAACATTATCTCATTGAGTCCTGGCAAGATCTCTGTGAGATACACATTTTTTTTTTAAGCTCCACTTTACATATCAGGAACCTGAAACTCAGAAAAAGTTGAGTGGCTTGTCCAAGTCACAGATGCTGAACTGGAGCAAAGGTTGCCTTCAAGCCACAAAAGCAAAGGCGGGTACAAGGTCTGGATTTATCTAAAAATTATTGCAATTTGTTTTCTTTTTAAGAATAGATCATCTCCCTGTTAACTTTAGCCGTTATGTCTTTTAATTTCATCTTGTTCTTTCATTCATTCCACGTAGATTTACTAGGCTTCACTGAGCATGTTGGGGGCACCGTGGGGGAACACCCCAAATGAACAAGAAACAGCCTCAAGAAGTTTGCTCCTGCCCAGGATGACAAAGTAATTGCGGTGAGAGTTGGGGGAAAAGGCCATCCCCTCAGGTGGAGATGGTCAGGGAAAACTTCCTGTGTCTGACCTACACCTTGAAGAATAGATAGATGCAGGATTTGAATATGCTGAAATAGGGAGAGAGGGGAAGGAGACAGAAAAAAGCCCAAGAGTTCCAGAGTGTCTGCAGACGGGAATCAGCTCAGATCACTGTTTTCCACCTCTGTGACACAGGTACAAGGCATTTGTCCAAGGCTTAGTGAGACAGTTAAGTGCTCTCTCTTTGCCAGAACGGTTGGTAAACACCTTAGTGCTTTTACAGGATCTACTACGCTAAACTGTCTGTTTGAAACAATTATTGTGTCCATCACACACCTTGAGCTAAATTAACCTGTGAATACACGTCAACTCTTAATATGTTTTTAAAAAGCAGATAGTGAAGTTGTTGGGTGTTGCTTTACTATAGAAAGGCCAAAAAGAGTTCTAGAGAAGCATTTCTGTCAGCTCAGAATACGAGGAATAATAGCTGCTATTTATAAAACACCTACTTTGTGTCAACCACACTATATAAACTCTCTCTCATCACTGCTCATGAAAATGCTGGCAAGTCACTATTGTTATCACCATTTTTCAGATGAAAAAACTGAAGCTCAGAGTGGTTCTATGATAGTTCAAGGTCAGAACAATTTGATAGAACAATTTGACCTAGCATTTATGATCTAGATCTGACACCAAAACTCACATTATTCTCATTTTTGTGTGTCCTGGACAATGAAGAACCTCATTCTAGATTCTCCTGTGTCCCTGGGTCCCTGGATCCTTCTGTCTATAACTCTTTTTATGCTGCTCTTTGGTGCTCTTTGGTCACCCTTCACTCTAACCCCTTGGGAACCTCTGATCTGGCAGCCCATTACTTTCGGCTCTAACCATGTGGCAAATCCCCAGGATAGCAAAAACAGGACTGTCTCAAGAGCCTCCTTGCTAGCCAGAACTAGCTACCACTTCTTGTCCCTAGCAAGGTGCCGATGTCCATGCACAAATCAGAAGCTCTACAGGCAGATGGACTTGACTTGGAACCCTGGCTCTCCCGCAGCCTGGCCAAGTACATGGTCCAGGCAGGAGTCCCTCCATCTCCTGAAGAACAGGGTTTAGTGAAAAGGATGAGTAGAACTTGGGGGTATGTAGTCCTGTGTTCAAACCCTAGCCCTGCCATATCCTGGCTGTGGGATGTAGACAAGTCCTTAAACCTCAGTCTTAACGTCTAAATGAACTTGGCAAGCATTATATGAACCTAGCATACGGTAGCACCAACAGGTAATTCTTTTCAACTTCTGCCTCTTCCTAGGCTGGTTCAGGTGTGCTTCATTCACCTTTGTGTCTGCAACAGCAAACACAAGGTGCAGATCACAGTAGGAGCTCAATAAATAGGGTGAATCTTGAACCCCATCCTCTCCCTATCTCAAAAGTCTAGGGCAGGGATTGCAAACTATGGCCCTCAGAATGAATCTGGCCCACTATCTGATTTTTTAAGATACATTTTACAGGAATATATCCATGCTCATTCATTTATATATTGCTTATAGCTGCTTTTATGTTATGTCAAAGTTCAGTAGATGCTACACAGTCCATATGAGACTGTAAAGCTAAAGATATTTACTCTGGATTCCTAATAGAAAAAGTTTGTACCCCTGGTCTTGTGTACAGGGACTTTCAATGCTGGGAGCCCTTGAGGGTCTTTTGTTTGAAAAAAAATATTCCCCTGCTCCTCCCCCACCCACACTTTCTTTCCTCTTTCTCTGGTTTATCTCTTTTCTCCTTAGCTCTCTTGGCCATTACATAACATCTATACTACTTTCTTTTCTTTTATATGTTGTTTATTTTCTATCTACCCCATTAAAAACCTCCATGTGGGCAAGGATTTTGTTTGTTGTACTCTTATACCCTAGAACCTTGACCAGTGCCTGCCACATAAATGGGCACCCCACAAATATTTCTTGAATGAATAAACATGGATTTTATGAAAAAAATTGTTCAGCTAAAGTATGTTGGAGGATTTCTGTTTCATGGGCAATTTTGGGGCTTTTAGATGAACCAAATGGCCCTCCCCCAACCTCTTTGAGGAGGGCATTATTTTTTCTATTTTATAGATGAGACAACTGAGACTCTGGTTAAGTCAGTGCTTCTCAAAGTTTACCATGCATGTGAGTCACCAGAGATCTCGTTACAATGCAGGTTCTGACTCAGGAGGTCTGAGCTGGGACCCCAGGTGTTGTGGTTCCAACAAACTCCTGGGCGATGCGAATGCTGCAGGTCTATGGACCATGCTTTGAATAGAGAGGGTTTAAAGCACCCACTCAGGGTCTGTACCTAAGGCTCAGCAGGGTGGGGTTTTGAATGTGGAGATCATGGAGGTCCTTCTCTCCTTTTTGTTCTCACTTCTCCATCTCTACACACATCTCTCAGTCCTATGGTCTCACAATACCTGATCCTCCACCCATCCTAGGCTACTCCCTGTCCCCCCAAACTTTGCCTCCAAACCTTCCCTTCCATAGCCACCATCTTCAGCATCTTCAGCCTGTTCCTTCTGCATAGGCTCCTCAACTTTACCTATACATGTGTCCAGGACTTTCTGGCCCTTCAAGTGGGTAATCTCATATTTCACCACTGTTTTAGGGTCCAATGATTAAAAAGAAGTATTCCTCTTCATAGACCCCAGATAGGTTGGCTACCTTTACAATCACTACCCATGACCTGCACAAATGACTAGTGATGGCCAAATGTCAGGGCTGTGCCCACACCTTCCGCCTCCATTTCTCCGCAGCATCTCTGCTATTGTCAATTCCTCCTTCTGCAATGCCTTTCTCCTCACACTTCTTATGGTTCTTTTCTTATTTCTCTGTCTGCTTTTCCAAGTCTTCTCTTCCTCTGAATCTTTAACCATGGTAGGTTCTTGAGCTAGCATGAGTTTCACATTCTAGGGTCTGTGACCTACAACTCCAAGTTTGTACCAATTGAAAGGCCCTTATGCATCAATGCACCTTGAACTATAAGTACCTGTATAACTGTCTCCTACGCTCCAACACTGGTCATGTCTGATTTCATCAGAGCACAGAGCACAATGAATGGTATGAAACAGGCAACCAAAAACAGTGCTATATACACTGGCTAACAGATTGCGGGGGTGAAGTGCCCAGAGGTTGTGATGGGTCATTCCATGCCCACACCTACTGTGGAACATTGATGCCATAAGAACTCCAGGAAGACCAAGGAGCTCCCAGGAGCCACCACTAGTGCCCTGACCCCTTATGGTTTCTGAAAGGGGAGAGAAAGAAAAGTAACATTTCATGAGTGCCAACTTTGTGATAAGCACTTTACAAAGTCATTTGATTCCCTCTTCAAGGTAACTCTATGAGTTAGGCATATTGTCACTATCTTAGAGCTGAGAAATGAGGCTCAAAGGGTTTAGAAAATTTGATCAAGTCTGCCTAACTGGTGAGTGATGAGGATGAGACTTGAACCCAGAGCTGCATGATTCTTAAAGCTCATTCTTTTTCCACCAAAGCAAAAATACCCCATGTCATTTCATAGTTTTATCCCTTTACCAATGCTGTTGCCTCTGGTCAGAATTCTTATTTCTTCAGTATGAGTAACTATGTCTCTAAAAGCACTGATATCTATCCTCTACCCCATTAAAAATTAGTCACCCAACTAAGTGCTCTTCTACCACAGTACATATAGACACCTCTCAGTCGACACTTCAAGTATTTGATTTTATGCTAGTCTCTCAGGTAGACTCGAGAACTGTTAGGGTGAAGCTCAAAGTCTTGGTCATCTCTCCAGCCACAGTGTCTGGAACATAATGTGCATATTCAATGCATGTCTTTCAAATGAATGAATAAAGAAAGTTCCCTGGTACTTCTGGTGTTGGTGGTAGAATTCCATTGGTTTCTATCTAACACGAGAGTAGTGGTATCAGAATCTTATCTGCTCACTTCTGGGGCCTATTGACCTGTGGACATAAGCACTGAGTAGAGGGGGTGGAGGAGGCTTTTGCTAGCTCCATCTTCATCTGTGAAGGCTTCAGCAGATGATCACTGACAGACATGGCCTCTCTCACAAGGCCGAGTTTCCCAGGGGTAGGGGACAGCATGCAATGACGGACAACATACTTCACATGGAGCCAGGTATTCTGAATTTTAATCCTATCTTTTTGTTAACTGAATATATGACTTGACATACCTCTCTGGACCTCAACTTTAAAATATGGAAAATGCATATTAGGAACATGGGACTAATTTGGTGGTTTTCTAACATTTCATTACCAAGGACCTATTTATGGAGTTTTTATACTTTACCCTTATGTTTTGAAAATGTCTGGTTTACTAATGAGAAATACCATCATCATTTATTTAGAAAGTGCAATAAAAAGTTGACAGGCAATCAGCCATCTATAACTACAGACAAAATGCATTGACAGATGAGATAACTAACGCTAAAATCAAACTGAGATAATTCCAGCTCAAAGCAAAGACATTGGATGTCACCTGTGAAGCTGTTTCTAGATAGTATGATTCCCTGTAGACTTCCCAAAATAGTAGAAACAGCAAAGGAATTTCTTTCTAACCTTTGAGACCCTTGGGTTACCTGTCCCCCAAGTGGACACAAATGGACTCTGAAGTTGCTGAGATCTGTGATTTCATTTTATGTGAGCAAGTCTTGCAGGAGGATTAGGTTGACCTCTCGCTGGAATTTGGGGGTTTCTAACGAGAAATTTACACTGAATAAGGAGAAGCAGCCCTCTGCATCTCCAAAAATAGAGTGAAAAAATCCAAGATGGCAGAAACACAACAGACATGAGCAATGACAGTGTATTTTCAAATGGAAAACATCTATGCAAAATAAAAACTTTGGGGTTACAGATGATTTAGACAGAAGTGAATATGAGAAACCAACAGACACTTGGTTGGTGCGGGAAATGCATGCTACAGGTTCCCTTACAGGGCATGAAGCAAAGTTAACCCCAGGTCGATACTTACAAGTAATAGGAGTAGGAATAAGCATTTCTTCTATATATTGATGGGCAGTCAGATGAAGGAAATGTCCAAAAAGGGGGAAAAAGAAAAATAAACAAGAATTAGATTGATATGAAATCTTGATTCTTAGAAATGCACATAGTATTTCAGCATCCCTAAGCTCAAGGAGATGTACGTTTTTCTACCAGTCATCTTCTCTGAGAATCAGATAGTTTCAGAGGTAGAAAAATGAGAGAGACCTCTCCTATGATGGAGAAACTCACTACTAACAGAAGAAGCCACATCTCATGTTGGCTGTTTCAGTTGTTTGAAAGTTATTTCTTATGGTCAACTAAAACTAGCTTCATTATAATTATGGGTTTTTCATATTGGGTCAGATTTCTGTGGCCTTCTAGAACTAGTCTACCACTCTACTACATGACAGTGATCTCATGATCTAAGGAAAACCATAATGACTTCTATTTTCTCTGTTTCGGTTCAAGTCACACCAGACTCTATTTAGTAAGGTCATGCCAAAAGCAAGAAAATCGTATAGCTACCATCCAAGATGGCTCCCCAATGATCCACACTTCCCAATCCTCATGGCTATGTGTAGTGTCCTCCCATTTTGAATCAGGGCTGGCCTTATATGCACAATAGAATGTGATAAGAGTTACCTTTTGGGATTTTCTAGGATATGTCAAAAAGAAGCCTTGTAGCTCTGTCCAGGTTTTTGCAACTCTCACTTAGAACCCTGAGTCTCCACATAAGAAGTCCAAGTATGCTGAGGTTGCCATGCTAGATAGACCATGTGGAGAGACTACATAGAGGCCCTCAGACTGCATGAAGACAAAGAGATATCCAGGTGCCCCCCATCTGTCCCAGCCCTAGACAACTAAATTATGCCAACTGAGGCCCTTGATATCATGGGACAGAACCAAGTCATTCTCATCAAGCCCTGCGAAAAGTACAGATTCATGAGAAAAATAAGTCACTAAATTTCATGGCTTATTTTTAAGCTATGAAATTTCAGGGAGTAGTTTGTTACATATCAGTAGATAACGAGAGCAAAATTCAAACTTCACGAAAGAGCACTACACTAAGAGGAATTCCAATCTTCAGTCTGAAAAGACTACAACTTGAAAAATGATCTGTGCCTTCATTTCCTTATCCTATCCTTAGATGAGCTGAACTATTTGAGTGGTTTCCAAACTGTGTTTCCAGGAGCCCAGAGGTTCTGCAGAACAGTCTCCTTGTAACAGGGGATGAAGATACTAGGCAGGTAGGCCCCACTATCTGCCAAAGTCAGAGTTCTTCCATTTTTATCTATTTTATAAATTGCAGTTTCATTTAAGATTTCACATGACTAAGAATTCCACTCTCCAAAAGAAAGTTTGAAAAAATAATTGCCTGCAATCTTTTTCTGATGTCCCTTCTAGCTCTTGGTTTCTGAACAATAAACAACTCAAATAATTTCATGATTTTCCCTTCGTAATAACTTTTTATGTTCGGTATGAAAATAAGTAAGAATGCTTTTATTTTACAGACTTAGTTATACTGACACTAACTGGTACATTTGTAGATTGAGAAAAATTGCTGAGTAAACCAGGTTCCCAAATATCCATCTGAGTAGGCAGGAATAGTTCCTTCCCTCAAGATATTTAGTTAATTGCAAACGTTATCCAATTTGCTTGGCACAGGAAGATGTGGTAATTATATCTGCAAAGTGGGAACATACCCTCAGAGCCTCAAATCTCCCCCTCTCAAGTAGGAACTGGCCAAGGCCCCCATGGCAGGGCCACTTCTAAGCTTCCTCTCATTTATCAGGAGAGTCCAACTTTTTAGCTTCAGAAGGAAAGTGACTTTGAAACCCAAGAAGCCATGACAGAAAGGAAGTCCCAGGTCTCCTTGGGAGACTGAGCTGGGGAAAATGAGCCACAGTGCAGCAAGATCTGGTTAATATCATAAAACTGGTCAATATCTTGGGCCAAATGAAGAGTGGTCCTGGATGACAAAAGGGGTGAAGAACTCTTGACTGTGATGGATGGGAATGGGAAAAGCCTAAGGAAGTAATCAAATTCCCTTTGCCAACCATACAGATCAGCACTATAAGGAGACCATTCCTCTTCGTCATTGCTGGCCCTGTGGTCCAGTGCCTGGAAATGTGATTCTTCGAGGACGGCGAGTTCAGGCTCCATTTAATGAAGATGCATATATTCTCCATATTGTCAAGAACACTGGGCTGAGACTCAAGAGGCCAGTGTTCTGATCCCAGCTCTTTGACTTGCTCGCTGTGACACCTTGGGTAAGTTGATTCTTTCTCCTGGACCTTTGTTTCCTCATCCATGTAGAGAGTTAATGGCACAAATAACTGCGAGCTTAAACAGCTTTAAGAATGAAAATATGGTATACCTTAGCATCCTAGTACTACTGTTTGCTAACTGATGATCTTGAGCAAATCACTAAATATCTTGAGTCTCAGTTTCTCCTTCTCAAGTTTGGGGGCAATAATTACCTATTTCCAAGAGTCACTGTGGGTATTAACACTAGATTATATTAATTTAAATTATATTCAAATTATATATAATATATAAAGTATTAGAAGTAAATTATATAACTCTAACTTAATATTAGAATATATTAATCTGAATAACTAAAATATATAATAGGGCTCAATAAAGGGAAGATATGCCCCCACCTAGTTCACAGATATAAGGTTTACTGCTTTTTTACTCTGGTGACCAGGAACTAAATGTTCACCTCTTTAGAAATATTAAAATAGTAATAAAATAAAAATAAATATTTACATAGTTAGGCAGTGTTCTCAACTCTTACCATGCATTAATTCATATATTCCTCACAACCGCCCTGACATGTAAGTATTACTATCACCCCAACTTCACAGATGAGGAAACGGAGGCAAAGAAAATTAAGAATCTTGGCTAAGATCACTTAGTAACTGTATTTGATAGCCACCGGGCTCTGAAGCTCATGTTCTTGACCACTAGCCTGTGCTTCCTTGGGGAAGGAAGGAAACGGATGTGTGTTGAACAGTACTGTGAGTCGGGCAGTGAGATAGCACATGCTTATCTATTTTAATCCACCCATAACCCCACAAAGCAGGCATTATTCTCATTTTCACTTGAGGGATCTGAGTCTCTGAGAGGTCACTCTTCACTAGGTCTAAGGTTTTGTGTGTTTTGGACCAACTACAAGACCTCCATCCCGAGCCAGGATTTCCTCACTGTCAGCAGTTCCAGGCTGCACTCTGCATTCTAGACCCTCTGGCTTTTCTGCTCTCAACCTTCAGGATTCACCTCTGCCTGGGTGACCTCCTCATGACAACGTGTTTCCTTAATCTTCAAACCATCACTTCTAGGTAGCTTCTCTGAGTTATCCTGTTTGTCACCAAAATCCAGCTGCTATCCTGATGCAGCTTCAGAGCAACTGACAAGCTTTCATTAATTGAGTACCTTTCCCCAATTAAATTGCAAAGTCTTCCAGGGCAAGGGTTATAGTTCTTTATTCTGTGACCAAAACACAGTATACATGTGTGTTTTCTCTAAGGCTTGAAAAAGATTTACTGAAGGTCTAAATTTACAAGGATACAGTGGTATTGCTGGTAACAGATTGCCTGAGATCAAAAATCCTGAAGAGGAAGACAGCTGTGCTTAGGAAAAAAAAATCACTAAACCCTAAAATTAATAAATCACATACTGCAGAATCTTCTTTTCAGCTGGCTGACAAGACTGACTTGAGACACATCTTCTCTTTCTTGTTCCACACTATTTAAACAGGACTAAGTTCTCCATTTAACCACCCATTTGACTATCTACCCATCCACCCAGCTCGTAAACCCACCCACCCATCCATCCATCCATCCATCCATCCATCCATCCATCCATCCATCCATCCATCCAACCATCTATTCATCTACCCACTTAACAATCTATCCATCTGCCTATCTATGTAGCCCATAGACCCATGCACTCATCTTCATGGAGACACTCATCCTGTATATCTCCATGCAGCCCTGATTCTATACGATCCCACATTCTAAGAAGCCCAGTTCAAACAGCCAAAAGTACTACATAAAGAATTCTAAACTTGAACTTGCATCTTTTCGCAAACTGTAAGAAAATCCTGTTTGTATCACCCACCAGCTTCTCATATCCCTTTCTGTAACCTTTCATTTTTCAACATCTCCCCACCCATTACAAAACGACCAAGCGACAACAACAAAACATCCGTCAGGATTTGCTGATTTTTTTCTCCCTCTCTCTTCTCTCATGTCTCTTTCCTCCCTTGTCTTATGACTGTAAATTGATTTCTTTCTTTTATTAAGTCCTTCTCTTGGTCCTCTGTACCTCTAGCCCATTCTCTACCTGCTTTCTAGTTCAGTATCACAATAGAAAATCCCTAACAGCAGAAGAAAAACTCTTTGGAGAGTGACAAGAAAGCTCTAAGGCCAGTGAGAATGAATGCTTCAGGGTAAGAAGCTAAGGACATTTTAATTTGCTTTGGGAACATTTGGTCATAGTTTAGTGAAGACTTTGAACCAGTTGGATCCTCTAGGAGCAGAGAAAACCATGCCCACGTCCACAGAGGTTAGGGAGAAGACCCAGCTCAGGCCAGGGGAGGAGATATAGCTGGTGCTCAGCTTCTGAGAGCTCCTGGATCCAGGAACTAACTGTGCATCCTGATGGGACTGAAGAGATGCTGACCCTGGGATCCTGAGTTGTGATGATGTGCATAATTTAGAGAAGGTTTCTTTAATATCACTTTCTTTTAGGTAGCTGTGAACAGTGTTCTGGCCAGCAGTAAGTTAGTGACAGAGTCAGCCAAGGAAGTTTTCCCCATAAGAGGCAAAGGAGCCCACTAAACACTTCACTGGCCTTTGGGCATCTCTAGACATGAGAAAACACTGTAAGTCAGTGGAAGAATTACAGGGTTATGCTTAATTTCTTTTTTCTCCCCCTTTATCTTTCTTCTCTCCTTTTTTTTTCTTTTCCCTTTCCCTTCCCCTTTATCCATCAGTCCATTATTACTGTCAACTAGTTCAGCAAAATGTTGTATTTTCTACGAAAGATACTGTATATGTAAACACTGATCAGCAAATTCCCAACTTCTGCCCACTGCCACAACACCTGAATTTTGCCTGTTGGGGAAAAATGGTGATCATGTGATGCCTGTTGCTTAGGTCTGATGGATAATTTTGATAGAGGTGAAAGATAAAGATACACAGAAGATTTTAAAACCACACAAAGAACTCAGTTTATACTTGTTCCCACCCTGGAAACAGAAAGTCCTTTCCTCCCTCCCAAAGAGTCACACATTTCAGAAATAGCTGTTGAGAAGGAAGCGAATTTTCTTCACAAGCTCACAGACGATGGTGACGTGGGTTAAGCCAGGCTTTAGAAAGAGCAAAATTGGAAGAG
The DNA here is from genome assembly GCF_000325575.1 of Pteropus alecto. Taxonomy (NCBI): domain Eukaryota; kingdom Metazoa; phylum Chordata; class Mammalia; order Chiroptera; family Pteropodidae; genus Pteropus; species Pteropus alecto. The sequence goes on from NW_006442491.1 coordinate 26,704,207, forward strand.
CATATCTGACTTCCAAATCAGTGGCAAAGAATGAGAACATTTCAGGTCTTTCAGAAAGGAATGCAATTCTATTAAATTGGTTACTTTTTTTTCAGGTAGACAATCCAAAACTCACCTCTGCCTCCAGTGTGTCTGTCACTCTAAGAAGCATGACAATAACCTTATATGTGCAATGTGCTTACTGCCCCCAGAGAAATCAAACCTCATGTTCAACCTCATCTAATAGCAGCTGACTTGTCACTGAGACGTTCAATATAGCCACATTTTATGGATGACAGTGATGATATGACAATGAAGCGCTGTCCTTAACCCTTTGGGGGCTCTTGGTCCCCAATATTAACGTAGTACCATCACTTCCCCACTAGCCTCTCCAACCAGAAAATCAGTAGCTGGATGAGGACCTTAACTCCTCATTCTGCTGGGAGCCTGGGGGAAAGGAACGATCTTGTTAGATAAAAGATCTCAAGAAAAGACAAGGCCCTACCAACAAGATATCTTGGCCAGAGAGGGGACTTACTGATTCCGAACAGAACCATGAGAGACTCAGGGACTTTCTGGTACCAAAATGGCTAACAGAAGGCTGACTGCAGGTATGTGAACACTAGTATTTCTGACTCTCTGATGGCTGGAAATGGGGACATCATAACTAATTTTTTCAACTTTCTGCCTTTATATTCATGTGACTCCTTAGGTAGAGGATGGACTCTGTCTTTGGGGCATTCTGTCCATTTGTTTTGGTGGGAATAAAAATTTGATGAGCATGTTTTTTTTCTGCAGATGGAAGCAAGTCCCTGGTCCCTGTTATTGGGCTTGCCCTGAACTCTGTGAGTAATCAAACCCAGAGCTTCAGACTGAAGTGTCAAGTAATTTGTTTAATAATACGAAAGTCTCTTTAAATTGGCGGCAGGGAACATCACAGCACATGTTACTGTAATATAGATAAATGTTTTGTCTGCTCTGGCCGATTGGGGGAGTGGGAAAGTGGAGACCAAGGTGGGGACCGTGGCATTGAAACTGAGAAGACGTGGAAGTGAGAGGTAGGCACGTCAACCTGGCGCCAGTCCAGGGACTAAGGAGAGGTGAGCGGTAGGACTCTCTGTTTAGAGGAGTAACCAGTGCACTGTTGGGACAGTGACAGTTGATGCTCATCAGCTTTCTCTGGTGGATATTGCCTTCCCCTCTCTGCAACTCCCTTGTTTTATCCCCAAGTCCTGTGAGTGTCTAATAAACAGAAGACGGTAGTGTAGTGAGAAGGGTGAAGCACTACTTTCCTGCATCTATATTTCTGGGCTCATCTGTGTTCTGAGAGCTCCCCAGTTATCTCAATAACATGACCAATCCAACAGAGCAGTTAAATCTTAGAAGACTCATTTCATGATACAAGGAATCCCACGGCACATCAAGGTGGTCCAACAATAAGAATCACTAGCCCCATATGAAACTGACCACCTCAGGAACACTCACCAAGCGAGCAGCACATACACTTTAGTCACCAACACGATGAGCCACAACTGGCCCGAGTACTTCAAGACCTCCACAATCAAGGGCAGTCGGTCCTTGCCCGGGACCAACAGAGCAAGGACCTGGCCGTGCGGCAGAGTTGGGGCCACCTGGGGTCAGCAGATTCCGCAGGGCAGCAACCCAGACTCACCTCCTTTTGATGGTGAGCATCACGCCCAGGAGAATAATAATGAACATGAGGAGGCCAGCGATCACTCCGGCCATCTTCACAGTGTTGTCCACCTGCTTCTCTGGCTCCACAGTGTTAGAATTCTGGGTGGAGGCACCTTGGCGGGGAAAGGGGAAGGAGAAAGATGTTGAAAAGGCTCACACATGTGACTAGACTATAACCGTAATGAAAACAGCTTATATTTACTGAGAGCTAATTATGTGCCAGGCACTGTGCTAAGGGTATTACACATATTGTCTCATGTAATTGCTTCGAGGATTAATCTCTGTGAGGTTGGGATTATTATTACTTCCTTTTCGCATATGAAGAAATGGAGATTCAGAGTAGCTGAGGTGCCCAAAGTTACACAATAGCCGTGTTGGGGCACCCTTGTCTTCCACTGTGATCAATGGAGGATTTTATCCCTCATGCTGCTTTATACCTAGGGTCAAACCATGGAGTTACAGTTAAATTCTTGGGTTCATGAAATTATTCTAAACCCTACTTTATTCTTTCAGGTAAATAGTGAAAAAACAGCTTTACGTTAAGGTAATACAATTAAAACCACTGGATTTTTGAAATCAAATTTATTGGGATAACATTGGTTAATACCATTATGTAAATTTCAGGTGTACAACTTGATAATATGACATCTGTATACTCTACTGTGTGCTCACCACCCAAAGTCGAGTCTCTTTCTGTTATCATATATTTGACCCCTTGGTTTTAAGAGATAAAAACATAAAGATTTTGTTTTGTGCCTTATATGAAACAAATGGTGGGGTAGAAATTTAGTGTGTTAACAGGAAATTGCCTTGGGTTTAAAAAACACTTATATCTAACTAACTCTGACAAATGCTAACTTGCTAACTCAATTCCAGATAGAGGAAGGCAGGGAACTGGGCACTTACTCTATCCTCATCCCTGTGCCGGGTCATTTCATGCCTCCATCTTGGTCAGTCCTCAGAAACATTCCAAAAAGTAGAAATGATTTCTCCATTTTATAGATGAGAAAACCAAGGGAACTTGCAAAAGGTCACATGGCTGATAAAGGTCAGGGCCAGGATTCTATAGGTTTTCTGACCCTAAGTCTAAGCCTCAGTAGTCAGAAACCTTGCATTCAACTTGCAAGCCCCCAGCCTCTCGAGCCCCTGCCCCACAACAATGGTTCTGGTAATGCCATAACAAAAGTAAGTAGCCAGAAAATGCTAAGCTTGGTCTCTTAACGCAAAGTGCCAGGGATCAGAGGCAACTCATCTTGGACACCTGTATGAACACTTCTGGAGAGTGGTCCAGCACCCCGAGTGAATTCCTCCTGCTGCTCTTAATACTCCCAATGGTTCCATGATGGTGTGAGGCAGCTCAAAACCAAAGAATCATCTTCCGGACCCATCCCTACTTTTCCGCCACATTAGCACCAACGCATCCTTCATCAGTGATTATATCTTCTCTGGTTGCCTGTGCCCCTGGGAGAGATCCTCCCTCTTCTCTAAAATTCTGATAACTCCCCGTGACACTTTGCACACACCTCAATGTACCGATATTCTTCGTTATTTGTTCCCTATCTGTCTCTTCTAGGGGTCTAACGCTACTCAGGGGTGAGTTTATACCTCTTTTATCTTTGTTTCTTGATGTTAGCCCAGAGCCTACCTCATAATAGGTGTTCCCTTAATGTTTGCATTGTTCACTGTTTAGCTGAAGGGATGACATTGCTGCCCACACACATTTGTTCTCATGGAACCAAATCGAGTTTCTCCTTTTTCAGCCATGTGTTTACAGGACTCAGCTGAGTCGAAGGAACACTAATGCCCGTAAGCTATGATTCTGATTTCCCCAGTTCAGTCCCGTGTTTCCTTTATCAGAGCACCTTCCCCAGACTCTCTTGTAACTTAGACAAGCTGGATTTACTTAGTCAAGTCTCCCTAGTGAGAATGGCAAGTCTTCAAGCACAGGGAGTGCATCCTATCTATCTCCCTCATGCCAGAGTCCAGCACAGGCTTCCTTTCTTGTAATCGTTGGTGATTACCAAATGACAGATGATTACTGAATGACATAAAGGCAAGGGAACCAAAGTTATTTGCTTTATTCATTAATTTGCTACTGAGCACTGATGTACTATGTGCTAAACTATGCTGTCAGTGGGGTCAGAGATCCTTCTTTTGGAAGGACTTATGGATGAGGGGTTTTACTCAGTTTCCCTCACCAGCTAAAGGCAAAACTAGAGCATTGAATCCCAAGACTGAGCAGGCTCTGCCTATCTACAACCCAGAGAATTCCTGGGGGAGTTAGTCAACTGCCCTTTTGGCAGAATTGGGCTCACATTCCAGAGTGGGGGCTGGGTAGCCCCCATGTAGCTCCCCTTGCCCAGCTTGAAGACAGGATTTCTGAGATATATCTAGTCTATATGACATGACCAAGCACAAAGGAGGAGACTACGGTTCCTTAATAGTGTCATAGTCTTTTTATTTGGATTTGTAGAAAGTGTTGGCTCTGTAGCATTCTCTCATAGGTAAATTTATACTTTACCTAGGGCCTGCTATGAGATTCTGTTGCAAAGACTGGGGGTCCAAGGGCAAAGAAACCCTGGAGAAGATCCCAATACCCCAGAAACACTGTTACTAGCTTGGTCTAATGAGATTCACACTTCATTCCTTCAATAAATAATCACAATCACCCACTAAATGCAGACATTTGTGAGATTGTGGTGAGCAAAACAGGCACAGTTCCTGCTCTCAAAGAACTACAATTAGTGGTGGCTGGGGCTCAGGAGACAGGATTAATGAACCAAGAATAATAGTAAGCTTCTAACTCTATTAAGAATCAGAACTGAGAGGTACATGACCCTTGGACAGTGCATAATAGGAAAATAAATCGCTTTGGGGAGGAAGTGGCCAGTGGCGTGAGCTCCAAAGGAGGACAGGTTATACCTAGGCAAAGAGAGCTTCAGAGGATCACATGGGAGTAGCAGAAAAACCAGCACTGGCTCAGGCTGTGTGACGGGGTGAGGAACCTGCTGCATTCAAGAAAAGAAAGAAACGTAGTGTAATGAGGGTGGGAAAGCAGGGGGAGCATGGCGAGTGAGCAGCTAGAGAGGGCAGCAGGGGCCAGTCTACCTAGGACATTACAGGCCACAGTCAGAATTTTTATTCTTTACCCCAAGAATCATAGAAAGCCATTTAATTCTTGTTCATGGAGCAACGATGTGGTCAGATTTGTATGTCCAACACATCATTCCAGCTTCATTGTGGAGCCGTGGTGGGTTGGAGAGATTAATTTTCAGGCGTGCAGGTGGGAGGTGATATTTGGATTCAGGTAATGGCAGTGGAGATAGAAAAGTGCCATAAAAGAGATAATTATCTGAAATAGGTATAAATAAAACCTGTTGATAGATTGGAAATGGGAATAAAGGGAGAGAGAACTGTTGAGGATGACCACAAGTCTTTGGTTCTCATAAAAAGGTAGATGACAGTGCTCTTTATGGGTTCAAGAAACAATCGAAAAGAATAGCTTTAAAGGGAAACCATGTGTATTTGGCTGAATTTGAACTTGAGAGATATTTTAGAAAAGCAGGCAGTTAATAATTAAGGTTTGGAGCTCTAAAAAGAAGTCTGAGCTAGAGGTAAAAATGTGTGAGTCATATGCACATAGATGGTACTTGAAATATGGGGGTTGATGAAGTCACCAAAATAAAGAGTGAAAGGAGAAGCAGGCTTAGATAGAGACTTGAGGGTCTGCAGTATTTAATGAGTGGGTAGAGGAGGCTTGCATAAGAGACAGAGAAAGAACGGCCGGACAAGTAAGAAAAAACTGTAGGAGCGTATCGTGTCCCAGAGCCAAGAGAAGAGAGTGTTTGAGGAGTAATCGATTGTGTCAGATGCTCCATCCGCAGAGGAAAGTGGAGAGTTTGAAGGAATATTTGAAAGTCTTTCCCAAATAAATTCCAAGATGTTCCTATAAAGAAGCACTTTCACTGGTGACCAAAAATCATCAATGGAATATACTTGAGAGTCATGGAGGAGCATCCAAGACATTCACAGAGGCCATCTGAAAAGCCACAACCCAGCAGTTTAAATAAATTCAATGAGTTTAGCCCAAAAGCATCAGAGCTGAAATCACAGACTCTGTACAGTGAAGTTACTAGAAGCCATCCTTGGCTGGTCCAACTAGACTCTAGATACAGGGACCTGAACACACCCTGGGCCATGGCAAATCCAACTTCTGTCTCGGCATCCTTTTAAGGGTATTTTCTCTGGCCGCTGGGGATTTGTGCTTCTGTTCATGAAGGAAGTGTGTTGACAGTGTTCAATGGTATTACAAATATAGAGGAAATGGCTCTGGGAACAAAGGCCAGGCAGGTTTCACATGTGACTTCTATATCTGAGGGGAAAATAAGATGGACACAGACAGAGGATAAGCCAGTCCTGCTCTTGTTGCAGAGTCAGGAGTGTGTCCATGGGGCTCACATCATAAGTGCTCAATGGAGCAGGTGAGAACCTGTGATAAGACTTAAGGAAGTACATCAGTGTTGGCTAATGATGGGGGCTCCTAGCAGTGTGATCGGCTGCCTCAGGCAGGCACTGAGCTCCTCATCAAACAGAAGTTCGATCGCTACTGCTTTTTAAAAATTTAGCTTAAATGTAACGATTCATTACTAGGTGCCAAGCCATGTGTTAAACAATTTTCTTATTTTAAGTTACTTAATCATAAAACTTGTTACAGAAGGTGCTAGTTTTATTTTCTCTTCTATATAGATTAGAAAAGTTCACAAAAGGGTGAATGACTTGTCCAAGGCCATATAACTAGTGAGTTTCAGAGTTGGAATTCTGTGTGCAAGGCTCGCCCCTCATCACTACAGTGGACTGTCCTAGATGGAGTTTTAGTTAAAGAAATGCCAGCACTGGGTCCACATAGAAGGTTAGCTATCTGACTCACTGGCTTGAAATCCAAGGGAACTCTTCAGAGAGGCAGAACTGGAAACTGTTCAGTAATATGGTAGCTATATTACTTTTGCCCCAAGCCCACCCTTTTCATGAAAGTCAACTTAGTATCAGTCCCCAGCCCCTAAAAAGCTCTGCCTCTGGCCCTGGGTGACTTCTGTCTACTAAACAGGAACTGAGAGTCTAAGAGAAGGGGTGGGACTTGAATGTATCCTCTTTATCTCTGCTCTCCATTGAGAGTCCATCTGAGAATAGTTTGAGTAAATCAGAATTGGCAACTAGACACCAGGTGGTAGACTTATCCAACTGGAGTGGCTTCAAGGCTCTACTGGAGTCCCACATGTGATGTAGTCATCGGAAATAATCTTGTGAACTCAGCCTGTCCTTAGTCATCAGAAACAATCTTGTGAACTCAGCCTGTCCTGACAGAAGGCTACTGCCTCCAACCTGAGGCTGCATTCCCAAGCTTATCTCCCAACCAGATGTGCCCTTCGAGTTTTGAGCAATACTGAAGGCTGAGCCAGTTTTCTCAAGGCAGCAGTTAATGCCCCCTGCCTTTGACTCTTTCCACAACAGCTATTGTGGCATAAAATCTAGTCCCCTCCTAGCTCCAGCTCAAAATCCACTACCTGTCCACGCTTGAACATGGAAATCTAGTGCCCAAAGCATGGCTCTTGGTCTCTTGAAGTCTGCACCCCTCTCTCAGTATTCACTCCATACATAGGATCCAGTCACCACATTCTGTTCCTCTATTGCCTCTTTCTATGCTACCAAATAACCATCTCCGTTTATATTCCCTAAGGACTCCTGAGACCCAGCGGGCAATGCCGCTTGGCTCCGTACTGCATTAGATAGGCCACACTGATGAGGCATGTCCAGTTGTAAACCCCACCCTCTGATAGGTACTTCCAAGGTGAAGACAGGCCAAGAGGCTTGCCACTTAAAGTGTGGTCCAATAACCAGAAACATCAGCATCACCTGAGAATTTATTACGGATGCAGCATCTCAGGCCCCGCCCCAGATCTACTGAGTTGGCATTTTAACAAGGTTTCTAGGTGATCCAGGTGCTCATTAAAATCCAGAGATCATTGACTTTGGAGGCATGGCAGTCAGAATCAGAATTTTTCAGCTTAGAGAAGATTCAGATGAAAACGAATTCTTGCCTGCAAAAAGTTGAAGGACCATTGCAAAAGATAGGGTAGATTTGGTACCTTCAATTTAAAAAATTAGAGCCAATACCAATGGGTAGAAGTGACAGGGGTAAATTTGCAGCCAATATAAGGAAAATTTTTCATGTGAAAGCGCTATCCAGCTGAGGCACAGCCCAGTCCTTTTCAATGTGGCCTTATGATGTAGAGAGGAGCATAAAAGCAGCCCTGGTCCCCAACCCCCCTTTCAGAGTTAGCCCTCCCTTTACCAGTCTACTCTGTCTCCGCCTGGCCTTATTTTCCTGGGCCTCCTGTATCTTTAACCAAGCCCTCAATATCTCATTTGCATGGGATGCTGACCTTTCATCTCTGCTGTTGACCCCACCTCCCACCTCAACCCAATATCCCTTGATTCCTTTGACGGCCATACTCTGGGTGAGAGACAATCTCTCTGTCATTCACAGAGCCATGGGATTTCAATGGGGCCTACTTCCCCAACCCCCAAGTTACCCAGGAAAACAGGAAAATGTGTCACCAACAATGAAAGGCATTGTCTGGGCAGTCAGCCTGCTCCCCATCAAGCAGAAGAGACTATATGACCTCTAATACCCCTTCTAAGGTTAAGATGCTATGGTTTTATGAGATTGGTCAAAAGCAATGGGTTTTAAAATCAGAAATCCATAAGCTTTTATCCGGAATCCATCACTAACTCGTTGTGTGACCTTGATCGAAGCTGTTAACTACAATGTGATTTGATATCCTCATTTGTAAAATAGGGAGTAAATGGCAAGTTCACAGGGATTTTCTAAGGATCAAATGTAATAACAAAGGTAAAAATGTTTAATAAACTCTAAGGAACCGCTCACACATGCGGCATAATGATGGCATGACCTTGGAACTGGTTCCAGAGTTATATAGCAGGTTTTTTGTGTCTATACACTGTCAGTGCACAATAGGTGCTTCTTTGTAATCCGATGCCTGAGTTCATCCAGTTCTTAGGAGGAAGGCAGGCAGAGCCCCCAGAGTGATTCACTTAATTTTCCCACTCTAGGCAAGACCTGTATCAGGCTTACTTCTGGACGACTTAACAGCAGCAATAACATAATTTGGCAACAACGGATTAATGATTCATTTTCAAAGTGCTCTCACTGGCTACGGGCCCAATTCTATAGCTCTACTTCAGAGAATGTCCCCTGTAAAGACATGGAGCAAAAATAGAAGTTGCAGATAAAGAACATCTAATTGCAATTGATAAAACCAAGTAAATCCCAGTGGATGCATAACCCATGCTGGTGATCATTGCTGATGGTAAGGAAAAGAAGTCGGCTCCCAGGGACACAATTCTTAAAAGCTTAGGTCTTTAAAATACACAGTCATCTCTTAGCTATCCAAGGGCATATTATCCCCAAATCTTACCATGCTGGCAGTTCACTCCATCTACTTAATGACTTCTTTTGTTGAAGACTTTCCCTGCCTTTACTTTGGTGTTGCATGCATCTGGCACCCAGTAAAGAGAATCTTTAAAACCCTGCCTCTGAGCTGCTACCTCTATGCCAGTGAAAGTTTTAAGCATTGCAGGCATCTCTGATTATGGGAGGTTTTGCCAAGAGGAGGCAACAGGGAAAAGATGAGAAAGCTGGGCAACTCTCCGGGTCTTCTAAAGTCAGGTAGGCACCATATCCCTTCTTTATTTTGCTGGAAGCGAATTCTCAGAATAGTAGGCTATTTTTAAGACGGAACTGAAGACCAGATAGAAAAAAAAAATGTTGGTAGGAAAGCATCTGGATACTTCATTAGATTAAAGCCTCCAGACTTTACAAATTGTATCCCAAGGCATTGAGAGCATTTGTAATCGTGATCATGAACTACTTTGGCAGTCTTGGAGGACTGAAATTGTAGCGAACAGGAGGGGTGCGAGAAGCCTGGGGAGAAACAAATGCTGTTGCTGACTTTTTTTTTTTTAATGGAAAAATGTGGATTCCAGATATTTTACATGAGTAAGTGTGATGTTGATACAAGAAAAAATATATAGACTGGATGATTAAATGAGATTTTTTTTTTCATTACCATTTACTAAAGGAGAGAATAATCGCTAGAAACCAGCCCGGGCTCTGTGTCGGTCGCATCCAACTAGGAAAAGGGAAACGGCTCCAAACACGTAAACTGGAGCAAATTTACTAGAGAATTGGTACACGGGGATCAGAAGAGGATGGTGAGACAACCATCAGAGGGTAGCATCAGCAGCCATTACCTAGCCCAGACTGGACAGATAAAGGGCAGTGGTGGGGGCATCAGAGGTCAGAGGTCAAGGACACCTAACAAAAACTCAACCTCCTGGAGAACTGGAGCCATGGAGGGGCCTGAGGCCAAGGTGGGAAAGGCTTCTCTTTCTTCTTGCCGTACAATTCATGTCTCCTATTGGTGAAACCCAGATGCCAGTTGACATGGGGCCCAAGAAACAGCCTGCAGGGGACACCTGCATGTCACAGCATAGCAGGAGAGCAAAAGATGGATGTGAGCCAAATGGGCCAGGGGCCAGCTGGGCTTTCTATGAACAAGTGATGCTAGGTTCACTTTGTTGCCACCTTTGAGAGGTGTCTGGACTTGTAAATTGCGAGGAATGTTCAGTACTATGTGTTAACTTGAGCAAAGTCAAGGCCAAAATGGAGACCTTGTGACTGGCTTTCAGGTCAGCCAGATATTAAACTGGGCTCTCTCTAGAAGAGTCAAGACACATGACCACATGTGAAACAGTAATATTATTAATAATGAAGAGCTAACATTTATTGGGAGTTCATCAGAACTGTAAGCCAGTTTGCCATATCAAGCCTTTCACGTATACTATCTCTTTTAAACCTCACTACAACCTTATGAAGCAAATTCTATCATATAGCCACTTTAGAATGGGAAAATTGAGGCTCAAAGAGGCTAGGTCATTATTAGTAGCAAGTGGTAGAGATGAGATTTGAACCCTGGCAGTCTGGAACAGAGTTTATTCTTTTTAACCATTATACTACATGCCACCACTGTAATAAATAGGGGGAGAGATTGCTCAGCAGAGAAATCTGGTGGTCTTTCCTCAAGTGTCTGGAAGAAAGAAGCAGACTGGTATTTAGGGGATCTGGACTCTGCTCTTGACCAGCCAGATTAAGACATCCTTGTATTTATGCCTGTCTCTGCCCAGTTTGTATCACGCAGTTCCATTTTATACCAGCTTTTCTTGAAGATTATCTCCCCTCATGCCCTCTCGGCAACATATGATATTCTAATACCTAAGGGATTGATGAAGATGTCATGTGAATCTTGTTATATGGGCCAAATTATATAGACTTTGCTCAAATGATATTTACACTTGACCTTTTAAACTTAAGCTCCCTCATCCTTTTCACTTTCCTTGTATATCAACTGCCATCTCCAAGCCCTTAATACACTGCATTCGGTTTTATGATTAATCTCTGGGCTTTCTCTATAACACCTTTCTTGCTATTTACCAACCAAAGCATCCCATAGAGCTCTATAGGGAGACAAGTCTTATTCAGGTTTAGGCAACTGTTTTCTGCTTTAATTCCAATACTCTTTTTTTGATCTCGCGATGACTAATTTTTAAAATTGCTGGCTACCACCCCCACATCTCTGAATGTGCCTCCATCACTAGATCTGGTTGATAATGGACTACTTGAGAAGGATGATTCCATCATTCTTCTAAGTGACATCACCTAGGATGTTTCTCAAGTAATAAATAAATTGCCTCAATTCATCATGTGACAGTAATTGCTTTTAGCCAAGATTTAACTCACAGTCCATGTCAAGTAGCTAGAAAACACCATAGAGACACAGGTTTTAGCTCTATCCTTGCTGTGGAAAATCATTTAATAAGTACTGAATTAAGTGTAAAGAAGATACAGATTTATAATATCCCAGACTTCCTCAATATTACCCAGCCAGTCCTAAGAGGCTGGAATCAACTTCATTACAGACTATACAACTAAAACTGTTAAATATTGCTGACAGAGGTTGCCCTCTTTTTCAGCCTTAAATGGAGGTTAGCACCCCATGAGATAGGAATAGCTTAATTGATTGTTCGGAAGCACTTTGGCTACTCAAATAAATTGTCCCTCAAATGCTGATTCTGCTTGGCCCCATGCATCTCCTGAGTCTGTGTTTCCTGGTAGACCTTGTTTTGCACAGTAAATGCTCTGTATAGGTCAAATTCTAATTCAGTTGTGTTACACACAGTAGGAAAGATGGCTATATAAGAACCTGATGGCGAATTGCTTCCTTTATCCTAAAAATGTTTAATGCATTTGGAATTTAGCATAATAGACTTATTTAAGACCCGATGGATGCCAGGCAGTGTTATTATTGACGCATCCCTTGAGAGGCATGTCCTTTCAAGGGCTGCACCAGCGGTGGGCTGAAAATCCCTTTATATTTTTCCAAGGTCTCAAATGTTCCCTCTTGTGCCCAGGGAAGGCCTTCAGCACGAGTGCCAGCAACCTAATCTGTAACCAGGATAGGACTGTAAGCTACGGCTGGAGTTGGGTATGACACTGTCTAAGAAACCAGAGATGGGTGCACATTGTAGACTGGTTTAGGTGTCAGGCCACAGTTAAGGTTAAAGACCAGGAAGTGACTGGGGTCAAATCTGAAGGAGGGATCAGAAGTCAGCGGGTGGTGTCTGGAGTTTTCTGCTGGTCACTCTGTACTCACAGTGAAGGTCAACCTGTGCTTAGAGCTGTGCTTGGACGTTGGTTAGAAATAAAATTTAGCCCATGGCCATGGAACTAGATGAAACTAAGTGACCTCTAAATGGACTAGACCCATTACCTTGGCCTCATTAGCATCAACTCGACCCTTGGCCACAGAGAAAAAGTCCCAGACATTCCTATCGTGAGTGGTGCTGGGATTATAATGATGATAGTAGATGATGCAAAGTGCTGTGTTGTGAGGTAATTAAGAGACACACTTTCTGCCTAGGAGTTCACTACATAGTGGGAGAGAGCAGTAGGCAAGCTGACAATCAAAGGCCAGCACAATGGGTGCTAACACAGAGGTGGCATGTGTGACTCTGCTTAGGCAAAACTAGACCACATACTTCATTTCCAGATGTCATCAGTGATGTGGGACACATCGTGGGCATCCCTGAGACCGGCCACTGGCCTCTTCCCACTGCTCCCTCCCCTGGCTCCATGTGGTTCAGATGAGGCCTGCCCTGCTGATGGGGATGGAGAGGGTGAGTCAGCTCAGAGCCAGAAGTACTGGCTCCCTGCTTGCAGAAATCTGTGTTGAGTCAGGAGCCCAGAGGACTGAAAGCTGCTTAACTGCGGCAGAGAAGAACACCCACGGTCTGTGCTAGAGATTAAGGGTTTAGCCTGAAGAGCAGATATAAGAGCAAAGAACACACACTCTTTGGGATGCCCTGTGGCACGGTGATGGTCCCTGTAGACTTTCTCAGGCACCAGCATGTGGGCGTACATGGTCACAGTAAATAGAGTGTCATTCTTACTGTGGAGTGAGAACAGAGGAACGGAGGACATCTCCCAGGAGCCGACAGTGAGGAGACGAGCACAAAGGCCAACCAGGGACGGTCTATGGGTCAAACAGTGCCAGGACTCTGAGAAAAGGTTATGATAGCCTGGAGGGTGAGGCAGAGGCCAAGGCCAGGGAGTGACCAGCAGCAGATGCCAAGGCTACTCAGAGACAGGAAGCAGAACCGAAAAGGGGAGGGTGGGAGCCACAGAGTGAAGACTGTTCTGAGCCAAACATAGAATACTGCCAACAAAGAGACCCCGCAGGGGAGAAGGGCTGGGTCGAAGAGATCCTCTGAGATGGCAGCTCTTGGCCTCGATCTCCATGAGGCGCAGCTCCTGAGGGTGGACCCTGTGCATCTCCTGGTGTTCAGTACTGCTGCGTTTCCAAGTGTATTAATTGCCTAGTTTCCTAGCTGTGACAAATTACCACAAACTGGGTGGCTTAAAACAACTGAAATGTGGAGACTAGCAGTCGGAAATCGAGGTGTCGGCAGGGCCACACTCTCTCTGAGACCGGGCAGAACCCTTGCTCACCTCTTCCCAGCTGCCGGTGTTTGCTGACAGTCCTTGGTCTTCTTGGCCTATAGATAGATCATTTGAATCTCTGCCTCTGTCGTCACACAGTGTCTCCTTGTGTGTCTCCATCTTCACATGACAGTTTCCTCTTCTTATAAGGACACTGGTCATACTGAGTTAGAGCCTACCCTCTTGACTTCATGTTAACTAATTACATCTGCAAAGACCCTCTTTCTAAATAAGATCACATTGACCGGAACTGGGAGGCGGGGGTTAGGGCTTCAACATATCTTTTGTGGGAGACACAATTCAACTCATAACACCAGGTCAAGCTCAGTCATAATCCAAGCAGCACGGGAATGGGCTGCAAATGTGAGGGCAGCTTTAGCATTTCATTAAGTAAAATCAAACACTAATAGGGGTCAGGGCCAAACGGAGAGCACGCAGGAAGAGGAACGGGAGCCTCCTGCTTGGTCAAAGACTGAGTGGAATGGAAGGCTTCTAGAAGGACAACACATCCTGGCTTTATTTGTCTGAATGGCGCAGCAGGGTGCATAGGGACCAAGGCAATCCTAATGCCCTTGCTCAGAATCATAATTCAATCCTTTCCAACTGACTCCAGTCAAATTGATGCCCTAAGGAGTGACTACATTACCTGACCCAATGGGGCAGGAAGAGGGAGGAGAGACAAAGATCTGCCCAGCTGGGGCAGCTTTGTCCAGATCTTGCCTCTGGAACATGCAGCTTGCAGCAAGCATCAGAATGCCTGAAAAGGAGAAAAGGTGTGTGGGAGGGAACGAGAAATCTATAGGAAGGATTAACGGAAGCATGAGTGGGATCAGAGAGAACAGCCAGTAAACACGCAGCACGGAATTCGTATTAGTGCAACGAAACTGAGCGAGGGTAATAAAACCAGCAGCGGGAGTGGCATCGATTGTTGAGATTGCAGCCAAAGCCATGTTTTCTTTTTTCTGCCCTTTGACCCTTGGCTTTTGGAAGCAGAAACACTGAATCACTGTGTTCTGCACTAAAAGCTGATCTATCTGCCTCTTCAAAGGATGGATGGAGAAGCAGCTCTGCTGTTCGCAGATGGCAGAGGCAGAAGCCGAGGTCCAGAGAGTTTGTAGCTTCTGTTCTTGTTCACCCCAGCACACTCAGTGTGATGGTCTCCCCTGTGATGCCAGTGCTTCCTGTCCCCAGCCCAGCCTCTCCTGGGCCAGCACCATGTGAGCCTAGGCTGGGCACTGGGCTCAGTGGGGCTGGACTAGCAGATCTCCAGAGAATCAGTGTCTAGGAAGCTTGGCAGGCGGAGCTGCGTGGAATTCAAACGCTGGATTGAAAATCGGTACTCGGTGACTTGCAGTCAGCCTAACAAAACGGTCGAAGGTGAGCTGGTGAGGTGCTGAAACCAACACAGGGCGGGGGCAGAGGGTAGGGCGGGGGGAGCATACCATGCTTGGCACAGGCTCTGTCACTGTTAACCACCTACTCATTAGTCTACTTACAGAGCACAGGCTCTATCACTGTTAACCACCTACTCATTAGTCTACTTACGCATGGAGTCAGGCGAATGGACCACCACATGTGTGCTGGGCACAGGATAAGAAGCGGCGAGAGAAAGCAAACAGCTCCAAGACAATGTCCTCCAGAGCTGCCACCTCTCTCCTGCCAGCCTGCAGGCTGTGCCCTCACTGCCTGTGTTCCCTTTCTCTCCACCAAGCATAGTCCCTTCCTAGTGGATGTTCACGTTGAAGGCTTTTCCTTAGAGTTTTATCTGGTCCTCCTGCCTCCAGCTCCTGTTCCTACACTATCCATCCGCCCCTGCCAAGGAGGGAGGCTGAGGCCCCGAGGTGTCCAAGCCTGCAGGGCCAGAATCCAGTCACTGTGGCAAGGCCTTGACTTAAAGAATTTTCAGGAAAATAACATGAGAGAGTTTTAACACGAAGTGCACAGCACAGAAAGCAACAATGGCGGGGAGTTGAATCTGACACACTAGAGATGCTTCCATTTTCTCTGGTGACCTTTGCCATGACTGAGCCTGGCAGGGTAGGGACTTGTCCTTATTATTTCATAGATGAGGAAACCGAGGCTCAAAAAGGCTGAGTAATTTACGCAAGTTTCCCAGTTTGAGGGAGTAGAGTCTGTGCTCCACAAAGCCCTTCTCCTTATCGGGAATTGACAGCGGGCACTGGGCACGACCAAGACAGTCGATCTGTGTCTTTTCCGGGGGTGCAGGCCAGAGCAGGGCCACCAGCCTGGTGCATGGTGCATCCACTCCAGACCGGCCACTGTCAGCTTCCTACTGGGCCAAGCCTCCCTGGAGGCCTGGCTAAGCTACTGCAGGGGCCAACACAGAGGCACTCTCTCTGTGGTGGTGGGTCTGGGGTGGACTAAGTCCTTCAGGTGAAACATTAAATAACTAGTCATTTGCCCCCTGCAGCCTCAAGTCAACCCACTACAGAGAAGCACCCAACCCTGGCCATAGGCAGTTTTACCTCATCTTTTTAATGGAAACATCCCTGGCTTCTACTCACTAGATGCCAGTAATCCTTCCTGCCCACTTCTGACAACCAAACACATTTCCAGACATTGTAAAATGTTCCCTGGGAGGAAAGACAAAAGGAAACAAACATTTACTTCCACTCTGTGCACTCTATTCACCAACCAGGCAAAAGGATAGTCGAGCCATTTTTTTACCTCTAGATCTGCACTGTCCAGATCACAAAGCCACACGTGGTTACTGAGCGACTGAAATGTGACTGAGGAACTGAATTTTTAAATTTATTTAATTTCAACCAATTTAAATTAAAAAAAACCAAAAAACAGAAGCAGTGTAAAGTATGTTTACTTGTTAAACATAATGTTTATCTTTTTAGGATTCTATTTAATTTTTAACTGTTTAGAATTCAGCATCTGAATTGAAAAGTGCTGTACATGTAAAATTCACCCCTGACCTCTGATTTCAAAGACTTAGTACAAAAAAGAAATGTAAAATATTTTTCATTAGTAATTTGGAAGGATTGATTACGTCTTAAAATGACAATAATAGTAGGTTAAATAAAATATAATAAAATCAGTCTTACCTACAACTTTTCTAACATGACTCTGAAACTTTTTAAGTTCCATACACGGCTGAAATTCTATTTCTATTAAACAGTGCAGCTCTGAAGGTTTTCAAGAATGGGTGGGCGCTTTTGCCCTCCCTGCAACCCCCAGGAGACATCTGAACATGTCTGGAAATCTCTTTGGTTATAACATTTGGGGGATGAAATCCTACTGGGATCTAATGGGTAGAGGCTAGGGATGCTGCTAAATATCCCCCCACAAGAGAGAAATATCCGTTCCCAAATGTCACTCGTGCCAAGACTGAGAAACTCTGCCCTAGAGCATGAATTTCTTGAAAGGAAGGCCAGGAAGTAAGAGAGACCCAAAGAGCTAGTTGGAAGTCAGCTGAGCAAAGAAGTTAAAGCTGTTATCACACCTAGTTCTCACGGTTTGACTATGGCTATTGGTATTATTATCCCCACTTCCCCGGATGAAGAGAATGAAGCCCAGAGAAGAGAAATAACTTGCTCAGGATCACCAGGCCAGAAAGTGGCAGAGCTGAGTTGAGCTCAGCCTCGGCTCACATCAGATGCCAGCCTGTCCCCGCTGCACGATGTGGTCCCGCCGTTCTCCGAGTTGCTGCCAATAGGAAAAGAGGGTGCTTGTGCTTACAGTCTAGCATCGCCATCACTCAAAACTAGGCAGTTATAATTTACGTCAGCCATTATTGCTACCAGGGGATGAGCGTTAACAAAGCACCCTTTGAAAGGGACAGCCTGCTCAAAGAGAAACACTCGCAGGCACCTCACCCATCCAACGAGGCTGAGGAACGCGTGGAAATAAATGAAATACAGTGAAATAAACCTGCCAGAGAAGGAACATTCAGACGCCTCAGAAGGCAAGAGGTAAGAACAAATGTGCCTGCTATGGGATCGGCTCTGTTTAAAGAAAATATTATCAGACTGCTTGACTAGAATAGAGCCCAGAGAACAGTGGCCCAGCAGAAATGGAGCTGCTCACACACGCCAGAGAAGCACTGTTTCTCAATAAACTGGGTGTGAGCACAGTTGTGATTGTGACTTTCCCTCACTGTCACCATGCATCCATCTGCAACTCCCATTTTTTGGGGGTAAGGGGACAGCTGGTGGCCTGATAGTGTGGGGTAGAGGACTAACATTTGTTGAAGGTCTAGTATGTGCTGCTACTGAACAGGGCACTCTCCAGGGTCACCTAATGTCATATTTTTTTTCCCTTGACAATTTGAGAGTAAACTGGTGGTACGATGCACCATCAACTCTGAGTACCTAATGTGCCCTTTAATATGACTCTGAAGTTAGTGTGAGAATTAGTTGGACGGGTGACATAAGGCTGTGCGACTTGCTTCAGGTCATATAACTAGGGAGTGACTAAGATGACATTCCTGAGGTGTTGGTAATGATACATGGGCTATGGGGGTCAATGGCAGGGATAAAACTTGGCTGTAGTGAATATGGTTGGGGCTCCACCCAGATCTTCTCTACCTGGCAGATGCACCTAATCCCCAGATGCTGGCTGCTAACAGATCACAGATACCCCTTTCCCTGCAGAGAAGCCATCGGGCAAAGGGGAATCACCTCCCCAGGAAGGTATGCACCCCCATGGCAGCCCACAGCCAGTGACTGATGGACACGATGGCACAAATGCTGGCCCCTGGCCTCAAGGTGGGATCAACTCTGCGATACAAGCTCTACTCCAGATGGGGCACCCCCACACCCCCCTTTCCACATCCACTATCTTGTTTTGTCTCAGAATACAACTCCAAAAGACTCCGCATGTGCAGAGTATATAAGCAAATGGTAAGAGATAGGTATTCTTCTCACTTAACAGGTAAGAGATACAGAAGTCATCACATTTAAAGGACTTGTCCAGGACAAATGATAGACCTGGGATGATAGCCAGATCTACTCATTTCCTAAGCACAGACACGCTGGGTCAACTTTCCCCTCAACCTTAGACCATGGCCCAGTTGTAGTTTGCTCTGGGAAGCACTCCTTTAGTGCATTTGTTTGTTTATTTTGTACTCCACACACCTCTCCTTTGTAGTTTTTTGACTACACAGATGGCTCTTTCCCCTCCCAGAAAGGCACAGGAACATGTCTTCTTTGGATAATCATTGCATCCCTCAGTGCTTAGAACAGTGCCTGGCACATGATAGGTACGTTGTAAGCATTAGTAGAATGGATGAATGGATGAGCGGATAGATGGATGGAGGGAGGGATGGGTGAGTGAATGGATGGGTGGGCGGATGGATGAATGGATGGATGGGTGGGTGGGTGGATAGGAACATGTTCTTTGGATAATCATTGCATCCCTCAGTGCTTAGAACAGTGCCTGGCACATGATAGGTACGTTGTAAGCATTAGTAGAATGGATGAATGGATGAGCGGATAGATGGATGGAGGGAGGGATGGGTGAGTGAGAGCGTGGGTGGGCGGATGGATGAATGGATGGATGGGGGGGTGGGGGGAGGGGGGGAGGGGGGGGT
>NW_006442491.1:26725602-26742109 GCF_000325575.1 Pteropus alecto
CTACCTGTTCTCCCATGCTCCAGCCTTGTCCTTGCCTTAGAACTCTCTCTCTGATTCATTTTCCAAGCTGTAACTAGGGTGGCCTTCACAAAGGCAGTCTGTTTAAGCACCTCCAAGGGCTCCTACTGTCTCAGGACAATGTTCATCTAATATGCTATGGGGCTCCATGGAGTCCTTGGTGTCCTGGTGTCCTGGACCTGAGTGCTACTTTAGCATCACCTCTGGTTACTCCTAGTTTCCTTTGGTTACACTGGCATTCTAGCCATTGTCCTATTCCAGTCCAGTAGCATCCTCTCTTGCATCCAGTGATTTGCACATGCTACTTCCTCAGCTCAGAAGATCGCCCTTACTCTCCAACCTTGTTCAATATAATTGTCACTCTTCTTTCAAAACTTGTCTCAATGACCACATACCTGAAAATACACATCCAAATTGGTTTACGTTTCCCTTCTCTGATTTCTCATGGCATTCTGAATTTACCTTCATCATAGCCCTAATCATATTTATTGATATAATTTATCTGTTTGTTGCTCTCCCACTGGCTACTACTTGTTGAGTGCTTACTATAAACCAGGTATTGCATTAAGCACTTTATATATTCACTAGTTCATTAAATTCTTATATGACCCCCCTGAGGTAACTGGTGTTATTGTCATTTTATAGTTGGGGAAACAGAGACAAAAAGCAGTTAAGTACCTTTTCCAGCCTAGAATCAAAGAGTCTCTAAATCCAAAGATGAAGTTCTTAATGTCTAGGGGACGAGGGGAAACAGATCAATACTAAGTTGAGCTCAATAAATGTTTATTGAAAACGAAATGAATAAATGAAATTCTGATTTAGTATTTTTCACTTACTAGCTGTGCCACTTGGAAAATTACATCCATTCCTGAATTTCGATTTCTCTACCTGTCAAATGGGGGTAATAATAAGTATCTCACGAAGTTCTTTTAAGGATTAAATGAAAAACAGTTAAAGCCATAATTCAGTTTGCAGTCCCTGCAAAGCCTCCCCTATAATCTAGGGCTAGAACTCTGTTTAGCAAGAATGCTCAGCTATGAGGGGTATGAACAGAGATGAAGCTGGCCAGGTACTGGGATAGGGAGAGGTTTTCATAATGGCTGGAGAAGCAGAAAAGAAGCAATAGATCATAAGTCTCATGGGACTCAAAGGGAAGTAGAAATAGGAAAAGGTCTCATATACATTGTGCTAAAGATGACTAGTGTTTACAGGTGCCTGGGCCATCTCTTCTTGGAAAAATCTGAGTCTCATCAAGGCCAGGTAAGTGGAAGTGACCTAAGTCATTTCCATGTGAGGTATTTAAGATCCAGGTTACCACCTCCATACTTCTTCTTCCCCTGCGATGGGGTCCTGTGAGGCCATATCTATTCTAGATGGCATAACAACAACAACAACAACAACAACAACACAATAACAACAACAACAACAAAAAATTTTGTGGTATTAAGCTATTGATATTTGGATATTAATTTGTTGTTGCAGCAAAGCCTATCCTAACCTGACTAATCCAGTGGGAGAAAAGGTAAAGGTCTTTTGCTGTCTCATCTAACACCCGGTCCTCCCATCATATGGCTTTTTAAATGGAGGATTCATGACCCCTCTCTCTTCACAGTTTCCAACATCTGTTCACATGTATATATATCATCCATTAATAAAAACATTAAGACCATGCAAAGATAAAGGATGTCAGAATGCTGAATACCTCAGACTTCCTTTCTGATTGTTTTCTCTTCCTAAAGCAGTGAATGGTAAAGGCAAAGAGATGCTGATGGGCGAAAGCTGGCACTGGAGTACATAACTTTGAAGACGGACTAATTTCTTGGCTTATTAAGTTCAATACGTTATGGAAGTAAAGACAGCTGAGGGCTCCTTGAGGTTTCTGCTTCAGATCCCAGGACTTAGCTTATTCGAGATGGGATTATTCTTGGTTTATTGAAGATAAACCAAGAACCCGTCACACCCTAAAGATTCTATTTTCAACTATTACTGGAAAAGAGGCAAAGAAGGAATTAGAAAATATAAGACAAGGGACCTTGACAATGGCCCATAGACTCTTACTCAGTCTATGATATTGACAAGATTCAAAATGGTGCTGTGGACATGGCATGAGCTTTGGAGCTAGATCTGAGCTAAAATTCTGAGGGAGTTATTTAACCTTTATTTATTTAACCCTTTTGAACCTATACTGTTTCATTTTTTGAGTAAGGGTAATAATGACGACCACAATATATTTAGTGCCTACTATGTGTCAGGCTTTACTTCTATCTTCACACTGTAAACTCGTGTCGACACACATAGTCCTGTGACTGGCGCACCATAGGTGGTTAATTTTTGCTAACCCTTTTGTATCCCTAACTTTAATACAACATTGACAATCCATCAATGAAAGCTCAAATAGAGCTTCACTTTCTCTATTTATAACCCTTGTCTCCAGCATACTCAAATTTTTTTACTTCCTTGACCCCTGATTTTAAAAGACCTCTTATTCCCTTTGTATGATGCAGCTGCTTTGGAACAACAGATTTGAGCTAAAGTCAGCTCAAGTTTCTTAGGTCTTGAGTAGATAATCCTCACTTCCAGTTTGCAGGGATGAATAGAGATTCCCCAGGGACGCACTTGAAGGACAAGAGTTGATCTTGGCTTTTGTTTTCCTGGTCTCTATCACACCAGCTCTGTCTTCCTGAGTGGGGTGTGGAGAAGGTGTGTATGTGTGTGTTTGTCTTGGGGTGGGGGGTTGCGGTTTGAGCAAAGCTACAGAGTGGGGGTGGTAGGGGAAGGACAGAAAGTGACAAGAGAGAGGTACCAGTTATTGTAACAAGAAAAATATTAAAGAAGAGGTTGGAATATTTAAAGGTCATCTTTAGTTTATTTTATGGTATACTTATGATTCTCTTCCTCCATTTTGTCACAAAACCTTCAGGAAAATCCATATTATTCCACTGGCATTTTAGGATCTAGAAGGTACTAGGTGAGAGCAAAGGGGATCATGGGTCGAGGAGATCTTGTTACACTTAAGCAATTCAGAGAAACCCAAGCATGGAAAATTTGTTTCATTGGGCTTCGCTAGGTAGAAATAGCACTACCCTACCTGACCCCGCTAAACACACACTCTGGGCTTTCCCCTTTAAGGTCCGGCAAGATTTCTAAGGATTGAACAACAACCAAGAGTTTACCAATACACTGGCTTACAATAGTCTTGCCTCTTGCAAGTGGTCCTTCGTCATGGCCTCTTCTCCAGCTGCTACAGCAAGATTTGGGCATCTTATTGTCCTGGGTCCCTCTCTTGAAATTGCTGGGCCGATGAGAGCTGAGGCCAGCATCATTCCTGTCCTCTCTCAGTTTCTAAACTCTGAACCTAGCCTGAGAGTATCTGATTAATGTCCGATTTGTAGAATTGTGTGAGGAGACGTAACTAGAACTGAGGGGTTAGCTTTCTTCCTTAGATAACAGCACAGAGAGGACATGTGTGTTTAGACCTGGGTCTCCAGGTTTCACATCAGAGACGGTCAGAAAGAGAGAAAGAAGCTCAAGTTGTTTATCATCTATTATGTTCTTGACCTTTCACGTGCATTATCTCAAATAATCAGGAGAAAAAACTAATGATCTCAGGCTTAAAAGTGAAGTGATAGACTCAGAGGTTGTGACTTGTCTAAAGTCAAACAGTTAAGTTTTCGAAATGGGGTTTTAATCCAGGTGTCTCTGATTCCCCATTATTCCATGCAGCCTCCCAAGGAAGTTTTATATAACAGAACTTTCCATTAGGTCAAAACGGGAAGGAAGGGCAGGCAGTGAACATTTCCTATCTGATAGCAGACAATTCTATATCTCACTTGGCTTCTCACACCATCTGTGGCATGTGATTCTTGTGGATAAGGAAGCCATGAGCACATAACTCCCCTTCTCGGCCCCAGTCTTAGCATCTGCAGAATGAGGGGACCTCACTGGAGAAGGGCTATTTACTGTCCCTGCCAGTCCCTGCAGGGGTGAAAATCCATTATGGAGAGAGGAGAGAAAATGCTGGATGAAATGCTCTACCTCGGGCTTAGCCATTATAAAAAGAAACCACATTTACAAAAGACCATCACCCACGCCTCCTGCCTGTTGCTGCTGGGGTAACGGTTTCAGTCCATCACGACCATCAGGCAGCATGAAACTACTGGTGACGCTGGCCCCTTATCTCATGCTTCATTATTCTGGAGTTCAGCTTTCAGCACCTACTCTGAGGGATCGTTTTAATGGGATCGTTAGGGAGTGTTTACTAGATTAAAACTGTGGCTGTCTTCTGCAAAGTAACTCTGCAAATGGCTTTATGGGTTTCCGAATTTATTTTGTCTCAATGACTCGGCTCAGTTTGCAAATCAAATCAAAGCTGATTTTTCTAACTGCCACTTGGGCACACCCAGCGGGAGTCTGCAGAGCCAGCTGTGTTCCCCTGACGGCTGGCACCAGAGATAGAAGTGCTGCTGCTTGCTGGAGGCCAGAGAGGTTCCAAAGGGAAGACGGCAGACAAGTAAGTCGGAAGCAGCAGTTTATTTTCTGCAAGGAGGAAGGGCAGACAGGACTTTTGTGGCCTCAAAGACTGAGTGGCAGAAATGATAAGGAGCCAATTTGGACTCATATATGGAGTCTCCCTCTAATGGAAGTGTCCAATAGTGGAGTGGTGAGGTCCCTGTCACAGCAGGTACTCAAGCAGAGCCTAGCTGGCCTTTTTGTTACTGGAGAAAAGTTCGGACTTTTAGGGGAAAAAAAGTTCTTATTTTCCAAGATAACGGACAAGAAAAGTTCAGACAAGTAGCTTATATTTGAAAAAAATGAAACCATGGAAGAATGACATGTTAGTCATCTACCCATTGACTGACTGATTAATCAATTGATTCATTAATTCATTTATCTACTTGTTCATTCAATGTATTTTATTGAGCACCAATGCATGCTAGGATCTGGGGAGACAACAGTGTTCAAAATAGGCAAAATCTTTTCATTTACTTCGCTTCGAGTCTAGCTGGGAGATAGACATTAAACATGCAAGCAAATACATATATATAATTGCAAGTTATGATGAATGCTATAAAAAAAATATAGGGTATAATGAAAGAGGACCGTATTGGGGATATATATTAGATTGGAGGTCAGGATGGTCTTTATGAGGAGACAGGGTTTAGGCCACAGTCTGAAAGATGTATATCTCTTAAGCAGATGCAGATGGTGGCCAGATAATTTCAGGCAGAGGGGTAAGATGAGCAAAGATCCTGAGGTCGGAAGGAGCTTGATGTGTTTTGAAGAACTGAAAGACCAGTGTGCTGGAGTGTAGTGAATGAGAGGATAGAGACTGGATGAAGCTGGAGGGTAGGAAGTGGCCAGATCGTGTGAGCAAGTCTGGTGGAAGCAGGGCCTGTGGGTCAGAGAAAATAGTGAAGTGAATGAATGGCGTATGGAGGTAGGCAGGGGAAAGAATTAGACAGACAGGAGAATCTAGTGGGACTTGCATGGAACTGGACATCAGTTTCTGGTGAGCCTCTAGACAAGAAACCATTTTCCCCTTGGCCCGCTCTGTCCTAGCCAGAGGGCATGAACTGAGTTACTTGGCTACCTCCTTTAGCAGTTACAGCTCGGAGCATCTTCCACCAGCCGGGATGATCATCTGTCATGGGGAGGTTGTTTTATCTTTCGCTTAAGCTTCAGCACCTTGAAAGTCTAAGTATCCCACCCCAAATTTTCACATCATTCATTTTCCCAAAGGTCACTTTTGAGCATGTTCAGCTCCATCTTCAACCTGGTTCCAGAATTGAGCCCATACTTCCTTTATCTTTCAAATGTAAACATTATTTAATGGGTTTAAGGATACCTCCCTCTTACTTGCCTTTTCTCATAGTTCCTGTTTTAACTACGAGAACAAAATCTACTTTTAAAATTGATTTATTTTTTGCTTCCTGACTTTCTACTGCCCTTTCTTCAAAGTACGAATAACAGTTTTCTGTTTTCAAAACAAAAATTAATGTTTGTTTACCCATTGTCTGTAGTTTTCTCTCTACAGCTCTGGGCAGATTCCCAGAGCTAGAGTATGCCAAGCAAAGGGCTTTAAAAATTTTCTTTTAGCTCTTGAATTTGAGGCAATCCCATCAGCTTTTTGCCATACCTCAATCGATGATAAAATACATCCTCTGTATAGCAACAGCCCTGAAGCACATGCTTTTAGTGACGCTCCCAGATTCCCTTTACAGGTTGGTGTGCCATCCTCCAGCCACTGTGAGTGTTGAGGCGAAAGGTTTACACCTGAGACTTTCTCCATAGACTTGTTCAAAGCTCAAGGGTGCCATTTCCCCTGGAGCCATCTGAGTTATCCAGGGGAGGGAGAGGGGTAGGAGAATGGGGACACGCCAAGGACTGATTGTTTTGAAGAACTGAAAGACCGGTGGGGAAGAGTAGAAATCCTGGTCTCCTTGTTTCAAGGCAAAACAACCTTGGAGAAATTTACCCTTCACCCCGGATTGAGCTTAGGCTTGACTTTGCTTGAAAATAGAGTCTTGCTCAGTGTTTTTCTCATTTCCTATTCCACTTCCCTCTTTCACTTACAGATTATTTCCTGGAGCCCTCCCTCCATACATCACCTGCACCAAATCCCTGCCTCAGGTGCTGCTGCTAAGGGATCTGTCTGAAAATAGCTCTCATTCCTCTTGATCTGCTCTTGGATAAACTCTACTTCCTCACTGTGGCCGAACTCACATTTTGATTCCTCTAAATCTCCAGTCAAAGCTAATAACAGCAGACCCCTGGCTGAGGAGCAAGTGAATGGAGAATATGAATCCAGGTCAGTGACCACAAGCCCCTACCAATGAAAGAGACTGCCCTCAAGGCTTTTGAGATGAACCTTTCCTGACCCTAGAGTTACCATTTCTACTAGCAAATACCAAACTCCCACCCCACGGCCCCTTAGTCCTGCCGTCCATTTGAGGTTCTGCCCCCTGGTGATATGTGAATCCCCTTACTCAAGCCCCCTCTAAACACAGGGCACTTGTTCCTTGGGTGGGGCTTGGGCCAGGGGTGTGGCTTCTCTCACAGTTTGAAGTCCCGAGTCAGGTGGCCTCCCTAATCCCACCCTTGCTCTGCGATTCCTAGAGTTAGCGGAGAAGGGACAGTGATGGGACAGGGAGGCACAAAGCCTCCCATGCTGCACCAGTCCCGGACGATGGCCAGGAACACGCACACCATCACTGCCGGGGGCTTTGGCACTGTCGCCACTTCAGTCCCCATCGGGAACATTTCGCTCCTCTCCGGAAGCTGCGATCACAATCATAACGTCACCATTAAATGATTCTGTTAAAATCATTCACGTCTGTTTTGACACTAGACCATGAGCCCCTTGAGGACAGGAACCATGCCTGCTGGTTCACCACAAAATCCCCAGTTCTTCTCAAGATGCCTGGCTTATACATGCTCAGTGAGTGAGCCGACTCTACGGAGGAAATACTAGTCATTGATAATAACAAAAAAAATTTTTTTCAAAACACTTGGCAGTAAATAAAACACTTCTGTGTTTATTATATAATTTAATTCCCACAACGAACTGGGCAGTAGAGATCTTGGTGTCTGGAGCGGGCTTGCACCAGCTTGCTAGAGCTGGTTAACATTCTGGACTTTTTTGCCATCCAGTTGTTAAACTATTGGACACTGTGGGGATATATATGCCCCGGAGATCGATAAAGACTACAAATACGAGCTTTTCCTTACCAAGAGCAGGTTTATCAGCAATTCACTGGCAGTGCGTTCAAAATGATTCTATGACTGGATAGATGGGGATTGCTTTAAATATGGTGCCTCTTGAGTTTCTAGAAGATTAAGTGAGACCCTCAAGGTCTCTGATCCTCGCTTCAGTGAGATGCTGACTCCAAATGCATTTGCTCATTTCGGCAAGCCGCTATGTGCCAAGATCTTCCTGCCATGGCAAAATGTGATCAGGAAATCAGTGGTTAAGACCAAGTAGCTCCTCATCAGAGCTCCTCTTGATGGGCAATGCTGGTACCTGCCACAGGAAGCCACGCTTGCGCTGGCCCCAGATCCATGAATTGGATCAGCACCTGACACCCCACCATCACGTGAGGTCTGAGAAGGGTCCTGCTGCCACAGACCCAGCATCTGGTGTGCGCGGATGGACCAGGGTTCTTTTTACAGAGCATGCAGCTCCTCTGCCCGAGGGCACCTCACTTAGCTTCTGAAGGGAATGAGAGCCAAATGTGGACCTAAGCCCACCTCCTGGCTTCCCTCTGGTAGGGCTGGTTCCTGCTCCTTGCATACCCTTAAGTTATTGGGATCACACTGTGAATGGTGAACAGTCAAAGGCTACAATGGGAACCACAAGTATACCGCCCCTAACTGCATGGATCCTATTATGAGTTGAACTGGGCCTCCTCCCCACAATTCATACACTGAAGTCCTATCCCCCAGCACCTCAAAGTGTGACTTTATATGGTAATAGGTCCTTGAAGATATAATTAGTTAAGATGAGCTCATACTGGAGTAGGTGGGCCTCTTAATCCAATATGACCAGTGTCCTTATAAAAAGGAAGAATTTGCTCACAGAGATGCACACTGGGAGAACGCCATGTGAAGATGAAGGAAGAGATCAGGGTGATACTTCTACAAACCAAGGAGCACCGGAGATTGCCAGCAAACCACCAGAAGCTAAGGGAGAGGCATGGAACACGTTCTGCCTTCACAGCCCTCAAAAGGAACCAACCCGCTTGATCTCAGACTTCTAGCCTCCAGACCTGTGAGACAGTAAGTTTCGTTGTTTAAGTCACTCAGTCTGTGGTACTTTAGTACAACAGCCACAGGAATCTAATAGAGGTCTCTTGCTTTGCAACCCTCCAAATCAGACAGAGTAGGTTAGTTAGAGCCTGGGTGACTAACAGTGATGTAGACAGATGAGGGTTTAGCGCCCCACCCTGGAGCCAGGTGTGGTATCTAACAGAAGATGTGCTGGGCTTGGGGTCAGGTCAGAAGGATCCTAAATGAGAGCTTAGGCTGTTCCATTCTGGGTGGCAGCCCTCACTGAGTGGCAGTCCCAGTTCTGCGGGACTCATACAGCTGACTGCAGACACTGTCTGGAGTCATGAGGGACAGGGGCAGGCCATCAGCAAGTTGCTCTATCACCAGAGAGAGCACTGGCCTTAAGCCTGCATATGTGGTCACATTCCAGGGGCTGGACATCCGCCGGCAGACATGTGAGGAATGTGCTGCAATGACAGAGAAGTGGACCAGCTTGGAGGGAGACAGATGGCCCATGGAATCTGCCACTGGGAATTTATATACACCTGATGCCTGCGGGATTCTCAGTATTGTATTTTCCTCTATTAAGAGAAGTCGTATTTTCAGCAAACCCACAAAAATGGAAAATTGATTCAGTAAAAGGATGGGTCAAGTATTGATCCCTGGCCTTCGGTCCTTGATGCGAAGTCCTCATGGACAGTGCATGGATTTGGATGAGGTTTGCCTTTAATTGACCCTGGATGCTCCAAGGGTAATGCCAGGCATGGAATAGACAATAACCTAACACAGGGTTCCTTCCCACTGTCTTTACTCTGCAGTCACCGACCTCTTATATGATGTGGTGCTGAGTGGGGATGACTGCCTGAACTATGGTAGACGGGCAATCTGCATAGCCATCTCTCTGCCCCGTTCCCAAAGTGCTTCTAGAGCCCCGTTTCTCTGGGCTGAAGTGATGGCCCTCAATGAGCTGGAAAATGAGGGTGTGGCTGCTTGGAACCCACCTCTGACTCCTGACTCCTCCGAGCCCTGCCAGGGCTTGGACAGCTGGGCACATATTCATTCATGCATTCCTACACCCACACCTGACAGGTGCACACACTCCACTAAAGGTCAAACGAGAGGAGAAATCCTTATGCTAAGAAGGGGCAGAGAGCTCTTCTGCTCTAGTTCTTTAAGACCACTGCACTCTGCAGATCAGCAGTGTGACTCTGGGGAAGCAAGGCATGGTGGGATTCTATGTCTGTGAGCGCAGTGGGTCCTGAACATCCCAGGAGAGTACCGTCTTAGGTGTTCTCTCTCAGAGTCCCTGTGTGTACCTACTGCCTGCCCAGTCACATGTTCCCGGTTCTCAGTTCAGAAAATATAGTCCAACAAACTACTTTTTTGGGGGGCTTATGTCTCTGAGGGTGCCCTTAGAATCCCAGACACCCATGGAGGGTAGAGAATCCACATAAGCCCCTCCCTTGTCTAGGGGTCAAACCTAGAGGGGACTATGGAGCACCATCACGGTAAAGGTTTCTCTATAGTTTCCTTCCCTCTCCCAGCTGCCTGTGTGAGTGGGATGCCGCAGACACCCAGCTATCCTACTTGCTGTCTACAGCTCTAGTGCTGTCCAGTGGATGCTGTTCTTCCTTCTACATTACCTGATTTCTTCAGTGGAAGTCTGCCAAGGCCAGCCTGTGATTTGTGTCACTTTTATTTGTAGGCCATCAATTTTCCTGACCCCACAAAAAGTATTTTATCTCTTTCTGTCTAGCAGCCTGAGTTTCTGAGAAGGAACAAGTTAGGGACATGCCAAATTCTCATGACTTATGTGAAATCAGGGTGAGTTTTTATCACAGTGAGACCTTAGTGCTTCTGTCTTCTCTGTCCTCCTGAATCTTCCCTATTCTGCCTACATATTAGAAACTCTGATTTTCTTCAAAGTTATAAAAATTGTGCATGATAGGTCTTGGTGCATGTTCTATCAAATAACTATAAGTATTCTTCTCTCTCTCTCCTCTCTCTCTCTCTCTTCTCCCCCCTCACAATATGAGTGCATTTTCCTCCGTATGTGTGTGCCAGTGTATACACATTCACATATGTATATGCATAACTGGGTCATTGTTTTTGTCTGTACTTTATATCTATGACTGTATTTATATTTATGTTTATAATTGTCATCTCTGTGGAAGCAACCTATAAAATTACATATGCTGTCAATAAATGCAGGGAACAGAATAGAATTGCTCAATTTTGGTGTGTTTATATGAGAAAAATAGCTGTTAAAAATATCAATTCTATAATAAAAAGATAAACCTGATTTCTAACCATTCGACCTTATAATAGGTTAAATGATAACAAACCGTTCATTGATTTTTTTTAAAAGAGTAATAAACAGAAACATATAACAATTGAAGGAGCCAGGCAATTCAATTATAATTAGGAAAGCAAAAGTGATGAGCCCGAACAATGTTGCCTTAGTTTTTCAGATAAGTGTTGAAAATGCCAACTACAAAGTAAAGCAGTGTTTCTTTTCTTGTTGTTAAAGGCACCAACATCAATCACCTCATTTTTGAAAGCCATGCACCAATTGAATAAAGTACAAAACTCAGAACGTAGGTTTAACAGATGTGCTTAAAAAATACCAATATAAACATAGACCTAGATACAATGAAAATATATAACAGAAGAATATTTGAATAAATTTATATTTACAACTGATTAATGTACCAATCCATCCATCCATCATTCGTCGGTCCATCCGTCCATCTGTCCATCTACCCACCCGCCCATCCATTGATTCAATCAATATGTTTTGAGCTCTTATTATGCTTTAGGCCTGGTGTTATTAATACATATGTGGTTGGGTATATAGTAACACCTAGATGCAAATGACTCCAATGAAAATAATTTTTTCTTGTTGATTTTAGTCAGCGTTGCCTATGTCTCCCTGTGTGGCTAAAGAATGGGTGAAAACAGACAAGAACATGCCAACATACCTTTTGTAGCCAGACGAACACAGTTGATTTTGGTCTCCTGTGAACGACAAAAGCGAAGCTCCAGTTAATTAATTATGGGTTTGGTTTGTTATATAAAGAAAAAATATACATATATTTCTGCATATATAGGTATGCATATGTATTTTTAATTATAATTTTAAATTTGTCCTTTCCATTTCCTCCCCCGTTAGAATCACCTTTTAATTCTATTTCTTCATATCTTTTTGAGGCTAGGTACATACATTGTTCCTTTCACTTCCTGGCTCCCACCACCTCATAAGCTTTTCCCCCAGACAGAACTACTTCATGAACATATCACGTACTGCTCAGCACAGAACCACTTTAACAGTAACATTAAGTGGTCACATTTTGGCATGTAATGTACTTCATTCAGTTGTATGGATTCTTGAGAGAACCCATGGGCTAGTAGATGGTACCTAAGACATCCTTAGGAAACTCTCTTACAGGTAAATAATGCATCTGTTTGCACAGACTGAAACACACACTTGGCAATAGCCCAGTCAATATAAATGTGTAAGAATCAAACTGTAAAGTTCATGTTCAAAAAGTCACTTTGGCCCTGAGATCTCTGGTGGACCTCATGGTATCCATGGATAACATCGTGTGTGTTTGTGTGGCACTAGAATCTTTGCTGAGTGAACTGTTTAGTTATTGCTGGCTGTTACCTAAGTGGACAGGATCTATACATTTGTGATGGTGCTAGGCATGCAGCTGAGTTGTTTAGGAAGAGAATCAGCTTACTCTATTTTATTGGGATCATCTTCTAGGAGGCCCTGGAACAAGTTGAAAATTCCAGTTGACTAAGTTATGCCCCCAGCAGGGGTTTGAATGTTGTGTAACAACGAAAATAAAAGGCAAAGATTGCAATGTGTATGAGTCTCAAGAATCCACTGCTTGTCTTGCTAATGCTCACTCATAAGAAACTGCTGTATCTTGAAGGCATTTATGTTAGGATAAAAAGTTATGCAAAAGTAATAAAACCCATGGACTTCAGTGGCTAGGAACAGCAAAGGTTTATTTTCCATTCAAACTACATGTCTAGCATAGGCGCATGGCTGGGTCTGGGGGATGTAATGTAGTGCCTGGGGGACACTCTCATCATAAAATAGGCTGGCACCCCTATTTTAACACAAGGCTTCAGTGTTTAATGAGGCAGGAAAAAAGAATGCTTAAGAATCTTAACTTATATGCTCTGCATTAGAAGTAACACTTTTGCTTTGACTCAGGTTTCATGGGCTAGAACCAGTCATATGGTGATGCCTAACATCAGTGAGGTAAGGAAATGGAGCCCTCCATGCACTCAGAAGTAGAGAAGAAATGGCAATGGCTACAGCAGGGTCTGTTTTATTTATGTTCACCTCTGAATGCTAGAAATCACCACTTCTAGTGTGACGTAGAACCCAAACGTGACTTCCCAATGGTCTTGATTCTGTTCCTCAGACCACAGAAAGTCTGCCCTTGGCCATGTAGGAAAGATGTCTGGATATTGGAAGATGGTTTTCTGGTTCATCGACATTCTTATTTATCATCAAGTCTTCATGCGATGAGTTCAAGGTTTTTGAACCATCCTAGCTACTCATCCTAAGACATCCTCCAGTTTGTCCCTCTTTATAAGAAGGGACTAGAACATGAAGCAGCAGTCTACATTGGTCTTGTCAATATATGAATACTTAGATCATCACTGCTTTCTGTTTTCCTTACTTATCTTGGGCTTCTATTAACATAGCCAACATCCCAGTTTTTCATTGATCATAATGAATGTGCCATCAACATTTCCTCCATCAAAAAAAAACAAAAAAAAATCTGCCTGCTTCTACAGATATAAATGTGATTGTATTTCTGGAGCCCAAGTACAGAGTCATATAGACCACTACTAAATTCTATCTTCTTTGACTCATCTGATTACTACAGCCTATCATCATATTCTCTACCATCTGCAAGGTTTCAGACATAATTTTTCTCAAACTTCTTCCAGGTAATTAATATAAGTAGTAATTTGGAAAGTGCCAATGGCAGAGCTTTGTGCCATGTACCAGAATCCTTCTTACAGGCTGGCATTCATCTGTTCATCAGAATCTTGGTTGGCTTTTTAACTGGTTACTCACCTGCTGAATTGCTTCAGCACTCACATGCCACTGCTGTATTTTCCCACCAAAAGAGCTTGAGAGTAGGGTAAAATTCACTTCAGATACTGATACTCTGTCTAGTAGTATCTATCAGCCCTCTTTAAAACAGAAGTTTGGGTTGAAATGACTTATTCTTTGGAACAAGTGTTTTCTCTTCTATTTTTTATTTTGAAAGTATTCCTTTTTAAAATAACTAATTGTTTTATTTAATAAAATGGAAAATGTAGAAATGTTAAAAGAATATGACACATTATGGTTCAAATATATGGAGTATTCATTGAGGTATTCACATATTTGAAATATATCTTTCAAGGAAAAGAGTTTTTTAAAAAGAATTAATTCGGAAGATGGAAAGAAGGAAAAATGACTGAGAAAAACTATAAAAATAAAGCAGAACTCTCTAGATGTGATGCCAAAAAAGCCTAAGTCACAAATGAGTTAAACTTTAAAAATGATGATGAAAGTGAGCCAATTCACGTTTTAATGTTTGAAGAAACGGCAAAGTTCTTCAAAACCTGTTGGCTTTCATTTTTGTTCTCTGGTTTAAAGGGTTAGTGAACTGAAGCCTGAGATGGTTAAAGAAAGCAGGACCCCCAGAGAACTGAAGAAGATCTGCAAATAGTCCTCCAGCACCTCAATGATCATCACTGAGAAGCTGTATAGACACGGAAAGGTGCCGAGAGACCAGAGATGGTTGGAAGGACCTCCACTTTATATTAATGCAAAGAAAAAAGATTTTTGCAAATGCTATATTAAGAAACTTGCCAATTATGCACATGATTGTTGAATAGAACAGTGGGCAAGTGTTTGATAAGGCCAGTACTGCTGGGGGGTAATTTATTAATATATATCTAGACTTTGAAAGAGCCAATCTAATCTCTTTATATCTGAGAATCTATTCTCAGGAAATAACCTTAAATGTAGAAAAATTATATTCAAAGTCATTGGTTCTGGTGTTCTTTATAAATGTGACAAGAAGAGCAACATCTATGTCTAACTCTACAGGCATATAAAGAAAGTTGTGGTCTATCTACAAATAGAATATTATAAAGCAGTTAACAAAAATGATTATGAGGGCCACGAATTACATGGAGTAGTAAGCATAGGAAAATAAATGAATGAAGTGCAATTTTTATTACAACTAACATGCAAATCTAAGCATTTAAAAAATAAGTCCTGAAGGAAATATGCTAAATCCTAAAATTTGTTTCATAATTAATTTGAAATATAACATATATGTAGGCAAGTTTAATCATCTTAAATACGGGTTGCTGAACTTTTCTTAAAGGAAACACACGCCTATGACCAGCACTCTGATCAAAATACTCAACATTACCAGAACCTCAGAAGTCTCCTTCATCCTCCCTCTGAGTCACTAATCTGGCTTCTGTGGGAATGTTCTCTTTAAAATGTATCGCATCAAAGGGAATCCTGGGTAGCTGCAAAGGTTTATTCTACTACTTTCTCTTTCTCATTGTGTCATTTGTGAGGACTTTCTAATTCTCCTTGGAATCATCTTCCCTTCCACAACTGATGCATGAAATTGAGCCACTTCCTAACACCACCTCCCATACCCCACATCTATTAAAATTTGTTTTCTATAACCTACAGTGCATATCTGATTATGCTCAACTCTCCCTGGCTCTCACAAATGTGACACTGACATGTACGCTTTCTCCCAAGTTTCTGACACCTTTAATTCCATAACCAATTTGTCTTTGTTGGTTAGAAATAGGTACAGAATAACAAAATCCTGAGTCACTCTCTTGACCTTCTGGGTGACAGAACTGTTAGCAAACACATCAGGAACATGCTGGAAATTCTATCATATGGGAAGTCTGGCCAGTAAGCATATGCCCAAAGTCCCCAATCAGCTCAATAAACAGGAAATGAGTACTTTCCTTGTGCTTAGACTGTATAAGGCTTTGGGAAAAGAAGAAACATTTTATATTTTCTGTTCTATCCCTACAGTACAATTTCATTTCTCCATCATTTTGACCTCATCCATGTCCCACTTCCCACTCCAGATTTTCAAATCTGCATACAGCTGTATATCGCTTTGGAGTAGAATATAATGTGCTCACTGTTTTGCTTCTGTTGAGACCTGCTTTTACTCAAGGCTTTGCCAGTGCTGGGGCAATACTGAGCAAGTCACTCCCCCTATCTGTGGCTCAATTTCCCCATCAATCAAATGACAGAAAAAGGAGTAGAGAAGGCCACTTTGGTAGAGTATGTAGGGTATTCTAAGGTTGCTTCAAGTTCTCAAATGTTGAATCTAGTTTCAGCTACTGGCAGAACTCCTTCTTTTTCAGTATTTTTTTCCTCATGGAGCACACAAACATTATTTTTCTAACATCTGTAGTTAACTCAGGAAAGAAAGAAAAATAAAGGCACATCAAAAATGAAGATTAAATTACAGGATGTCCAAAAAAAATTTTTAATAAGGAGTACTGAAGAAAAAGAAAAGAAGCAAGAGAATGAATAAGAGATAAAAGGAAAAGTAATGAGGGCAAGTGAAAAAGTGACCTACAAGAAAGACAAAGAAGATTCAATATACATATACTTGATATCTCTGAGGGATAGATCAAACAACTG
>NW_006442491.1:26742191-26747757 GCF_000325575.1 Pteropus alecto
GAAAGATCAATTCTAAGATTTTAGTAAAACTATTTAATTAAAAAAAAAAGGACTCCAGGCAAAAACATTAAATAATTCACATGGGCAAGAGAATTAGGTTGTCATGAGATGTCTTCAAATCAACATACAAGGCCAGGAAATATGAATTAGCCTTTTCAAAAAACTTAAAGAAAGAAATTATGAACCCAGGATTTTATAACTAGACAAGTGTCTTTCAAGTAGCCTTAAAAAAAAGCTACAGAAAAATAACTATCAACATTCAATAATTCAGATAATACTGTACTCGTGAGTCTTTCCTGAAGACAAGTTAGATAAACTTCAACAAAGAAATAACTGAGAAAATTTTAGCAAAAGGACTGACGGTAAGCATTTAATGTATTTAATTTGAAATCTAAGGCTAAAATAAGGTAGGAACACTCTTGAAAGCGGAATATATAAATGTTATATTTTCTGATATGGTAGAAATAATGCAAATAAAAATGATAAAGAGGAGAAATGGGGAAACAGAAGAGTAAAATAAGTCCATTGATTGTTGCATAGCAATAGGTGAAAAATCAATGAATACTATCAAAAACTGACAAACCAGTGATATCTGCAAGATGGCAGAATTTTCAGCACACATCTTCCCAAAGAAATATAATATTGACAACCACTCATGGATGAAAGTACTTTTGTGGGAGCTCAGAAGTCCAACAGAGAAGTTCCCGTTGGAGCAAAAGGTCTGAGAATAGATACACTGAAGAAGGTAAGAAGAATAGTTTTAATTTACTCATGTCATATGGCACAGCTCAGTGCCAAGAGAGACCTCAACTCAAGATTTCTTTCAAGGGGAGAAGTGAGAGTAGGGTGAGTGCTTGGCTACTCCAGCTATGCAAGACATTGCCCAAGAGGTCCATTTGTTCTTGTCTCAATCAGAACACTGTGGGGGGATCAACATGGCCAATAACCTGGGGGCAGCTAGGAGCATGAAAAGAAAATGTGGTATATATACACACAACGGACTATTACTGAGCCTTAAAAAAGAAAGATATTCTGCCATCTGCAACAAAGGGCTGAACTTACAGGACACTATGTTAAATGAAGTAAGTCAGACACAGACAAATACTACATGATTCTACCTACAGGTGGAATCTAAAAAAAGTCAAACTCATAAAAGCAGAGAGTAGAATGGTAATTGTCAAAAGCTGGAAGATAGAGGAAATGGGGAGACGTTGGTCCAACAGTTATGCGGGATGAGTAAATTCTAGAGATTTGTATAACACTGTATTTTATACTTAAAAGTTGCTAAAAGATTAGATCTTAAGTGTTCTCACCACAAACAATGATAATAACTGTGAGGTGACAGATATGTTAATTAGTGGGATCACAGTAATCATTTCACAATGTATAAGTATATCAAAACATCACATCATACAGCTAAATATATATAAATTTTATTTGTTAATTATACCTCAGTAATTCTGGGAAAAATTTTGATAAACCAGATAGGAAAAGGTTAAATAAGAAAAGAGAATTAAAAGTATTAAAAAGTATGAGAACAAATATAACTACTACAACAAAAATGTAAACTTTTAAAATATCAAATGAAATTTTAAAATAAAAGAAAGAAACACTTTAGCAAGTGTTACAAAATTAATAAATTAAATTATGATATAAAGAATTCATGACAGAATTGAGACCAAATATATCAGTTATATCAACAAATGTTATTGGGTTTAACTCATATAATTAAATGAAAAAGATTTCAAACTGTCTCATGAAGCAAGACCTAACTTTCTGCTATATATAAAGGTCACACCTAAAACAGAGTGATTTAGAAAGACATCAATAAAAGAAAAGGAGAAACTGTAAATGTAAAAAAAAAAAAAAAAGCAGTAGTAGTGATCTTGATATCAGACAGAATAAAATGCAACTTAAAGAGCATTAAACATAACAAAGGACACTTTTAAATGCTCAAACCCACAATTCGTAAGAAATATAACAGCTTTGAATATCTATGAACCCAAAGTCCCAATAATTACCTTTATGAAGTAGAAACTATAGGACATGCAAGAATAAGAGAAGGCTACTGTCAGTATAAGACAAATCAAGTGGCAAAAAAATAGGCAAGGATATATAAGTGCTGAAATAATTGTGCAGATATTGATATGTATCAAACCTTACTGACAATAGAGAAAAACCTTCTTATGAGTTTATAAAACATTCACAAAAGTTGACCATATATCAGCTAATTAAGAAAACAACACTATGTCCCATAAAGTAGAAATATTATAAGCAACATTCTATGATTATGATGTAATAAAAAGAAAAATTATTAAGAATATTAAAAACCAAACAGGTCCTCTCACCTGGAAATTTACAAAATATATATATTTTTACCAACTCCCGGTGAAAAAAGTTTTAAATAAAAATTTATATATCGTTAAACAAAATATAATAAGAACTACATACCAGGATCTATAAAAAAACATTTAAAGCAGTGACTAGATGAAAGTAATCGGTAAAATAAAATAATGAAAAAAAAATTAAATTTCCAGTACAAAAATCTAGAAAAACAAAAATAAGTGATCTAAAAAACATGCACAAAAGGGAATAATAAAGACAAAAGCAGAAACTATCGTAGTAGAGAAGATAAAAATAATAGAAAAAAAGAAAGGAAGAACAAATATTCAAAATAAGAAATGACGGGGAAATAGTGATTGAAAAAGAAGAAATTTTAAAAAGTGAGACTAGTCTTCAGATCTCTGAAAATAGTTTTGAAAGGCTAAATGGAATTAATAATTTTCTAGGAAAATATAGTTTATAAAATGGATTCTATCAGGAATATAAACTTAAACAGATCTAATTTCACTGAAGAAATACAAGACGATATTAAGAAGCTGCCTCGTTAAAAAAACACCATGCCCAGATGTCTTCACAGAGAATTTCTACCAGATCTTTAAAGACAAGATAGTACTAACATAAATTGTCCTACAGCATGGAAATTAAAAAAAAAACAAACTTTCTCATTTTTTTAATGAATCTGGCATAACATTGACACCTAATCTTGGTAAAGACAATACCACAAAAAGAGGGTGGAGTAGGTGAAATTATAGACCAATTTTACTTTCGAATGTGTAAAAGTGTCAGATAATGATATGTGAACAGAATTCAATGCTACAGAAAGAAAAACAAAATGCCATAATAAAATAGAATTCCAATTCTAGAAATGGAAGGTTGGTTCGATATTAAGAAATCCATTTATATAATACACCATGTTAATAGATCCAAGGAGGACATTCTATTGCCTCTATTAAGGCAGAAAAAGCATTTGACACAATTTAACACCCATTCCTGATTTTAAGCAAAACTCAAGAAAATAGGAATTGATGAATACTTTCATAATATGATAAAAATTTATCTTAGTCCTAAAACCAGCGTCTTACTTAATAGAGACTCAGTAGAGGCACCAACAGTAAGATCAAGACTAGGATATTCTCTATCTCTACCAACACTTTACATTGTACTCCAAGTATTATACAGTGCAACTGGATAAAAGAAATCAATTAGAGGCATACAAAATGGGAAATAAACTTTACACCACCTCTGGTTGCAGATTATTTAACAGTACCTCTGAAAAATCCTTGGAGAATCAATGATACAAGGTAGCAGGATATAAAATTTATATACAAAGTGAATAGTAGCCATATATAAAACCAATAATCAGATAGTCAGAGGACATCAAATCCCATTTACAATAGTAACAAAGATTAAATACTTGGTAATAAACTTAGCAAGAAGTGTAAAACCTATATGAAGAAAACTTTACAACACCCTGAAAGACACAAAAGTAGACTTGAACAAATAGAAAGCCATCCTTTGTTCTCAGCTAAGTTAATTCAACCTCTTAAAGGTGTCAGGTCAGTTCACCCTAATTAATGTATAAATTTAATGAGATCCCAGTAAAATTAGTAATAGGCTTTTTATGGAGCTGGATAAGTTGACACTAAAGCTTATATGGAAAATACACATGCAAAAAGAACTAGGAAATCACTGAAAGAGAAAATCTAAGTTGGAGAACTTGGCTTATCAGATATGAAAGCACAGAGCCTCTACAATTGTAACAGCATGGTACTAGTGCATAAAAAGACAAACAGGCTTACGGAATAGAATGCAAAATCCAGAAAAAGAACCAAGAACAAGTGACAATTTAAAATATGAGAAATGCCACTTTGAGGGGACAAAGATGATCTTTAAAAAAAAGTTACTAGGACAACGAAATAGATATTAGGGTAAAAGGATATTATTAGATACATACTTTATACCATATATGAAAACAAACCAAACAGCAGACATTTAAACATAACAAAAAATTTAACTATACAAGATCTAGATAACTTCCTTTAGAACCTTGATGTAAGAAAAGGCTTTTTACTGTGACTCAAATCTGAATGCAATGAAAATAGATTGAAGTATTCAACAACATTTTTTTTTTTTTTGGTGTAGCAAAAACACTATAAGCAAAGTCTAAAAAAAAATTGCAATATATATCACAGATAAAGAGTTAATATCCTTGATATATAAAGAGCTTTTAAAAATTTAGGGGGGAAAAAAGGTAAAAATCTTGATAGAAAATTGGGCAAAAGACATGCATGTAGTTTAAATGCTATATAAAAAGTTTCCTAAATATATGAAAAGCTGTTGGCTTCACTTTTAATAAGAGAAAGGGAATTTAAACTATATCTGGATAAAATTTCTTATGCTTAACTTTTCCAAAAATTAAAGTTAGACCACACACTGTAGGTGAGGCTGTAGAGAAACGAATAATCTGAAACATTGCTGGAGGAAATGCAAATTGATTCAGCCCTTTAGGAAGGGAATTTAGAAATGCCTTGGAAAGTATATATTCACCTTTGAGCCAACCATCCCTCTTACAGGAATGTACTCTGACACACCTCTAACAAATACATATGTGCCCATTCCTTTATTGTGGAAATATTTGTGATTGAAAAATATTGAAAATGTATTTAGTGATTTTTATGGAAATGAAAAATAAAATGTAATTATGAAGTTCCAAAATATAAAAATTTAGATATGTTATCATAAAAATATAAGTGAAAGTAAATGCAAAAACAAAAAATTCCAAAATTCGAAAAACTCAATAAAGTTGCTTTCCAAAATAAAATAAATTAAGGTATATCTATGTAGCAGAATACTATGAAGCTATAAAAAAGAATGAGGAAGACCTCTATGAACTAATAAAAAGTGATTTCAGGTATCTATAGTATGTCACCTTTTCTATAAAAAGAATGGGAAATAAAATATACACGAATCTCTTAATTTTGAAAAAAAAATACAAGAAACCAATGACAGTGTTTATTCACAGGGGATAGTAGGAATGGGGTCAAATAAATGGAATATACTTTTTTGTATGCATTTTTTTTGCATAGCTGAGGCTTTTGGAATCATGTTATAATGCTTTATATATTGGAAAAAAATTCAATAAGCATGGAGGAAGTGAATCTAAAGTTAGAAACAAAGAGAAACAAATAAATCTAATTGTGTTTCCAATAGGTATTTATCCATA